>NC_139599.1:10649720-11027220 GCF_946808225.1 Silurus aristotelis | reverse complement strand
CTGCAGAACCCAAGTTCACTTCAGCTTGTGGTCATGAACAGATGGGCAGACATTCTTCTTCAGGATTTTTTGGTAAACAGTAGAATTCATGGTTCCATTTTATCACAGCAAGTCTTCCAGGTCCTGGAGCAGCAAAACAAACCCAGACATCATTCTACCCCCACCATATTTTACTGTTGGTATGATGTTTCTATTTCTGAAATGCGGTGTTACTTTTACGCCATACGTTATGGGACACACACCTTCCACAAAGTTCAACTTCAGTTTCGTCAGTTAACAGAGTATTTTTTCTGGCAAAACTGAAATGAGCATTTATTATTTTTGCTCAGCAGCGGTTTTTGTCTTGGAGACCATTTTGTCTTGGAGACCACTTGCAGACCATTTTTTCTTATAGTGGAGTCAAGAACATTGACCTTAACTGAGGCAAGTGAGCCTGCAGTTTTTTGGATGTTGTTGTGGGGTCTTTTGTCAACTTATCTTTTCTTATACGAGTTGTTGCTGTGCTCTTAAGATTAATTTTGGTCGGGCGGCCACTCCTGGGAAGGTTCTCCACTGTTCTATGTTTTTGCTATTTGTGAATAATGGCTCTAACTGTGGTTCGCTGGAGTCCCAAAGCTTTAGAAATGGCTTTATAAAGTTTTCCATACTGTTAGATCTCATTTACTTTCCTTCTCATTTGTTTCTGAATTTCTTTGGATCTCAGCATGATGTCTAGCTTTTGAGGATCTTTTGGTCTACTTCACTTTGTCAGGCAGGTCCTATTTAAGAGATTACTTGATTGCAAACAGGTGTGGCAGTAATCAGGCCTTGGTGTCACTTTTTCACACAGGGCCATGTAGTTTTGGATTTTGTTTTCCCTCAATAATAAATACCTTAATTTACAAACTGCATGTTGTGTTCACTTGTGTTATCTTTTACTAATATTTAAATTAGTTTGATAATCTGAAACATTAAAGTGTGAACTTTAAAGTGTAAGAAATCAGGACACTTTTTCACACCACTGTACATATACACCGCGTTCCAAATGATTATGCAAATGACTCCCCCTCCCGCCCCAAAATAGGCAGTATGTTTAAAGATTTTATTTTATCTCCAACAATTATGTTACGATGTGGATGTTATTACGTGTAAAAGAACTGACAATGTAAACTGCATTATTGACATTTTGGGAAAAATCACAAAGTATGCTGTTCCAAATAATTATGCAAAATTTACTTTTAAACCATTCAAAGTGTATAGTGAACTTAAAACAAAAATAATCGGTTGTATACGTTGCGTGGACAGAACATTTTTCATAAAAATAAGTCAATTTAAAACAAAACAATTATTTAAATTTCAAGTTACATGTTAATATATGCACCCTTATTTGAGATGACTTTAACAACTCTCTTGTCCATTTAACTTGTAAGTCAAGGTATAGTTTCTGCCTGTATTTCATATGATGATGCTAGAATGCCTCAGAGAGCTGTTGTTTGGAGCTGCCGCCCGCCCTCATAGATCTTACTTTTCAGGATACTCCACAGGTTCTCAATAGGGTTGAGGTCAGGAGATGATGGTGGCCACATCATGAATTTTTCTCTTTTTATCATCTGATGGTACGTTGTCCTGCATAAAAATAATTTTATTTTGGAGGGTACAATTCTTCTTTTTATACCATGGCAGAAAAGGATCTGTAAGGAACTCCACATATCTCGCAAAGGTCATCTTGACACCATCAGGAATATTAATTTGACCTACCATCTCACTTTCCAATATTCCAGCCCAAATCAACACTCAACCACCTCCTTAGAGTGTAGATGCTTTTTTATAGCCGCCCTTTTAATAGTTCCAAGTAATAGTTATAGTAATACTTTCTTAGCCTTTATCTGATCGCATTGTTCTGTGTTGTAAATCTCTTAAAAATCATTTTGGTAGTTTGATGATCACTTTTCAGTTTCTGAGATATATCAATTGTTTGCATACCTTTGGCAAGACATTGCATGATTTCACACTTTTCATCTTCAGAAAGATCTTTCTTCCTCGCCATATTGCATATTGTGTATATGTGTGAATATGTACAGTGAGGAAAATAAGTATTTGAACACCCTGCTATTTTGCAAGTTCTCCCACTTATAAATCATGGAGTGGTCTGAAATTGTCATCGTAGGTGCATGTCCACTGTGAGAGACATAATCTAAAAAAAAAAAATCCAGAAATCACAATGTATGATTTTTTTTAACTATTTATTTGTATGATACAACTGCAAATAAGTATTTGAACACCTGAGAAAGTCAATGTTAATATTTGGTACAGTAGCCTTTGTTTGCAATTACAGAGGTCAAACTTTTCCTGTAGTTTTTCACCAGGTTTGCACACACTGCAGGAGGGATTTTGGCCCACTCCTCCACACAGATCCTCTCTAGATCAGTCAGGTTTTTGGCCTGTCACTGAGTAACTGAGTAACACGAAGTTTTAACTCCCTCCAAAGATTCTTTATTGGGTTTAGGTCTGGAGACTGGCTAGGCCATGCCAGAACCTTGATATGCGTCTTACGAAGCCACTCCTTGGTTATCCTGGCTGTGTGCTTCGGGTCATTGTCATGTTGGAAGACCCACCCTCGACCCATCTTCAATGCTCCAACTGAGGGAACAAGGTTGTTCCCCAAAATCTCGCAATAAATTGCACCGGTCATCCTCTCCTTAATACAGTGCAGTCGCCCTGTCCCATGCGCAGAAAAATACCCCCAAAGCATGATGCTACCACCCCCATGCTTCAGAGCAGGGATGGTGTTCTTGGGATGGTACTCATCATTCTTCTTTCTCCAAACACGTTTAGTGAAATTATGACCCAAAAGTTCTATTTTGGTCTCATCTGACTCATCTGACTTCCCATGACTCCTCTGGATCATCCAAATGGTCATTGGCAAACTTAAGACATGCCTGGACATGTGCTGGTTTAAGCAGGGGAACCTTCCGTGCCATGCATGATTTCAAACCATGACGTCTTAGTGTATTACCAACAGTAACCTTGGAAATGGTGGTCCCAGCTCTTTTCAGGTCATTGACCAGCTCCTCCCTTGTAGTTCTGGGCTGATTTCTCACATTCCTTAGGATCAATTAGACCCCACGAGGTGAGATCTTGCATGGAGCCCCAGTCTGAGGAAGATTGACAGTCATGTTTAGCTTCTTCCATTTTCTAATGATTGCTCCAACAGTGGACCTTTTTTCACCAAGCTGCTTGGCAATTTTCCCGTAGCCCTTTCCAGGCTTGTGAAGGTGTACAATTTTTTCTCTAGTGTCTTTGGACAGCTCTTTGGTCTTGGCCATGTTAGTAGTTGGATTCTTACTGATTGTATGGGGTGGACAGGTGTCTTTATGCAGCTAACGACCTCAAACAGGTGCATCTAATTTAGGATAATAAATGTAGTGGAGGTGGACATTTTAAAGGCAGACTAACAGGTCTTTGAGGGTCAGAATTCTAGCTGATAGACAGGTGTTCAAATACTTATTTGCAGCTGTATCATACAAATAAATAGTTTAAAAATCATATATTGTGATTTCTGGATTTTTCTTTTTAGATTATGTCTCACCATGGACATGCACCTACGATGACAATTTCAGACCCCTCCATGATTTCTAAGTGGGAGAACTTGCAAAATAGCAGGGTGTTCAAATACTTATTTTCCTCACTGTATATATTTGCTTGCGTGTGTAATGTGCTGGTATTGAAGTTACACTGCTATGCCAGTCCAAAGTTAAAGGTGACATTGCAATAGTGCAAAATTCTGCAACAAAGGAAAAGTGATAAGTCTACACCGAATGGCCTGCAGAATAAAACTCCTCCTCATTCTCTCTATCTTTGCCTTTAGGAAACAGAAGCGCTTTCCTGAATGCAACATAGAAAAGAGTCCATTGTTGCGATGGCTGACGTCCTTCACATCTTGCTGGCCCTTGTCCGGCACCGCTTGCTGTAGATGTACTGCAGGTTAGGGAGCACGTTGTGATCACCTAGGTATCGGAAACTGTCCACTCTCTCCACGGGGGGTCCTGTTGATGTTTAGCGGTTGATATAACCGCTCCTGCTTAATGCTGAAGTCCACTATTAATTCCTTAATCTTAAACTTAAAATTTCTTAAAAACAGACTCCTAGAGCCACTATGTTAAAACTGTGAGTCTAGTCATCATAGATGATCATTGGAAACAGGATGCACCTAATCTCAATTTTGAGTGTCATGACACAGGCTATTTTTCATTTTTACTAAATTTGCAAAGATTTCAAACAAACTTCTTTCATGTTGCCATTACCGGGGTATTGTTTGTAGCATTTTGAAGGAAAATAATAAATGTAATCCATTTTGGAATAATATAACAAAATGTGGAAAAAGTTAAGCATTTCCGAATTGACTGTATGAGTGGGTCATGACATTAATCCCTACTGAATCTAGAATGAACACAACCACAGTTTTTAAGGAGTCTTTCTGGTTATCAAAATGAATAAAGTCACCAACAAATAAGTTCTACTAGAAAATCTAAATGGGGCCCTTGTGGTCTAAAAATAATAATGTATGGAATCCACTGACTAGACTTATTTTTGGAAGCTACATAGGTTATTTTGGTGTAAAGAACTTTGAAAGTGTTACATTTGTGTTTAGTTTTTTGTTCGATGCTTAGATTATTATTATAAATAACTGCAACACCACTGCCTCTGCCATTTAGATTTAGCTGGTGTATGTAACAATACCCAGGAGGACTTCTCTTTTCTGCTTTTCCCATTAGGGTCGCCACAGCGGATCATCCGTCTCCATACCCCCTGTCCTCTACATCTGCCTCTTTCAAACCAACTAACTGCATGTCTTCCCTCACCACATCCATAAACCTTCTCCTTGGCCTTCCTCTTTTCCTCCTTTCTGGCGGCTCCGGCCTCAGCACTCTTCTGCCGATATACCCCATGTCCCTCCTCTGCACATGTCCAGACCATCTCAATCTCGCCTCCCTCACCTTGTCTCCAAAACTTCTTACATGCGCTGTCCCTCTAATAAACTTATTTCTAATCCTGTCCATCCTCGTCACTCCCAACAAAAACCTTAACATCTTCAGCTCTGCTACCTCCAGCTCTGACTCCTGTCTTTTACTCACTGGCACTGTCTTTGAACCATACAACATAGCAGGCCTCACCACAGTCCTATAAACATTCCCTTTTGCTCTTGCTGATACACTTCTATCACAAATCACTCCTGCCACTCTTCTCCACCCACTCCACCCCGCCTGCACTCTTTTCTTCACTTCTCTAACACACTCTCCATTGCTTTGCACTGTTGACCCAAGGAACCTGAACTCCTCCACCTTCTCCATCTCTTCTTCCCTGCAACCGCACCACTCCACTGCCCCCTCTCTTATTCACACACGTACTCTGTCTTACTCCTACTGATTTTCATTCCCCTTCTCTCCAGCACGTACCTCCAACTTTCCAGGTTCTTCTCAACCTGCTCACTTCTTTTACCACAAATCACAATATCATCCACAAACAACATAGTCCAGTGAGACTCCTGTCTGACCTCGTACTTCAAACTGTCTATCACCATGCAAACAGGAAAGGGCTCAGAGCCGGTCCTTGATGCAGTCAAAACTCCACCTTGAACCAGTCTGTCGTTCCTACTGCACATTTCACTGCTTTCTCACCCTCATACTTCTCTGACACACCTAACTTCCTCATACAATACCACAACTCCTCTCTCGGCACTCTGTCGTATGCTTTCTATTAATCCACAAACACACAATGCAGCTCCTTTTGACCATCTCTATACTTCTCCATCAACATTCTCAAAGAAAATAACGCGTCTGTGGTGCTCTTCGTCGGCATGAAACCATACTGTTGATCACAGATGGTCACCTCTACTCTCAGCCTGGCTTCCACTACTCTTTTCCATAACTTCATGGTGTGACTGATCAATTTATTTCCCCTGTAGTTACTGCAGGTCTGAACATCTCCCTTATTCTTAAAGATCGGTACCAGCACACTCCTCCTCCATTCCTCAGGCACAACCTGGTTAAAAACTCCACTGCCATCTTTTCTGCCATATCTCCACGCTTCTACCAGTATGTCATTTGGTCCAACCGACTTTCCACTCTTCATTCTCTTAATCTGTGCTTTCACTTCCTCCTTACTAATCCTATACACTTGCTGTTTTATTCTGCCCTTCCACATTCCTTTTCTTAAGGCCATACCTACCCATCACCTCCTCATCACCTACTCATCACCTCTGTTCCCTTCACCTACATGCCCATTAAAGTCTGCCCCAATCACCAATCGTTCATTCCTAGGTACACCATCTACCACTTCATCTAACTCACTCCAGAATTTTTCCTTCTCCTTCATCTTACAGCCCACTTGTGGAGCATTGATGACATTTATCATCACCCCTTCAACTTTCAGCTTCACATTCTTTACCCTATCAGAAACTCTCTTCACCTCCACTGCACTCTTACTGTACTCTTCCTTCAGAATCACCCCTACACCATTTCTTTTTCCATCCACACCACAACAGAACGTTTTAAACCCTTCTCCAATGTTTCTGGCCTTCCTCCCTTTCCACTTGGTCTACTGAGCACACAACATATCTACCTTTCTCCTCTCCATCATATAAGCTACCTCTCTCCCTTTACCAGTCAAAGTACCAACAAGTACCAGCAGTAGCCCAATTTCTACCGGTACCCTGTTGGCTAACAATACCTGTGGCGGTCGTTGGTAACCCAGGTCTCGACCGATCCAGTATGAAATTCTGATTTGTGATCCTCATATTTGATTTGGCACGTTTTACACTGGATGCCCTTTATAACGCAACCCTCCCCATTTCTCCGTGCTTGGGATGTCACTAAGAGTGCACCGACTTGTGCAACCCTAGCTTCATTTAATGCTAGATATTCATTTGGTTTAATCCACGTTTCTGTAAAACACAGTACATTAAACTCCTGATCGGTAATAATTGTATTTCTTTACAATATTTATAGTATCAGTGCCTTTGGCGTAAGAGATCTAATATTTAGCAGTCCTATCTTTAGATTAGAGGTGCTGTCTGTGCGTTCATTAATATCTATTTTAATGTTAATTAAGTTAGTTAAACAAACTTTCTGGGAAATAAATGTATTGAAATAAATGTATTCCTATAAGACAGCATCCTGGAGATGATGTCTTATGAGGGTACCACTCCATTTTGCAGGCCATCAGGTCAAAAGAGCCTAGGGTCCTTCCCGAAAACATTCCAGTTATCAGTAAAGAGCAGTTTGTGTTCTTGACATCTTAGAATAGAATAGCCTTTATTTGTCACATCAGAGTGAAATAATTTTCTACACATATCCCAGCTTGCTCGGAAGCTGTGGTCAGAGCGCAGGGTCAGCCATGATACGGCGTCCCTGGAGCACAGAGGTTTAAGGACCTTGCTCAAGGGCCCAAGAGTGGCAGCTTAGCGATACCAGGGCTTGAACCCACAACCTTCTGGTCAGGAACCCAGCACCTTAAACCCTTAGCTACAACACTGATTTTGTAAATATAAAAAAAAACAAAACTTGGAATCTCAATTTACGTACAAAGTTACTCAATTTAAGTTACAAAGTGAAATGAGTCACCCCCCCCCAGATGAAGTCATCGGTCCTTATTATTAATAATTATAAAATAATTTAACATAAATAAATGTATTCTTTATCAGCTCCTACAGGATATGGACAGAAGTATTGGGGCACATCACTTTTGGTGACTATTTAAAAAAAATTTGGTTTGTACTGAAAAACTTCCACTGGCATTAGTACCAGTACAAAAACTGTGTGGCAGGAGATTCATGGAATGGGTTTCCATGGCCAAGCAGCAGCATAAAAGCCTCACATAACCAAGTGCAGTGCCAATTGTTGGATAGGGTTGTGCAAATCATGTTCATGATTCTAACTTGGACTCTGGACAAAAATTGTCACTTGCAAGTTTGGTGGATGACTGATAATGAGGAGGAGGGCTGTTTTTCAGAGGTTTGGCTAGGCGTGTTACTTTCAGTAAAGGGAAATCTTTAGTGTACCAAGACAGTTTGAACCTTTGCTTCCATTTTGCTATGCTTCCAAATTTGTGGGTATTGGGAAAGGCATTTTCTGTTTCACAATGACTAGTGCAAAATCATGGTCCATAAAAACATGGTTGGATGAGTTTGTTGTGAAAGAACTTGATTGGCCTGCACAGAGCCCTGACCTCAATCCCATCAAACACTTTTGGGATAAACTGGAACAGAGACTGCAAGCCAGGTCCCCTTTTCAAATGTCACTATTGTCCATACAGTTTATATATAAAACTTGTGCGTATCTGTGAATTTCTATTCATTTCTATCAGGGAGATACAGCTCAGAGAGTGATGTGTGGAGCTATGGGATCCTGCTGTGGGAGACATTTAGTCTGGGAGTATGTCCATACCCAGGCATGACCAACCAGCAAGCCCGTGAACAAGTTGAAAAAGGTATAAAGTCTTATAAACTTTCACATGCAGCACATGCTTATACCTATAACAGAAAACATGCTATGCATTTATTCATTCATTTTAAGGTCAGACATTCTAATGAATCTTTAATTTGTAACTGGTATCATTTTGATACAATTCTTTTCATTAATGCAGGGTACAGAATGTTGTGCCCACAAAAGTGCTCAGATGAGGTCTACAATATCATGCAGAGGTGCTGGGATTACAAACCTGAAAATCGGCCCAAGTTTGCTGAAATTCTAAGGGAACTGTCTTCTGTCAGGAAAAAATAGATCCCACTTATTTAATGGGCACAGGCTGAAGCCATTGATATGATTTCACTCTTATTCACAAAGAGAAATGCCCAAATATTTTTCCTTCGTGTCCATTGCTACATAAGAATTTTTGCACATTTTCTTTCCAATGACTGACTGAATTGCAGATGCAGCATTTGTTTTTGAGCCAATGAAAGGGGGCATGGTATTGATTTTTCATGTAAAAATGTCAGTATTTCTGTGATGAACTGTACATTTCTTATATGATAGATAGTGAATAGAGAAAAGAATATTCAGTATAAGAGAGTGTTTATCTCCAAGTTGTATTCTACTGTTATTGTTAACCATGACACCTGAGAAAAAATTATGGAAAAGGTTTTTTTTTCTTCTTCATTCATTTGAGTCATGATTTCTTTAGCATTATAACTTAGATAAAGCCACTTGAGTAGTTTTTCGTTCAAAGACATAAAATGTGGTTATTGTGGTATTGAATCAATTTAAGCATTCCATTTTGCATTCGGACTACTTGTTTAGGAATTAATTAAGTAATTAATTGTACGATACACTGCTGAAGTAATGTGTGAAATATTTTTAAAGGGAACTGTTCAAACTCAACAGACTGGACTTTATTGAAAACACATTCACATTACATGCAGTCATTGTTTGCTACTTTTTGCTAATTCGCAAATATCTGTCAGAACAATGTCTCTGCTTCACTAAAGTTTCATAACTTTGACAACTGGCCTGCTGATGTTCTGCATAGGCTTTCAAGGAAGTAGGGTATCCAGATGTTGCATTACAATTGACATCAACTTTAAAGGTCTGTTTATTATTAGTTAAAGCTTAAAAAAATTTATCACTATGAATAGCTCAGTTTGTAATTATTATTTTCAGACAACACATATTGAAAATGTAACTTGGAAAGTGTTTGCTATACATTTAAATAAAATATAATTACATGAAATCATCAAATGCATATAAAAAATAAATAAATAAATAACCTTTAGCGTTCATTAAGCTAATTCTCTCGTTTGATCATTTCACCTCGGTTACTTGTTTGAACAGTGCCTTACAAATGAATTACTTCTGTATTACTGTAAATAGATTCTGCAGCGTAACAATTTTGTTGGTTTTTGTCCACATTATAATGAATTTAAAGTGCCAATGACCTTTTTGTTCCTGTGTGGCCAAGCATCACTGTGCACGTTTAAAATTGTGTTAAAATCATCTTGGTATCCTATGTAGTGTTTGATTGAAAGGGTCGGTCATCATGTGAAATGTTTGTACTAACTGATAAAAATTCTTGACCGAGTGTATATCATTTGGCAATGATACAGTCATATACTTGTTCAGGTACCTCTTTCAGATGATAAACTATTAGCAGTGGTTTCTTGTCGGATGTGGTTAAATCTACTGCTGACTTGGGTTTTATGTTCCCCTTGATTTGCTTTTCATTTACCCAACATTTTATTTATTCCAAAAACTGTTATTCTTTGTTGTTTTCATTTTTATTACTATTCAACATACCTCCTACTGTAAATGTATTTACATTTTATATAATATTTTCTCATACACTGACCCAGCTATTTTCTTACTTTGTTCCCCCATGTTTTGTGACCATAATCAAACTTTAAAGAACTTCCAGGTGTCACAGTGGAAAAAAAACGTGCATTGTTGTTTTGATTTTATAATTTATGTTAAATAAACTAACTACAAAAGCACATACAGTATATTTGAATATATTTGTTCTGTTCAAAAGCATGTATTTTATACATTTGTATATGTGAAAAACATTTATTCAATTATTATTTGATTATTAAATACCCCCAAATAATATAATTTCAGAGTTTTAAACTTTAAAAACCTTGACATGCCAAACAGGATGCCTACAGAGGGGAGGATAAAGCCCTGTACAAGCAGGCCAGGAACCTACTGACAACGGAGATCAGAATAGCCAAAAGACGCTACACTATAAACTTTCTTTCGGCTTCTCCCATTAGGGGTCGCCACAGCGGATCATCCGCATGTTTGATTTGGCACATGTTTTTACCCTGAATGCCCTTCCTAACGCAACCCTCCCCATTTATCTGGGCTTGGGACCGCCACTAAGAGTGGCTGGGGTTGGTTCCCTGACCGGGAGCAGTGAGAGCGCCGCATCCTAACCACTAGACAACCAGGGACCCTAACAGAAGCTACACTGAAAAGATGTTTTTCAGCTAACAATCCTACAGTTGGAAAGGCCTGCAAGATATCACAAACTACAGGAGACCACCCCTCCCCACTTAAGCAAACAAAGCCTTAGATGATGACCTCAATGCCTTCTCTTGTAGGTTTAAGAACCTTATCTTTACACCTCTCATCCACCCCAGCACACTGACTGCCCCATCACACCTTTGGGAACCCCTTTAACAACAACTCACAGCACTCAAGTGAGGAGAGGAGAGTAACTAACAGCTGGAACCAAATTACCAAATTTTAGAAGGCCTCACAGCTAATGTGTATCAGTGCAAAAACCAAGTCATGAGGTCAAAGGAACTGCCTGCAGAGCTCAGAGACAGGACTGTTACAATGCACAGATCTGGGGAAGGCCACAAAAAAATTGCTTCTGCAGTGAAGCTGTCCGAAAGGAAGCATCTCCTCTGTGCAAAACCTATGGAAGCCCACTTGGGCTCATCACCTGCCCAAAACCACCCCAACAGTGAAGCATGGTGGTGGTAGCATCATGCTGAGTGTTTTTCTGCAGTAGGGACTGAGAGACTGGTCAGGGTTGAGGGAAAGCTAAATGGAGCAAAATAGAGATATTCAAAATAAAACCTTTTCCTCAGCGCTCAGGACCTCAGACTGGGCTGAAGGTACACCCTCCTACATGATAATAACCCTAAGCAGACAGCCAAAACAACACAATTGTGGCTGCGGGGACGAGCCCTGACTAAACCATATTGAACATCTCTCTCTAGACCCTAGACCTAAGTCAGGCTGTCCACAGAGAGCCCCATCCAACCTGCCCCAGAATGAGAGGATTTGCCATGAAGAATGGCAGAAAATCCCACAATCCAGGTGGGCAAAGCATGTCATACTCAAAAAGACTTGCTTCAACTAAGTAGTGAGTAAAGTGTATGAATACTTATGTACATAGGCTATTTCAGTTTTATAAAATGCCATTTCTAGGAGGTCTGAATACTTTCTGAATGCAGTGTGTAATGTAATGTATATAAATCCATTGACAGCCCTAAAAAAGTATTTCATCATGATTAATTGCATGACTGTCATGAAATAACTCATTTTTATCTGTTCTAAATGTACCTTAAATAAATACTTTGATTTTTATACTCTAACATGGGCATGGATAAATATGGATGCTTTATGCAAAGGTATGGGTTTTTTTTTTTTATTAGTGAAACTCAGCATAGAGCACATAGCCAAAATATTCCTGTTAAAGTAATTGTGTTTTAAATGACAGCAAAAGTTCTGTTTGGTGTCCTGATGTTTCCACACGGACTGTTTTAATTAGCAGATGTGTGCATTTATTTTTTGATATTTTTTTTTATATCTGAGTAAAAACATTTGAAAAAGAAAGTCATTTACCAGACTGGAGGATTCCTTCTTTTCCTTTGGATTCCTTCTTCCGTTGCTCAGCATAGCCATTACGTTTATAAGCAACTTAATGGTTAACATGGAGTTTGCTGAGAACATTTATTTAGTCCCTCAGAAAGAAAGCTTAAGAAAGACTGTCGAAAAACAACTTAGACTATGCAATGCGATGCATTTTGTCAAGGACTGATCTGAAGGATTATGAGAAGGCTAAACTCTTCTCATCGGCACTGCAAAAGATTTTAAACATAGTTAAAATGGGAGAGCAACTGCGAAAACTGCGTAACTGACCCTGTACCTACCCAAAATACGGAAAGCAAAACAGAAGCAACAGCAACAAAGTTTGCAAACTCCCGGCGATGAAATCATGCAAGAGGTGCTTACTAAGGTTTCTGCAAGGAACCGAAAAATGCTTTGTACATTATGGAATTATTTTTTTTTATTTGGGTAAAACTGCTTTGTGGAATTACGATGGTGAATTCATTTTTAAGGGAAACACTATTATCCCACATGATAAGGATCTCACATAGTGTGTATCTGCTTAAGAATCTCACCGCCCCTCATAAAGTATCCAATGATCAGAGACCGTTGGGATGGAAAGAATTACTGCATACTGTCACTAGCCTAAACGCACCTTTTTCAACAATACCTAACAGGGCTATTCAACGCAAAATATCCAATATAAAAAGATCTAAAGATCCATACCTTTCTCAACTTGTTTCCACTTCTCCACCATCACCTAAAAAGATTCTTTATCCTCGTAACCTGACACTCTTTAACAGCTCTGCCTGGCTCAAATTTTTTTTTTTTAATGACTGACACAGAACTACTATTGTTGCATTTTAATTTCTAACGTTTATCTCAATAAAATAAATGGTATCAAGAATTTTCTTGTTAAGCATAGTGATTTAGATTTCACTAAACACAGCTGAAACCCATCTAAAGAGTTAACACATTGGATACAGCTAAAGGATTGCTTTTTATTCTCTAGGGTATTAGAGCTATTTATAATCATACTGTGATTAAATGAATATCCTTTAGCCCTATAACACAGAAAAAAATACAAAGTGTTGTCTGCAACAAACTGAAGTAGAATTTGAAACTGGTACTTGGTTATATTTTATTTCAGAACAATTCTTTCGCAAAAAAATAATGCATTGATTCAGGAAAGAGTTCATAATCTGGTGGGTTTTCATATTAATTAAAAGATTTTCTGGAGGTTTCATTGTAAAGACATAACGCTAGCCAGTGCTCGCCCGGTATTTGTCTCTGATGCGTATTCACGATGAACAAATCAGGAAACCTTGTCAACTTATCCGTAGGACTCATCGCAGGCCATCACACCATGGAATATTTTTTCTATTTCAGGACATCTTCTCATAACATTCGTTAGTTCTCTCGTCTTCATGCTTTACTGGTAATCTATTAACATGTTTCTTCTATTGTTAATTTCTAGAATACTGTTGAAACTGGCATACACCTTTAGATTAACCTTTCTCGGAAGGGACTGCTGCAATTTGAGTTCAATCACACATTCCCCAACTTTATTAAAGATAAATGCTGCCTGCAATTGTCATCATTCAGATTGAGTATGAATAAAGTATAACCGTTCGTGTTCTCGTCTCTGTTGATAGCCAACGCCTGATCCTTTAGTTGTTTTCCTGAAGCTAAAATTAAAGAATGGATTTCACGGACCACGTTGCCGGACAGGAAAACGGGTTAAAGCGGTTTTGCAGAATATCAAGTATATATTAAGTATATATATAATATATATATAATATATATATATATATATATATATATATATATATATATAATATATAATATATATAATATCAAGTATATATATATATATATCTACATAGAATGCTACAACTCTGTATCGTAATGTTTGAAATTAAATAAGTTTTTATTGTATGACCTGCTGAAGGCGACCCGTTATCTACATTCCAAAAATAATCGTTTTAGGTAACGACTGAAGGTTTTCATGCAAACTTTTTGGTTAGGATACTTGGTGGTGGTGTTGAGGATAACCCACAGGTGGTGAGACGGATACTGTCTTCACGAAAATAGAAGCGTTGACAATTTCTTTTTTTGAATGAAACTGGTTTTTCCTTTTTTTTTTATAAAAAAAAAAAAAAAGGAATCTTTACTACAGATGATTTTAATCCTCAAATCGATGCTATTTAGTAAATGTTTAACCTGAAAAAGTATATCTGAGTAAATGTTTCCAATCAGGTCAAAACAGTTGTTTTTAGCATTGAATCTTTTTGAATTGTTTAAGCCTGTCATTTGCCATAATTGAGACATTCAAAGATAGCTCTGTGAAGATAAGTACTGCTTGATTGAGAAATTAGTTGTTTACTTATTTACTTGTGAAAAAGCGATGCGATAGGGTAGTTGACAACCCCCACATTTGCATCATTTGCTATGTTGGTACCGTCAGCATTCACAATTTTGCAGGTGATGTGTAAAAAAGTGTTGTTCAATTCAATGTAATCCTCATCGTTTCCAGCCATGAAGAACTATAGGTCCATTGTCCGTCAAAGCAGAAAGAGGAAGTATTTCGACACCAGTGTATTTTCAATACTCGTTGGGGTATAAAGTAGTGTGAAAATATCCAGTTCTGTCCTGGTGTTGCCATGATGTTAGAAAATGTTTAGCTGTTTTCATTTGTGAGTGATGGGTTGATGCTTGTTACCTCTCTTCATGGTCTTTCTCAGACTGGGTACTTTTGCGTCTTTTATTCGTGTCCATGTGTCGATGTCCCAGTGGTTAGTTTATATTAGTAATATTTTTTTACATGCAATCATTGCGAGGCCCAATCCGTCCTGATTCCGGGTTTGTGACTCATAAAGTTGCTTACTGCCTCGCTTATAATACCTTTGGCTGCATTTTTTAAATGATGTTTTCCAGTAGTGATCCCCCTTTTGAGGAATGGAAGTGGCATTCTAAAAAGACCTTAGAACAAACCTCCCAGGACCTTCCGCAAACATCATGGGGGCTCCATTAAATCCAGGAAGGCCATTGGATCAACATACCCTCTATCCTTCATTTTTTATTGATCAATTTGTTTTACAGATGGAACAAATGTTAAGCAGATCTAAAGTGTAGTATGTGTAAACAGTATGTGCTTATTTTTATCCATTTTGACTTTGATCGATGTATCAGTAATCTATTTCTTGGTGAGAGGTATGTAATGTGGCTTATTATATATAATAGTGATGACTTTGCTGTTTTCACCCGGTATATGTATTACAGTGAGAGAGGCATTTCGCATATGGAGGGTGAATACCATTTTTACTAAAGCAAGCTCCAAACCTCTACACAACAACCGCAACTGTGACACCTACATCACCTGTAGCAGAAAAAAGTCTAACTGAGATGTATTAATGTGTGCAGAACGCTACAGACATGTTTTGCTAGCTGAACTTGGGGCGTTGCTTGAAAGGGTCACAAAGTATCTGCACTCTTCCATGATTTATCGATTATATGTTTCAGTTATACTTGTGACGATCCTTTTTTTTATTTCAACATCATTAACTGTTTTACTAGTTTTTTCTCAACAATGACTCTTTGCAAACTCTTAATACAACAATATGACCCTGGGTCTGTCCACGTATAATTTTCAACAACCGTTTTGTCATTTTGGAGCATTCAGAGCAATAATGATCACCACCGATATAGTCTAAGGATTTTATTTCAGAAGACTTATGACATGACATTTACATTTTTAAAACATTAAATTCTATAAGGTAATCAAAGACTTGTAGCTGCATCAACATTCTTTACATATTCATATTTTCTAAGCAAATTAAAAACAAATATCGGATACATAGGTTAAGATGCACTTTACATGACTAGTTTTACCTTTAAAAAGTTTTAGCAAACACTGTGGTTAAATCCTTGTACATGCAGTTAAGTTTGCAGATGACATACAGTATTTACATTACAGAAAGAACACCATTAGTATTACATTGTTGCACATTGTTCATTAGCAAATCTAGTTAAAAAAACAACTATCAACAGAAGGATGGCTAGTAAAAAATACTTTTGTTGAAGAGCAGAGGAGACCTCAGTTTTCAGGTCTTTTTGTGAGTCAGAATTGATGTGACATGCTTCTAAGTTTCCCATGTTTGTGGCTGTTCAGGAGGTTCCAAAGATGTGTGAAAGCTCCAGTAGTCCACAGCGTCTCCATACACCTGGTCGGAGCAAAATTATTTTGTTCTGTTTTTAACTTTGTTTAGAACAGTTCTGATGTGCTGCTTATCTTGCGAATTGCAGATGATAGCTTCCGTGATACCTCGAATTTCCACAGTTTCAGACCTTTAGTAGGTTTGTATTTCAACCATGGTTTGAACAGTTTGTTCACCATTCTGTTTGTAGGCATTCACATGCAGATAGTTTTCGTCAGGATCTGGCAAGCAAGCTAGCAAGCTAGCTAGCTAGCTAGCTAGCTAGATAGATAGATAGATAGATAGATAGATAGATAGATAGATAGATAGATAGATAGATAGATAGATAGATAGATAGATCTACACAGCAACAAAATGCAGTTTGGCATCTACCAGAAGTGCAAAATGTAGCAATAGTGCAGATAAATATGTAGCATATTTTGCGGAAAATACGTATTTGAACACCCTGCTTTTTTGCAAGTTCTCCTATTATTTGTAAGATACAAATACTTATTTTCCTCACTGTATGTATGTGTATATATATATATATATATATATATATATATATATATATATATATATATATATATATATATATATATATAGTACAGGTACACATATATATAGTAGACTGTTTTCAGCTTGTATATATATATATATATATATATATATATATATATATATATATATATATATATATATATATATATATATATATACATACCGTAATTTCCGGACTATAAAGCGCACCCATATATAAGCCGCACCCACTAAATTTGACAAAGATTTTTATTTTAAACATAAATAAGCCGCACCTGTCTATAAGCCTACACAATGTCTACATTGAAACTAATGAACTTTACACAGGCTTTAACGAAAGACAGTGTCTGTAACACGGTGTAACGGGTGAAATATGTTGTGGCTTCTTTAAGAGCAGAGCCTTATTTTGGGAATAGGCTGCCGTCGCATTTTTCCGGTATTGCTGCATGTGTGCAAGACCGAGGAATATGTCCTTATTTTTTTCTGATGCTCATTTCTAAGTTTCTTTGACTAACCCGTAATGCTGTTGCCAAGAAAAATTTTAAAAAGCACAAGTTCTGGAAACCTGTCTGTGCTTATGATTTTTGTTGCAACTGGAGTTAGTGAGCAATCCCATGACCCAGACTCAACGCGTTACAGTAGCGGCTTATAGTCCGAAAAATACGGTAGATATGTTGTGTGTTCAGGAGACCAAGTGGGAAGGGAGTAAGACCAGGAACATTGGAGGTGGGTTTAAACTGTTTTATCATGGTGTGGATGGAAAGAGAAATGGTGTAGGGGTGATTCTAAAGGAAGATTACAGTAAAAGTGTAGTGGAGGTGAAGAGAGTTTCTGATAGGGTGATGAACGTGAAGCTGGAAGTTGAAGGGATGATGATAAATGTTCCACAAGTGGGCTGTGAGATGGGGAGAAGGAAAGATTCTGGAGTGAATTAGATGAAGTGATAGATGGTGTACCTAGGAAAGAATGATTGGTGATTCAGGCAGACTTTAATGGGCATGTAGGTGAAGGGAACAGAGGTGATGAGGAGCTGATGGGTAGGTATGGCCTTAAGGAGAGGAATGTGGAAGGGCAGATAGTGGTGGATTTTGCTAAAAGGATGTAAATGGCAGTAGTGAATACGTATTTTAAGAAGAAGGATGATCATAGTGTGGCGTATAAGAGTGGAGGAAAGTGCACACAGGTGACTATGTTTTATGCAGGAGATGCAACCTGAAGGAGATTGGAGACTGTTAGGTGTTGACGGGGGACAGTGTAGGCAGACAGCATCTGATGGTGGTCTGTCGGATGTTTTTGGATCCAAAGAAGAAAGGAGGAGAGTGAGGACTGAAAGAAGAATAAGATGGTGGAAGCTGAAGGAGGAAGAGTGTAGTGTGTGGTCCAGGGAAGAGGTCAGACAGGGGCTTGGTCGTGGTGAAGAGGTGTTGGATGATTGGGTAACTACTGCAGGAGTGATGAGGGTGGCAGCTAGAAAAGTATAAGGAGGAAGAGGTTGGCAAAACAGAAGTGGGATCGACAGAGTGATGAGAAAAGTAGGCAGGAGTACAAGGAGATGCGGCAGCAGGTAAAGAGGGATGTGGTGAAAGCCAAGGAAAAGGCATATGAGGAGCTGTATGATAGGTTGGACACTAAGGGAGGAGAAAAGGATGGGTCAGACAGGAGTCTCCCTGGATTATGATGTTTGCAGGTGATATTGTGATTTGTGGTTAGAGTAGTGAGCAGGTTAAGAAGAGCCTGGAAAGGTGGAGGTATGCGCTGGAGAGAAGGGAAATGAAAGTCAGTAGGAGTAAGACAGAGTACATGTGCGTAAATGAGAGGGAGGGCAGTGGAGTGGTGCGGTTACAGGGAGAAGAGGTGGAGAAGGTGGAGGAGTTCAGGTACCTGGGGTCAACAGTGCAAAGTAATGGAGAGTGTGTTAGAGAAGTAAAGAAAAGAGTGCAGGCAGGGTGGAGTGGGTGGAGAAGAGTGACAGAAGTGATTTGTGATAGTAGGGTATTTGCAAGAATGAAAGGGAAAGTTTATAGGACTGTGGTGAGACCTGCGATGTTGTATGGATTAGAGACAGTGGCATTGAGTAAAAGACAGGAGGCAGAGCTGAAGATGTTAAGGTGTTCGTTGGGAGTGACAAGGATGGACAAGATTACAAATAAGTTTATTAGAGGGACAGCCCATGTAGGATGTTTTTTTGACAAGGTGAGGGAGGTGAGATTGAGATGGTTTGGACATGTGCAGAGGAGGGACATGAGTTATATTCGTAGAAGAATGCTGAGGATGAAGCCACCAGGTAGGAGGAAAAGGTGGTATGGAGACGGATGATCCGCTGTGGCGACCCCTGATGGGAATTTTATCCAAATTCCTCCTGGCATATTCCAGTCCACTCCTGATGTTCCTTGAGGTCAAAAGTGGAGTGCGTCTTGGGGTCCGGCCATGAAGTCCTTGATTATTCAGTGCACGTCTTATAGTTGCCACTGAAGCACTTGTACCAGCCTTCATCATGTCATCCTGTAGCTGTCTTGCAGTCACATGGGGGTTTTTCTTAGCTGTCCTGACTAAGTTGATAAGGGCCCTTGATGAAATTGTGAGCTTTCTTCCACGGCCAGGCAGGTTTGCAGCTGTTCTATAAGTTTTAAACTTCCTTATAATGCTCCCAATGGTGTCTCTTGGAATGTTAAATCTTTTGGAAATCTTCTCATACCCAAGGCCCTTCAGATGTGATGAAATAATCTCCTCTCTCAGCATTTGTGGTAGCTCCTTTGTCTTTCCCATGATTGCAACTCACCTTGAACACCTTCATGGTCGGGGTTTATATATGCATCACAGGTGAAGCAAATGAAGGATCGTTATAGAGTTCCCAAAGGCTTAATGATGTTTTCTGCTCCACTTCAGGCCATAAAAACTGTCAGAAAGATTTGAAAACAACAATATTATATAGGGGTTAAATAGTTGTGACATGGCGATCTTAACAAAATATACTGTTACACACAAATACTACATACATTTTCTGTGTTGATTTTATGTACTGTGTATATATATATATATATATATATATATATATATATATATACACACACACACACACACACACACACACACACACACACATTATATACACATATACATGAATGTGAAATGTTGGCCAGAATGTACAGTAGGGATATAAAGATACATATAGATTAAAAAAAAACAGTGCAGATGTATATAGTACAGAGGTTATATACAGTGTTTTGTTTTGTGTTTTGTTTTTTTAGTTATCTAGTGGTGTAGTGTAGAGTTCAGTAGTGTAATGGTGGATGGAAAAAAGCTGTCCCTGAACCTTCACCTGCACCATGAGCGCTGGCGTTGATTCGGGTGATCGATTGCGCAGCCGTGGCAGTTGTCTTTCAGATCATAGTTGATAATTCTGTCCAGCAGTTCTCCAGTAACAGCATGGATGATGGCTAGCACTTTGCTGGATATGCAACTGTCAGTTTCATCATTCGACGTTTAGAAATGATCATACTTCACCTCGCAATTCTTACACTTCTCTTTGTTATCGCTGTTATCCCCAGCCATTCTAGAAATGTGCAGTGAAATTTAGTTCCCCTTCAGGAACTCGAGCTGCGTCGAAACGCTATGGGAACGCCCCTGCGTGACCGCGCTCTGAACCACGTGTGTAATCTGACCAATAGGCGTTTGGAACGTGACGTCATCAGCGAACAGGAAGCGACAGATGGCTGCGAGATGGACAAGACGCTAGCTTCTGCTCATTCAGGTAAGCACTCTTTCGCTGTGTTTTTCTGATCGAGTGATGGCTGGAAGACAGAATTACCGTAAGTGTGTTCATCCATGCCTGTGCTGTATGAGGAACTCCTCGAGGTCGTGACGCGAGCCATAGCTAAGCTCATATGGCGGAGGTTCTACAGAGCCCAGGTGGATCTTTTTGCGACCCAGGAGACCTCGCACTATCCCCTCTGGTTCTCTCTCTCTCACCCAGCCTCGTTAGGGCTGGATGCCATGGTACAGTCGTGGCCGAGGCTACGCCTGTATGCCTTTCCCCCGTTCGCACTGCTCGCTTGAGTTCTGGAGAGAGTTCGCCAGGATGGAGTCCATCTCCTCCTGGTAGCGCCTCGATGGGCAGGCAAACCATGGTTTGCAGATATGGTGTCCCTACTCGAGGGCCCTCCGTGGGAAATTCCTCCCAGGAGGGATCTCCTCTCACAGGCAGGTGGAACCCTGGTTCACCCCCGCCCAGAGTTGTGGAGGCTGTGGCTGTGGCCCCTGAGGGGGGACAGTTTGTAACGGCTGGTCTCTCTACAGAGGTGGTAGAGACCCTTCTCCACTCCAGAGCTCCCTCCACAAGGAGGTTGTACGCCGCATGATGGCGACTGTTCACGTCTTGGTGCGAGCACCATGGCCTGGAACCTGTCAACTGCCCGGTCGGTTCGGTTCTGGAATTCCTACAGGACCAGTTTGCCACAGGGTTGACCCCTTCGACCCTAAAGGTTAACGTATCCGCCATCGCGGCATATGGCTCCCCGCCTGCGGGGCAGTCGCTGGGTAGGCACCCACTGGTGACATGTTTCCTCCGCAGCACCCGGAGGCTGAGGCCCGGGATGCGACCCAGAGTGCCTGTATGGGATCTGGCAGTTGTGTTGCCGGCTCTATCTGAGCCCCCCTTCGAGCCATTAGCCGATGTGGCCCTTAGGTTTCTGTCTATTAAGACCACCTTCCTCTTGGCGATTTCCTCCCTGAAGAGGATCGGGGATCTGCAGGCTCTGTCCGTGGCCCTGTCTCGCCTGGAGTTTGCCCCTGGCATGGCCAGAGCGTTTCTCTATCCGAAACCTGGGTATGTGCCTAAGGTGCCTTCGGCTCCCTCACGTCCTGTCGTGTTACAGGCATTCTGCCCTCCTCCGTTTACAGCCCCCAATCAGGAGCGACAGCACCGACTGTGTCCAGTGCAAGACACTTACCTCCACAGGACGAGTCAGGACGAGTCGGAGCAGCTGCTTGTCTGCTATGGCCCTAACAGGAAAGGTTTCCAGGCCAATAAGCAGACTTTGAGCAGATGAGTAGTGGATGCGATTGTGTCGGCTCACGAGTCCTCTGGCCTTCCCGCACTGCTTGGGGTTTGAGCTCCCTCCACCTGGAGTGTGGTGGCCTCTATGGCCTGGTCCGCTGGAGTGCCACTCCAGGACATCTGTGACGCTGTCGGTTGGTCCACCCTGCTGACCTTTGTCAGGTTCTATGACCTTGACCTCAGAGCCACCCCGGGCTCCTCTGTCCTATGTGCTGGTGCCGAGGCCCTCACTTTCTAGGCAGGGTCTGGTTAGTGTGGCATAATTGGACACTCGTTCCCAAAGCGTTTCGACGCAGCTCGAGTTCCTGAAGGAGAACGTCTCTAGGTTACGACCTTAACCCTAGTTCCCAGAGGGAACGAGACGCTGCGTCTCCGTGCCACACTCCCTGCATTCCTGCGGCGCTTACCTTCTCTCCCAGGAGCTAGCGTCTTGTCCATCTCGCAGCCATTTGTAGCTTCCTGTTTACGCGACGTCGCCCGCTGATGACGTCACGTTCCAAACGCCTATTGGTCAGATTACACACGTGGTTCAGAGCGCGGTCACGCAGGGGCCTTCCCATAGCGTTTTGACGCAACGTCTCGTTCCCTCGGGGAACTAGGGTTACGGTCGTAACCTAGAGACGTTGTTGCTCTGTTGAAGTACGTCTTTTCTCTGAGAAATTAGTTTGTAGAGCTCCAGTGAAAATAGATCCATTCTAACAGCATAGTCAAAGTCCATACACCATTCATGAAACTTTCTCCAGTCACACTCTTTAAATGTTACAGTCTCTGTAGCATAGCTCCAATGGTTTTAAACCAGATCTAATAACTTGAAAAGCCGGGATAAATGGGGTGGGTTGCATTAGGAAGGGCATCCAACATAAAACATGTGCCAAATCAATGGAGGATCATATGGAGGATCATACCAGTATGATCCTCCACACCTACTTCGATCAAAAGGTGCAGGCTATCTGTTGGTTCCTCAAATAACGAAGAATACAGCAGGGCAGGGGGGAGATCTTTCTCTTATAAAGCCCCATAGTTATATGGTTCTCTCTTGTTGTTATGCTGCCATAGCGAGTCTTGCAGGAGTCCAAACTGCTAGTTTTATTAACAGTGATATTAACTTTCATACAACAATAAGGACACTTAATAATCCATATCCTTTTCTTCCTGTCACCCTCTTCTCTCTTTTTGCAAATTTGCAGATTTCGTCACAAAATCAGCTACTTCTTTAGACAAAGCATTAACTGTTGATGACTTTAATATTCATTTTAATAATCAGGAAGACTCCTTAAGAGCAGCAGTTGTGTCCATTCTAGATTCGTTACCATGTTAAGCGTACATTCACGTCAACTACAGCATCTTCCGGAAATGACGATATTAAATAGATCTCCGTCTGACCCTGCAGAGCTTGACGGGGCCACTGAATACCTAGAATCAACGTTCCGTTACACTCTAGATGATTTAGCTCCCCTCAGGACCAAAACGATCAGGGAGAAAAAATTTGCACAGTGGTATAATGATCATACGCGCACATTAAAACAGACCACTCAGAAATTAAGTATTTCAAATAGCATGGAAGGAGAGCCTCCTAAATTATAGAAAATCTCTAGATCAGCATATTTCTCCACCCTCATGGACAATAACAAGCATAATCCTACATTTTTATTCAGCACAGTATCAAAATTAACAGGAAATAAAAGCACTGCACTAACATGCACACCATCAATAGGTAGCACATTTTTAATAATAAAGTTGAAACATCAGGCAAGAAATCCAGATGATTAATATAAATTCAAACTGTTTTACAAACCCTGTAGACATCAGTGTATTTATAACAGACAATCAGTAACAAAGCTTTACTCCTATTTACTTAAACACCTAAGAGAATGACTTCATTTAATTTATTTCCTCATCAAAATCATCAACCTGTATTCTCGATCCCTTGCCTACAAGTCTCCTCAAATATATATATATATATAGACATCATAAAAGTAAGCCATGCTTTCCAGTCAATCAGTGAATGTTTTCTGAAGCAAACTGATGTTTTTGTGTGAGTAATATATAAATGGTTTAGTTTAAATATTAAGTTTTAAAAATGCTTCAGAGTTCATGCAAATACAAAAGCAGAGCTAATTTAAAACAGAACCCTGGACAGAATCAATTATTTAAAATGCATTTGCTTCTGACTACACTAGAACATTGATTTAAATTACATGAACTTCTTTTATGCTGCCTAAATTGAGTAAATGTGACCATCTAAGTGTTGGCATTGTGTACTTGCATTATAAAGACATAACAGAGCTTTAAAAATCTTAGTTTGTGTCCCACAGTGGAAAGTTCACAGTTTTTCTTAGGTTCTGTAATAGTCCTTAGGACCAATCTGTCCATGAAGTTTGTCATGATCGCAAATGATACCATAGGATTGTCTACAGTAACCTGGCCTTCTAGGTAAGGTGACTGACTTTCAGGGTCAGTTCAAACTCAATAGCAAACAGATGGGTATTTTGGGTAGGGAAACACCTTTGGCACACCAGGCTGTACAGGTGGCCAAATGTTTATGAAATGTGAAGTTCACTCAGGACCAGTTACTTGCACTTTAATGCAGGTAGCAGTTCCCATGCTTCAGCTGGGTCTTACTCAGGTAAGTTTCATGTTTACTCATAACTTCCCTTTGATTTTCAAGCAGTTCAGATTTGCTTTGTTCTGCAGGTACATGGCCAGGTGCTAAACCATCTTATCCTGCCTCAGCTGAGGGTAGCTTTTTCTGTGGTTCAAACGGTAGTGAATCAGAATGACCTGGAAAGCAGGTAAATGTTGTATCAGTGTTTCCTCTTTTCTCTGATTATGACTATTTGGCTGTGTACTTAACTGGCAAGGATCAATTGGGACATAACAGTCATCAACTACTTTACAGTAAAAATTTTTCATTCTATCTGCTGATAGTTTAGATATCTCTTTGAGATGTCTCTGCTTTATTTTGGACCTCTGTGTTGGATTGATATCAAGGGGTAAGTAATCACATGACATGAAAAGATGTTGATGTAATATTTGTGAACTTCATCTTCCCTGCTCAGTCTTTACCTCATAAACTATTGAGTACATCAAGTCTGCGATGTACAACAACACTGACTTGTTCTTCCCAATCGAAACGTTTACCTGGTCTGCCTCTTTGTGTCAAATTTCTTACGAGAACCCTGCTTTCTGGATCAAGGTCTGTACATCTCACTTTTTGGTCATCATTTTTTTTTGTTCTATTTCATCATCTTGTGTTTGAGATCCACCTATGGAAAGGGCATCTGTACCTGACCTCTGCAGAAGCATTCAGTTGCACCAAGTCTGGCTTGACAGACAGGAGCGCATGCCCAATGGCAGGTAAGGGAACGCCCCTTACCCGAGTGCATAAGGCACCTGCACACGCTACCTTTCCTCAGTTGACATTCGCTTCTTGCGACTTCTGTAATCTGACCTTACATCTTCCCGGTTATTGGACTGCACTATTTGTCTTCAGGAGGACACATCTTTGGATCAGCCTCCGCCAGACGTGCTCATCCTTAGCCAGGTTAGCTTTTGCAAGCCGCCCACGCTTGCACCTTTTCTATTGGCTGCCCGTCTACTTTAAACTCTTTTCATGGCGCTTTCTAAGTCGGCACCGGCTACACCGTTGGAAAACCCGTCGTGAGCCTGCCCGGCTGCGTGCAGCGCACTCATCGCCGCTAGGGATTTCCATCTCTTTTGCGTTGTCTGCCTTGGTCTTAAACATGCACAAGAAGCTATCGACCTTCCTGAGAACTATAGCCATTGCGTTGCAGGCTCAAATTAGGTGCTTTGCAGAGTTTAAGTTGTCCGATTTGGAGGGGGATATAGGCGACACCGCCTTGCACTCGGGGGCCTTCCTTGAACTGGGCTGACCTGTGCCTGTCCTCGTTCGAGGATTTATTTCTCGGCCGACCACCGTTTTCCCGACAGACCGACCAGTTTCGGGGATGAGGGCGAGACAGACAATGGTTAAGGATCCCTCTGCCCTGCCTCATTAGGTACTTTTGGAGCTTTGTGATCGGCTTGAGGTTAAGGATATGGTGAGTCTAGGCATGGGTGACCTCCATCATCAAACCTTCCATTGCCAGACACCTTAACCCATCTCAAGACAGGCTGTTTGCCCCACCCAAGCCTTTCATACCAGGTAAGATGGATTGTTTCTCCACGTCCATTCATCAGGCTTTGTACAAAGCCTCGGCGCTTTCAATAAGAGCTTTCAACGTCTCCTCTTTGTTGTCCGCATATCACGCCAAACTCCTGTTTGATTTGGGACAACAACTGGAGAAAGAGTTACCATCACCCGGTCTCTGGAAGGATATTGCTACAGTTAAAGATCTTGTTCTCCATAATGCCTGTCAAACTGTCAAAGCGAGCAGGCGTTCTATGGCTTTATCGGTGGTTGCAGAACGCACGCTGTGGCTTAATCTATCCTGTCTCCTCAATAGTGAAAAGCATCACATCGCAGAAGCGCCGGTTGAGCCTGGACAGGCTCTTTTTGGCCCTGCCATTGCGCTACTGCAGCAGCGCAGCAATGATAAAAAGAAGGAGGACGAGGCTTTTAAACTGTGTCTTCCTAGGAGAACGCTCTCCACAGCTCCTGCTGTGTGACGCCGTTCCCACCATACTGTCAGAACCAACAAACCCTGTGGAAAACCACTGGCTAAGCAGAGTTGCCCCACCCCTGCTAGGCCCTGAGGTAAAATGTCCTTCACCACAGTAATGGCGAAGAAGCCCCCTAACCTTTTGACTTTCTGATCCTAAACGTAAACAGCCGGCCTGATGCTTGGCCACAGGGGGCTTTCAGTTTGCGTTCATTGGCGGCCAGCCCTCCCACCTGTTTTGCGCTCCATTTACATTTACATTTGTGGCATTTAGCAGACGCCCTTATCCAGAGCGACGTACAAAAGTGCTTTGAGTCTCTAGGGGTTTAAAGGAGATATCCCCTAAGGCACTGGTCCCCAACCCCCGAGCTGCGGGCCGGCACCGGGCCGTGGGTCAATTGGTACCGGGCCGCACAGTAAGAATACATAACTTACATTATTTCCGTTTTATTTATTATCTGATTCTGAACGATGTTCATGTCCATGTTTACCCATTCAAAAGACGGAGGATCTCTTTCAGCGGGGTCAGCCCACCACTTGCCAGTGAGTGCCGATCTCTATTTTGCACAGGCTTCACTGTTACCCATGTCGACCAGAGTGCGTTTCTCTGTTCCAGAGGGGAAGGATGTGAGAAAATGTGCGCAAGCAGTATTACCACACAGCCCCCTTCACACTCCTCTCACAAATTTAATAAAGGCTACAACCCCAGTGTTTTACAAAACACAAGAAAGATTAAAAAAGCTAACGAATCAAATTAATTTGTTTCTGAGAATTTCTCTCCAGACCCCCGCATGTCACCCCTAGTTCACCCACTAGATGGCGCCATTGCACCAGTAATGAGCAATCCGGCTGGATCGACTCTAGGCAGTCTATCAGGCTGCGTGGGGACGCTTGGGAGTCACATGAAAGGCTGACTGTCTGTTTTAGCCCCGGAATGGGTGATTCACACAATCACGAGGGGTTACAGACTTCAGTTTGCCAGAGCACCCCCGCGTTTTAACTGAGATATTCTGTCCCACAAGGATGAGAGCTCCGTCACTGATATTTTGGGCTTCTTGCAGGACCGATTGTGGAAGAACCTTTTCTATGATTGCGGTTTATTAAGCAGCTATCGATGCGTCATGCCGGGTTTGGCGACACTCCGGTGGGGCAACCCTCCCCTTATCCATAGATTTATGAAGGGTGCTTGCCGCTCCTTCAAACCACAGACCGGTTTAATGTCAGACAATATTTTCATGAACTGGCCTTTAAAGTATATAAATACAACATAAAACAATGATACGACTGGCATAAAAACTGGTATTTTCTAAATATAATAAGAATTGTGATTCCACTGTGTTGTTTTTTGTTAATTTTGCTAGCTTGGGGGTATCAATTCAGCGGTAATGTATTATGTGTTACCGGCCAGAGCAGCCCTTTAAGAAGGTAGTGGATGTAGGTAAGACATGTGAGCAAGGCAAGCATCTTGACATGCAGAAAGAGTGAGTTATACAGATATGGTGGAGAGAATCCGGTAATTTTCCCAAATAAAACATCGTTCAGAATCAGATAATAAATTAATTGTAAATAATGTAAGTTATGTATTCTTACTGTGCGGCCCGGTACCAATTTACCCACGGACCGGTGCTGGCCCGCAGCTCGGGGGTTGTGGACCAGTGCTATTTCATCACAAATTTAGCAACAGTGGTACCTCGACATACGAGTTTAATTCGTTCTGTAACCTTGCTCCTATGTCAAGTTGCTCGTATTTCCCCATTGAAATTAATTGAAATGCCATTAATTCGTTCCAGCCCCCAAAATGCCACCCCAGTTGTTTTAGTTACGTGTTTTTGAATAAGAAAAATGTATTTATGAATGACAAATATTGTATAAAAACATAATAAAAGAGAATGTAAAGAAATAAACTGGCTAAGCATAGTACATATCATTGAAGTACTACGCCCGTACTGCCTCGCCAAGTCAATCACTCGCACACCTTGCTCATGTTTTCCTTTGATTTCACGCTTTAATTCAATAGACATCAAGTCAAGTCAAGTCAAGAGGCTTTTATTGTCATTTCTACTATTCACAGTGGTACACAGTACACAGTAAAAACGAGACAACGTTCCTCCGGAACCCTGGTGCTACACTAAACATAAAGCCACAACATAAAGCTACGACACAACACAAATCTACATAAAGTGCATCGAGTGGAACCTGGTGCAAACAGTGCAGACAAAAAACAGTGCAGACAGACAACATAAGACAACACAAGACAAGACAAAAAAAACCAAATATAGCACCGACCGGTAAACCTAAAAACTATACCCGGGATTGAATATAACATCATCTTCTTCTGAGCACTGACCTTTCCACTCACTTTCTTCGGACCCATGGTTATAAAAAGAAATGTGATAAAGTACTGTAAATGTACAAAAAGCACAAAACGCGAGCACAACTTATCAAAGATGCTTTGACAGCAAGGCAAACAAGCACACTGACTGAGGCCAGTGTTGCTGATTCATTGCGAGATTCGTCACAGTCACGTGTTAGTGCGTGCGCACATTCAAACCTTTGTTTGTGTGCGTGTGTATCGAGACGAATCAGCAACACTGACTGAGGCGTCTTAAACTCTTTTCTCAAATTTTTGCTCGCGTATCAAAGCAAAAAATTAACCGCTCGTATCTCAAAAAACTTGTATGTTAGGGCACTCGTATGTTGAGGTACCACTATACTTCTTTAGACAAAGCATTAATTATTTGTGACTTTAATATTCATTTTGATAATCAGGAAGACTCCTTAAGAGCAGCAGTTGTGTCCATTCTAGATTCAGTTGGAATTAATCAGAATGTTATAGGACCCACTCATAGTGGTGGACACACTCTCGATTTGTTGTTAACATTTGGATTAAAAATAAAAAACTTAGTCATAATTCCACAGTCTGAAGCTATTTCAGACCATTATCTCATCTCTTTTAAAATCTGCCTCAGTCATTGCATTACTACCTCACCACGTTACCGTGTTAAGCGTACTTTAATAATCCTAGATTTTTATTCAGCACGGTAGCAAAATTAACAGTGAAAAAGAACTGCACTAACACGCATACCATCATTAGGTATTAATGATTTCATGAACTTTTTTAATAATAAAATTGAAAACATCAGGCAAGAAATCCAGACGATTAATATAAATCCAAATTATTTTACAAGTAACCCTGTAGACAGCAGTGTAATTATAGCAGACAATCAACTACAAAGCTTCACTCCTATTCATGAGAATGACTTAATTTCATTAATTTCCTCATCAAAATCATCAACCTGCATTCTCGATCCCTTGGCTACAAGTTTCTTTAAACAGATAACTCCAGAGGTAATTGAACCTGTTTTAAAAATAATAAACTCTTCCATTAGCACTGGTTATGTACCAAAATCCTCCAAACTGGCAGTTATCCACCCCCTAATTAAGAAACCTGACCTTGACCCATGTCAGCTGTCCAACTACAGACCAATATCAAATCTCCCCTTTATATCCAAAATTTTAGAAAAGGTTGTAGCACAGCAGTTATGCTCACACCTACTTATGAATAACATTTTTGAAATGTATCAGTCAGGATTTCGGCCTCATCATAGCGCAGAGACGGCGCTAGTTAAGGTGGTAAATTACCTGTTATTGGCCTCTGATCGGGGTTTTGTCTCCTTACATGTTTTGCTCGACCTTAGTGCAGCTTTTGACACCATTGATCACACTATACTACTTGCTAGAATTGAGAACGTTTTTGGAATAAAGGGAACAGCTCTCTCTTGGCTCAGGTCTTATTTGACTGATAGCTATCAGTTTGTTGATGTAAATGGTGAGTTCGCCACACTCTCTGAGGTAAAGTTTGGTGTTCCTCGAGGATCTGTCTTAGGCCCTCTGCTTTTCTCGTTATATATGCTGCCTCTTGGTGAAATACTTCATAAACATGGGATTTGCTTCCATTGCTATGCTCATGATACACAGCTGTATATTTCAGCAAAGCCAGATGAGAGAGATCAGCTTTACAATGTTGAGAAGTGTGTAAAGGACATTAGACAGTGGATGCTTGATAACTTTCTTCTGCTCAACTCAGTTAAGACGGAAGTAATTTTACTAGGACCACATGCACCTAGAAGCAAACTTTCCGATTACGTTGCATCTCTGGATGGTGTTTCTGTTTCAGCATGTACGGCTGTCAAAGACCTTGGTGTTGTTATTGACCCTAGTCTTTCCTTTGAGGCTCACATGAATAATATCACCAGGATCGCCTTCTTTCACCTTAGAAATATTGCTAAAATTATAAATATGATGTCGATACAGGATGCAGAAAAACTAGTTCATGCTTTTGTTACTTCTAGATTAGACTACTGTAACGCTTTACTGTCTGGGTGTGCAAATAAGTGCATAAATAAGCTTCAGTTAGTTCAGAATGCAGCAGCAAGAGTCCTCTATAGATCTAGGAAATATGACCACATCACCCCTGTTTTAATCAGTCTACACTGGCTCCCAATCAAATCTCGCATTGATTATAATATACTACTACTGACGTATAAAGCACTTAATGGTCTTGCACCGCAGTATCTGAGTGAACTTCTGTACCAGTATGATCCTCCATGCCTACTTAGATCAAAAGGTGCTGGCTATCTGTTGGTTCCTCAAATAATGAAGACTACAGCAGGGGCAGATCTTTCTCTTATAAAGCCCCACAGTTATGGAACAGCCTTCCAACCAGTGTTCGGGACTCAGACACAGTCTGAGTGTTCCGTGTTCAATTTGAGGTTGAAAACATATTTATTCAGTCAAACCTTTGATCAGTAGATTTTTGTATGCTGTCGTCCCCTCACATTCACACGTTCACTAAGGTTTGTTGACGGTGGTGTGGTGGGTCGTCATTTATCCCAGAGATCCCTTATGTCTGTATTACCTTCTGGTTCTCCCTTTTAGTTATGCTGCCATTGCGAGTCTTGTCCAAACTGCACAGTGACATTAAGGACACTTAATAAGGACAACAATAAGGACACTTAATAATCCATATCCTTCTCTTCCTGTCACCCTATTTTCTCTCTCTCTCTCTCTCTCTCTCTCTCTCTCTCTCTCGGTCGAGTTAAACTTGCTCCTGAGGCTCCAGTGACCATTGTTCCTGCCCCTCTCCCCTCCGTGGATCTTCCCACTTCGTCCAGGCCTGCCTCTGGATAGTGTTCTCTTCGACTGGAGGCCACTCTGTGCAGCTTGGGACGGTTTATCATCAACGCCTTGGGTGGTTCCAGGAAATTCCGCAGTTAGAACATGCGCTTTGAGGATGGATTGGACTGTAGTTAATGTCAACAGTCTCCTACACTGACTCAGGAATACAGTTAGCTTCTGATCATCAACACTGTACCCCGCAACATTGTATATCTGCTTCAAATGGACATTTGGTGCAACCCAGATGAGGATGGGTTCCCTCTTGAGTCTGGTTCCTCTCAAGGTTTCTTCCTTATGCCATCTCGGGGAGTTTTTCCTTGCCACAGTTGCTCATCAGGGACAAACTTACTTACAAAGAACATATTTACTTTTAATCACCACATTATCTGTGTAAAGCTGCTTTGAGACAATGTTCATTGTTAAAAGCGCTATACAAATAAAAATGAATTGAATTGAATATCTCCTTTAAACCCCTGTCCTTAAAGACAGCTCTGCTTCTGTCATTGGTTTCTGCCAAATGTGTCAGTGCACTTTCAGTTCATTCCTCATGCACCAAATTCTCGTTCATTGGGGATAAGGTTTTGTTCAGGCCTAACCTGGCCTTCATGCCTAAATGCTTTCCAGCTTTTACTGGTGGTGTAACCGAGCTATCGGCTTTTCACCCTCCTTCTTTTTCCTCTGCAGAGGACCAGAGGCTGAATGCTTTATGCCCTGTGCCCTGTGAGGTTACATCGACAGGACAAGTCCTTTTAGAAGAGGTGACCAGCTCTTTTTTTCTTGGGCCCCCCTGAACACAGGAAATCCCATCATTAAGCAACGCCTCTCTCCTTGGCGTATGATTCTAAGGGAGTGCAGCCTCCAGGTGGTCTCAGATCTCACTCCACTAGAGGCTTGGTTGCTTCTTGGGCTCTGTTTAGAGGAGTTCCCTTCCAGGACATTTATGCTGCTGCGAGCTGGTCCTCTCCACATACCTTTGACAGGTACTACCAGCTTGATGTTACCCAGACCTCGTGGCTCATGTGGTTTTAGGTGTGGGCTCTTCGTAGCTTTATGCTACTAGGTCCGCACTTCTTTTAACCCTGACTGCCCAGCCCAGTTTATGTATGTTTTCAAGCATGATAGTTTGTACCCCCGCCTTCGACTGCTGCCCAATCCTCACAGCACCGTCCCTTACGGTCCCTCCTGCAGGTGGTGAGCCCACGGGAAGGCGGCCCCACGTCACTCCGTCTTCACGGACCTTGATATTTCCCTCGCAAGGGACCCCCGGAGCATAGAGGGTTAAGGGCCTTGCTCAAGGGCCCAAGAGTGGCAGCTTGGCGATACCGGGGCTTGAACCCCAGACCTTCGATCGGCAACCCAGCGCCTTAACCGCTGGAGCCACCACTCCCCCTCCAGTTTGATCTCTGTTTCTTATTGATTGTTTCGGCATTTGCAACAAGGTCCAATAAAATCTTTTCACCTGCCCATTTCCTTGGGTATGGTTTTCAAACTGTCAATCCTGGTCATGAAATATTCTTGATGGGAATCCAAACTTCAGAGCAAAGTCATTGAAGAGTTTGTCTGCCACTGTTTTGCCAGATTTTGTCTTTGTCGCATTTGCCTGTGCAAATCTTATAAAATTATCATCAATGACAAGGATATATTCATTTCCACGTTTGCATTTTTTTAAGTGAAGGAAATTTATTGAAACTAGTTCAAATGGGCAAGTCATTATGATTGGTTTTAAGGGTGTTTTTGCTTCTCGTCATGGTTTCCTTTGTTTAAAACAAGAACAGATTCTCAACACATAATGCTCAATGTCACTCTGAATGCAGGTCCAGAAAAATGTATCTCTAATCAAAATCGTAGTACAGTCGACACCCTGCTATCCCATTCCATTATCGTCTTTCTCACCAGTATGCTGTCATGGTCAGTGTTATGCTAGTTACTAAGAAATAGTAACTAGTTACAGTTACTAGTTACTTCATTCAAAAAGTAACTCAATTACTTTGTTGATTACTTACACCAAAAAGTAATAGCTTTAGTATTCTAATAGTATTACTGTTAAAAGTAACTTTTTAGGTACTTTTTTAAAGAACGTTCTTTAATGTTCCCATTATTGCCCTTTTATGCATTATGGTCTATACAAACACAAAACTGACTTAAACACAAAGTAATTTTTAAACACTATTTTATTTAAGTCAGACCAGCACAAACTGAATATATTACAAGGATTTCTGAAATAAATAACAAAACAAGCTGAATAATATATTCAGAATCAAAAACTAAAGTGGCTTCTGCATCATAAAAGCTGTTGTGTTGAGCTCTTAAAAATGTTCCTTTCACAGCTTAAGTATGAAAGCTATGAACAATGTACAACATAACACCGGGTTAGCTTCTAGCTTCGTCAAGGCAGGAGTTTCTGGAGGAGCTTCGACAGATTAGAGTTGCTGCTATCGCAGTAGATAGCACAAGGTCTTGTGCTAAAATATGCCTATGCAAAGTGTATCCATCAGGTCAGTGGGACAAGGCAATAAACCTGTATGCTGTTATGGATGAACAAAGTAATCAGTCTCTTGCCTGCTCTGACTTTTTCGACATCTTTAGTGTTAAAGGAGGCACGGAGGTGTATACCTTAAAAACATGTTCCGGTATCATGAAAGTTAGAGGGAGAAAGGCTAAAGACTTCATTGTCGAGTCTATAGATGGTCACATAAAGGTGCCGCTGCCTCCGATGCTGGAATGTGACATGATCCCAGAGGATCGCTCAGAAATCCCCTCGCCTGAAGCCCAATTCCACCCATACTCAAAGGTGCTCGCGCACAAGATACATGCCATGGATTCAAATGCACAAATCCTGTTGCTCTTGGGTAGAGACATACTGAGTTTACACAAAGTGAGAGAGCAGTGCAATTGTCCCCATAATGCACCATTCGCCCAGCTGGGTTGAGCCCTTGATCTCGGCTGGGTTATTGTGGGAGATGTCTGTTTGAATGGTGCACACAAACCAAGGTCTGTCACAACGTACAAAACAAACACATTGCTTAACAGACGTCCATCGTACCTCAGTCCATGTAACAATGTCCTGCAAATAAAAGAAAAATCTGTAAGGCATCTAAAAGACACTCAAATTTGTACAGATACTTACCAGGTGATACAAACAGACAATCTTAGGGACACTATCTTCATCAGAAGGGAGGATTCCCAAAGTTAGCACCTTCACAACAGGATACGCAATTTCTCACAATAATGCAGAACAAAATGTATCAGGATGAGACCCACAGCTGGGTTGCACCTCTTCCCTTTGTCACACCCAGACAATGTCTACCAAATAATCGAGATCAGGCTTTAAAAACACTCAACACACTAAAACAAAAGTCTTGACAAAAAGCCTAAGATGAGAGAGCACTTTGTACAGTTCATGCAAAAGGTCATAGACAACAAGCAAGCAGAAGTCGCACCCCCCTTATAGCTGAATGAAGAGTGTTGGTATCTCCCCATGTTTGGGGTGTATCACCCACAGAAACCCAAGCAAATCTTTGTGGTTTTTGACTCAAGCGCTAAACATGAGGGCGTAGCACTCAATGACGTCCTTTTAAGCGGCCCAGATCTTAACAACGCTTTGCTTGGGGTACTAATCAGATTCCGCAGAGAGCCCATCGCAATAACAGCAGATGTGGAACAAATGTTCTACTGTTTAACAGTAAGGGAAGACCATCGCAATTTCCTGTGATTTCTCTGGTTTAGAGACAGTGAATGTCACAAAGGAAATCGTCGAGTATCGCATGAAAGTCCATGTTTTTGGAAATCGTCAGCTTCCTCTGTTGCAATCTACAGGCTCCGGAAGGCAACTAAATCCAGTGTGAAGGAATATGGCAAGGATGCAGAGCATTTTGTCACCAGAAAGTTTTACGTGGACATCGGTCTAACATCACTCCCAACTGAATTTGAAGCAATCGCTCTCCTGCAAAAAACACAGAAAATGTTAGCGGAGTCAAATCTGCGTTTACACAAAATTGCCTCAAACAGCAACAAAGTCATGGAGGCGTTCCCAGCAAATGACTTAGCAAAAGACATTAAAAGCCTTGACTTAGACACTGACCCTTTACCTGTGCAAAGAAGCTTAGGCATTAGCTGGAGTCTTGAATCAGACACTTTCACATTTTAATTCTCTAAAGAACAAAAACCATTCACCAAAAGAAGCGTGCTATCCACTGTTAATAGTTTGTACGACCCCTTAGGTTTTGTTGCGCCTATAACTGTAAAGGGAAAAGCACTCATAAGAGAACTAACCTCCGAAGCATGTGACTGGGACGACCCCCTATCGCCAGCCAAAGAAAGACTATAGTCTGTATGGAGAGAGGGTCTTCTCGAGTTAGAGCACCTGCACATTCCCAGACCATACATACCATTGTCTTATTCCTCAACACAACACAGAGAGTTGTGTGTTTTCAGTGACGCCTCATCCACAGCAATTGCAGCTGTTCTCTACTTGCGAGTTGTCAATGAGCAGATACAGCACCTCACCGGATTTGTCATGGGCAAAGCCAAACTAGCACCAAAACCAGCTCACACAATTCCACGACTGGAGCTATGCGCCACTGTCCTTTCTACAGAAATGGCAGAGCTTATATGCCAAGAAATCGACCTAGAGCTGTAAAGTACTACAACGATAGTAAGATTGTACTAGGTTACATCTACAACATGTCAAGAAGATTTTACGTCAATGTATCAAACAGAGTCTGTAGAATCAGAAAATCTTGGTACCAACACAATGGCATCATGTCTCATCAGAAAACAACGCAGCAGACAATGCTGGTTGACCAATAGCAGTACTTCTACTGCCACAAACATACTGGTTCACAGACCCCCATTCTTGTCTAAGAAACTGCCTCAGTGTCTATCTACAGCAGATACAAACAAGTTCGAGCTAATAGAACCAGAGCATAATTCAGAGATTCAACCAGAAGTGAATGTCTATGCAACCAAAGCTAGCATCAAACCCCTCAGATCACACCGGTTCGAACGATTCTCAACATGAAAACATCTCATACGAGGTATGGCAAAACTCATTACTCTAGCTAGAAACAAGTCCAAAGCTTCAAATCAAAACACTACAAATCCTCAAACTCAAGCTAAACTTACAGTTATCTCAAGTGTCCAACAATATTCATTCAAAGAGGACATTAAGAAACTGCATAAAGGGGAACGTATCACAAAAACAAGCCCCTTGTGAAAACCCTTTCATAGACTCAAATGGACTGTTATAGGTGGGGGGTCGGACGTCTCTAGCTGACCTCACGTATGATGAAAAGCACCCTCTGATACTTCCTAAAAAACATCATTTGTCAACTCTGCTTGTGAGACATTACCACCAAGGCGTTGCTCACCAAGGTCGTCACCTCACTGAGGGAGCGCTGCAATCTGCTGGTGTTTGGATAATTAGAGGCAGGAAACTAGTCTCAAGTGTAATCTATCAGTGTTTCACTTGTCCCAGGCTTAGAGGAAAACCTGTTGAACAAAAAATGGCCAATCTCCCAGAAGATCGACTCACAATGGAGCCCCCGTTCACTAGGGTCGGCTTAAATGTTTTTGGTCCCTGGAGTGTAGGGGTGGGGTGACTAGGGGTGGGGCCACAGAAAGCAAACACTGGGCAGTTTTATTTAGTTGCTTAGGGACTCGTGCAGTTCATATAGCAGTAATCAAAACGATGTCCACCTCATGCTTTATTAATGCACTGAGAAGGTTTTTGGCAGTTAAAGGCCCTTCCAAGGTTCTCAGATCAGACCGCGGCACTAACTTTATTGGAGCCTGCAAGGAGCTAAAAATCAGTACAGATCACCCTGAGATCCAAGACTACCTCAGCAACGAAGGCTGTACGTGGACATTCAACACGCCTCACTCATCTCATATGGGTGGATCATGGAAAAGAATGATTGGCATCGCCCGCCACATTCTAGACGCAATGTTACTGCTGTCAGGTCCAACTCGTCTTACCCATGAGGTCCTCACAACACTAATGGCTGAAGTCATGGCAATCATTAATGCTAGTCCATTGGTTCCCATAAGTACTGATTCAGACTCACCAACTATTTTGCTATGCTTCTAACACCAAAGGCAGGAGTTGCTTCCACTCCTGAAGGACCATTTGACATAAAAGACATGTATAAAAAGCAATGGCAACATGTTCAAGGTCTTGCAGATACCTTTTGGAAGCGCTGGAGACAAGAATATCTGTCAGTGCTTCAGCCAAGAAGGAAATGGACTCATGACAAAGATAACATTCCAGTAGGAGACAGTCTTGTTAAAAGAAGGTTAAGTTAAACATTACTAAAAGCATCCCAAGCGAAGACAAGAGGATCAGAAAAGTGGAAGTTAAAGTTGTGAAGCAAGAGACCACTTATGTCTACTTGCGCCCAGGGACTCAACTTATTCTCCTGCTTCCCCAAAGTAGTGATACAAAGCCTGATTAGTTTTAAATAGTGGTATAAAAGCATTTATACCAGGCGGGGAGTGTAAAGGTTCAGTTTAATTGTAAAGAAAGGTGATTCTGGTTATATGTTGACCTTTAAACGCCCTCTTGTGGCAAGGATTGTGTATAGTAACTTCTGTATGACTCGTGTTGAGTTGAGTTAATTGTGAAGTGTCATGGCTGAAGAGCAGCTCGTACGGTGAAGGTGTGACCCGCATAAGGCTGTAAGTTGCTATTATTTCTCATATAAATATGACGTTTAGTTAAAGATGTTTGACAGTGAATTCATTAATCTAGCGATGCAAATGTTGCTAAAAACAAAATGTAAAGTGCAAAGTGTGAGCATTAGGTAGCGCCGTATGCTAGCGGTCTTTTGTTATGATTATTAGGCTAATTTGGGTTTCGTTGGATTGGATTACAAGCCATTACCTATAATTAAGAATATAATTCCAAATGCACATGACAATGTAATATTTAATGTGTTGATTCAATGTTTCTTTTGAATGCTTTTAGGCAGTAAATACTGCTCAGTTGGCTATGCACTTTGAATATGTGATTTGATTACAATACTAATTGCTGTATTTTCTATGTCTGTTTACAGTTTTACAATTTGAATGTTAAAGTTAAACGAGAAAGGATTCATGAACGCTATTGGAAGAATAAAAGCCATTAATCAACATCTTGCCTGTTCACTGTCTGTCTAGCTGGATAGAGAAGTTACACGTTTAGTGAGGACAGAACACCGATGCTGATGCCAAGCTTGCTATGAAAGAACTTTATGCGGCCATCAGTAAACAACAGACTGTTCATCCAGAAGCTGCGTTTATTGTTGCGGGAGATTTTAGTCACTCAAACTTCCAACTACCCAAATTTCACCAGCATGTTTCCTGTCACACCAGAGGGAACAAAACCTTAGACCATGTATACACAAACATGGCTGGAGCTTACGTTGCGAACCCCCTCCCCCACCTGGGACAGTCAGCTCACCTTTCTTTGTTTTTCACCCCCAAATATGCACCCCTCATCAATCAAAAGCCATCAGTGAGAACCATCAAGGTGTGGCCCGCCGAGGCAGATTTCATGCTACAGGTATGTTTGCTTCTCAAGCCACCAGTGACACTCGAAATCGACTGCTACACCTCCTCTGTACTGGATTACATCAATACCACCATAGACAGTGTTACTAATCAGAAACAGATCATCACATACCCAAATCAGAAGCCATGGATAAATAAGGAGGTGTGCCTCCTGTTGAAGGCATGCACTACTGCCTTCAGGTCAGGCGACGCTCAGGCCTACAGGACATCCAGAGCTAACCTGAAGAGGGGCATCAAAGAGGCCAAGCACTGTAACAAGCATAAGATAGAGGAGCATTTTTCCAACTCTGACCATCAACACATGTGGCAAGGCATCCAGGCCATCAGTGATTACAAATCCTCCCACTCCACCCCTGCTGCCACTGATGTCCTCTTCTTGAATGAGCTAACTGACTTTTATGCTCGCTGTGAGAGATGCAACAGAGAAACTGCCACCAGGCTCAAACCCTCGGCTGATCACTTTCCAATCACACTCTCCTCCACAGATGTCTGCAATGCACTGAGCCAGATCAGCGCACAAAAATCCACTGGACCAGACAACATCCCTAGACCCGCACTCAGGGCATGTGCTGAGCAGCTCGCTGGGGTCTTTACTGACATCATCATCCTGTCTCTTGCCCAAGCAGCTGTTCCTACTTGATTTAAATGCACCACCATTGTGCCAGTGCCTAAACACTCCAGCCCAACGTGCCTGAACGACTACCGCCCTGTAGCTCTGACACCGATTGTCATGAAGTGCTTTGAGCGGCTGTTCCTGGCACACCTGAAGGACTCTCTGCCATCCACATTGGACTCTCACCAGTTTGCCTACCGCAGCAATTGGAGCACAGAAGATGCAGTTTCCATGGCACTGAACTCTTGTGCTCACACACTTAGACAATGAGAACACTTATGCATGTATGCTGTTTGTTGACTTCAGCTCAGCATTTAACACCATCATTCCATCGAAGTTAATAGCCAAACGTAGATCTGGGCATTAACACCTCCACCTGCAACTGGATTATGGACTTTCTGACCAACAGACCTCAGCAGGTTCGATCAGGCTCCATCTGCTCCAACACCATCACACTCAACACTGGTGTACCACCGGGCTGTGTGCTAAGCCCCTTTCTCTACTCCCTCTTCACCTCTGACTGCAGGCCTGTGAATGGATCTAACTCCATCATCAAGTTTGCAGATGACACTACCATGATCGCTCTCATTATCAACAATGATGAGACTGCCTACAGGGAGGAGATCTAGCACCTAGCCACATAGTGCAATGACAATAACCTGCTTCTTAACATTTTCAAGACAAAGGAGCTCATTGTGGACTTCAGGAAAGAGACAAGAGGCACACATGACATCACCCACATCAATGGGATGTTGAGAGCGTCTCTAGTTTCAAGTTCCTGGGGATCCACATCTCGGTGGACCTGTCCTGGGCTACCAACACCTCCAGCCTGGTTAAGAAGGCTCACTAGCCCCTATTTTTCCTGAGGACACTAAGGAAAAATCGGCTTTCTTCGGATATCCTGGTGAACTTTTACCGCTGCGCAATAGAAAGCATCCTGACAAGCTGTATCACAGTCTGGTATGGGAGTTGCTCTGTTGCAGAGCGCAAGTCATTGCAGCGGGTGGTAAAAACCTCCCAGCGCATCACAGGGACTCCACTTCCAGCCATTGAGGACATCCAGAATAAACACTGTCTGCGTCGAGCTCGCAGCATTCTCAAGGACTCCTCTTATCCCGCCCATAGACTGTTTTTTCTTCTGCCCTCAAGCAGGCATTTCAGGTGCCTCCGGACCAGGACCAGCCGACTAAAGAACAGCTATTTTCCTAGAGCTGTCTCTTTATTGAACTCTGCCCCTCACTGATCCTACTGCCCTTCATACACATACATTTACCCCCCCCCCCCCCAACTCACACTTCGTTATTGCGCTAATGGACTGTCTACACAAAAACTTATGCTCACTTGTACACTTGCTCATTTCCTACCTCACACTTCGTTATTGCACTAATGGACTGTCTACTCAAAACTATGCTCATTTGCTCTTCTTTTGCATTGCTGCTCACTATTGCCTAACTTATCATTGTATATATATATATATATATATATATATATATATATATATATATATATATATATATATATATATATATATATATATATATATATATACTCGTTTTCTGTTTATAGTAATAGCAATATATTATGTTCATCGTACATATCCTTCTGTAAATTTCTATTTATAGTAATAGCTATCTGTATATTATGTTTTACTGTTTTGTTTTACTGTTAATGTTTTACTTTATATATATACACTTTATATATATATATATATATATATATATATATATATATATATATATATATATATATATATATATATATATATATACACTTTATATATATATATATATATATATATATATATATTCATCTGTAAATTATGTACATAGTACATACACAACTGTAAATTACTGTTTATAGTCCTATAATATAATTTTATTTCATTTAGGTAAATCATGTAAACACTGTATATCCTGCACTTGCTGCGATTGCACTCTGGTTAGACCCAAACTGCATTTCGTTGCCTTGTACTTGTACATGTGTAAAGACAATAAAGTCTAATCTAATCTAATCTAATCTAATATAAGCCTCCGTTCCAACATCACTGGTGTCGGACCTACTTTATGGCTACGACAATTACATTAATATTTTTATATTTAAAAAGTCACATTTTTGTCAAAACATGCATTGTCGTTCATTTTTTGTTGTTTGTTCACTTATTGCCTTTACATAAGTTATTCATTAGTTATGAAATATACTTAACCATATGAATATTTATATTTTCATAATATCTATTGTTTTTTTATTACAAAAGTACATTTTTGTCAAAACATGATTTGGCATTTCACTTTTTCGTTTTTCGTTCAATTATTACACATTTAGGAGATTTGAAAGAAATTATGCTTAATAATATAAAAAATATATTTTTATTAAAAAAGTCAGATTTTTGTCCAAACATGATTTGACGTCAAAATTATTATTTCTCATTTACCTAGTGCACCTTTAATGGATTTTAATGCTTAAGAACATAAAAATTAATAATTTTATAATTTTTTTTAATGAAAAAGTCATTTTTTAAAACATGATTTGTCATGCCAACTTTGTTTTTTGTTTAATTTTTGCAACTTTTAACGTTTTTAATGAAGTATATACTATCTGAAAATTCATATTTTTATAATTATCTTATTTCTTTTATGAGAAAGAAATATTTTTTGTAAAATCATGATTTGCCATGTCACCTTTTCATTTTAATCACGTATTGTATATTTTAGTGATTTGCCATGAATTTATTTTTCAGATCATGAAAATTCGTCATGTCACTTTTTCGTTCTTCATTAAATTAACACCTTTGAAAATTAAATTATGCTTAAGTATATGAAAATTCATATTTTCAAAATTACCATATTGTTTTATGTAAAATGTCAAAACATGATTTGTCATGTCACCATTTCTTTTTCCATTCAATTATTGCACATTTTAACTGGTTTCAATGAAAATATGCTTAAGAACATGAAAATGTAAATTCTTATAATATCTATCATATTTTGTATGAGAAAGTCATCTTTGTGTCACTTTTTAATTTTTTATCATGTATTGCATATTTTAATGGTTTGTCTAGAACAAATTTTAAAACCGTTTAAAACCCTCTTAAGACCGTTAAGAGTTGCATTAGTTCAATGAAGAATGAAAAATTGACATGAAAAATCATGTTTTGATAAAAAAAAAGATGTTTTCATAAAATAAAATCATTATAGTTATTATGCAAATATGAATGTTCATTTTTTAAGATTAATTTGATTAATAACCGGTAAAAAAAAAAAAAAAAGCAATACCTGAACAAACAAAAAAAAAAAGTGATGACAAATTATGTTTTGTCATTTGTATTCATGAAAAAAATCATTAAAATGTGATTATTTTATCATCTTAAGCATAATTTCATAAACAAAAAGGTTAAAAAGTGCAATAATTTAATGACACAGGATAAGTTAACATGACAAATCATGTTTTGACAAAAATATGACTTTTATCATCAAAAATTATACTTATGAAATGATGCATTTTTATGTTCTTAAGCATTATAACATGAAAATCCGTTAAAAGGTGCAATATGTGTACATGACATGACAAACCATTAAAACGTGCAATATGTGACGAAAAATGAAAAGGTAACATGGCAAATCATGAATTGACAAAAATATAGCTTTCTCATAAAAATATGATAGATATTATTAAAATAAAAATTTTTATATTCCTAAGCATATCTTCATTAAGAATTGTTATAAGTTGCAATAATTGAACGGAAAATGAAAAGTTGACATGACAAATTAATTTTTATAATCTCAATGCTTTCTTATAAAATTAATTAATTAATTATGATAGATATTAGGAAAATTTGAATTTTCATATTTTAAAATAACAGATAATGAAAAACCTTTTAAAAGTGCAATATGTGAACGAAAAACAAAAATTATGACGGCAAATCATGTTTTGACAAAAATCTGACGATTATAAAAGAATATGATAGTTGTTAAGAGAATAGCCTTCCTGAGAAGGCTAAGGAAAGCTCATCTCCCTTCCCCCATCCTGACCACATTCTACAGAGGGACCATTGAGAGCATCTTCAGCAGCTGCATCACTGCCTGGTTTGGGAACTGCACTGTCTCGGATCGCAAGACCCTACAGAGGATAGTGAGGACAGCTGAGAAGATCATCGGAGTCTCTCTCCCCTACTACAAACTGTCTTTGCACCGTCCTGTATTGTTTTGCACTGTCTTGTGTTGTCTTGAAATGTCTTGTGTTGTCTTTGCACTGTGCACCAGGTTGCACACATGCACTTTATGTGGCGAGGACACTTATTAGACCTTAGCCCTGTGTTTTCTGTTTCTGTGATTAATGTTTTATGTTGCATCAGGGTTCTGGAGTAACGTTGTTTTATTTTACTGTGCAAAAACTGTGCACTAAGCACAGTTTTATTCATACGGATAAATAATAAAATAAATAATGAATAATAATAAATAAATAATAAATAATAAATAATAAAATAACGCCTGCATGTGTTTTAACACATGCAGGCGTTATTTTATTATTGTTTCTTTTTTTTTCTTTTCTTTTTTTTAAATTTTTTTTACAAATTTGTATTATTATTATTTTATTTTTTTATTTATTTATTTTTTTGTCAGCTATATATGGTTGGAATGACAATAAAAGCTTCTTGACTTGACTTGAAATATAAATTTTCATAATAATAAGCATAATTTCTTTCAAATCTAATCAAATATGCAAGAAGTGAACAAAAAAGTAACATGCCAATTCATGTTTTGTCAAAATGCATTTTTTTATAAAAAAAAAAACAATAGATATTATGAAAATTTGAATTTTTATATTCCTAAGCATATCTTCATTAAGAAATCTTCATTAAGAAGCCCGATGGCTTGAGGGAAGAAACTGTTACACAGTCTGGATGTGGCGGCCCGAATGCTTCGGAACCGCTTGAGTTGCATTAATTTATTGGTAAACACAAAGGTGATATGACAAATCATGTTTTGATAAAAATGTGATCTGTTTTATAAAGTAAAATCATTATAGTTATTATGCAAATATGAATTTTCATTTTCTTTAGATTCATTTCATGAATAACTGGAAAAAAGAGCAATACCTGAACAAACAATGAAAAAGTGACATGACAAATTATGTTTTGAAAAAAAATCATTTAAAATCATTAAAATATAATTTTTATCATCTTAAGCATAATTTCATAAAAAAAAAAAAAAAAACGTTAAATAGTGGAATAATTGAACGACACAGGAAAAGTTGACGTTTTAACAAAAATATGACTTTTATCATCAAAAATTATACTTATAAAATTATGCATTTTCATGTTCCTAAGCATAATAACATGAAAATAACTATGCTACTTTTTCTGCAGAAAAAGACATTTATTTTTTTAAATGATTTCTCATACCAATTTTTAGTTTTTTTGTTCACATATTGTCTTTTGTAACAGTTATTCATGTAATTATTCTAATTAATATACAAATTCATATTTTCATAATTACTTTTATTTATGTATAACACAAGTCGTCATGTTTTTTTCCCTTGTTTTTCACTTTTTAATGGTCTTTAATGAAATTATGCTTATAAATATTAAAATTCATAAATCCCCACCCAAAAACCCCCCAAAACAACAGTCATATTTCTGTCAAAACATGATTTGGCATGTAACATTTTTGACTTTTTTGTTTACGTATTGTATTTTGTAACGGTTTTTCATGAAATTATGCTTATAGAAATAAATATTTATTTAATAAATATATTAAATAAACATTTTTAATAACATTTATATAAAAAAACTTTGTCAAAACCTTTTGTCCTGTCATCTTTTTCCGTTCCCTTATTCCATTTTTTCCCCATCTATTTTTGCTTATGTGTATTAAAATTCAAACTATCATAGTGTTAAGAAGTCATAGTCAAAAGTCATAGTTTTGTCAAAACATGGTTTGTCATGTCACGTTTTGTTTGTTTTTTTGTTCACTTATTGCTTGTTTTAAATGGTTATTTATGACATTATACTAATTAATATAAAAATGCATATTTACATATCAACTATTACATTTTAGGGAAAGAAATTCATATTATATCATGCTAAGTAATAAAAAATTCATATTTTCATTATTATATTTTTATGAAAAAAACATTTTTGTCAAAAGATTATGATCACGAGTATGATCATTAATATTTTCATAACAACTACACAGGTAAGTTTTTTGTAAAAACTTAATTTGTCGTGTCACCTTTTTTTTTTAATTTATGAATGTCATTTTTGTCAAAACATGGTCATAACAAATTTTTCGTTTTTTGTTCGTGTATTGCACTTTTTTCAAGGGTTTAAATGAAATTTTACAAATAAATATCTTCATTTCTTCACTTTTTCATGAAAAACATTATATTTTTGGCAAAACATGATTTGTCTTGTCACCTTTTAGATTTTCCTTTGTTTATTATAAATAATAAAAACTTTCTTTCGGCTTCTCCCATTAGGGGTCGCCACAGCGGATCCTCCGCACGTTTGATTTGGCACATGTTTTACGCTGGATGCCCTTCCTAACGCAACCCTCCCCAATTTATCCGGGCTTGGGACCGGCACTGAGAGTGGCTGGGGATGGTTCCCTGACCGGGGATCGAACCCGGGTCGCAGCGGTGAGAGCGCTGCATCTTAACCACTAGACCACCAGGGGACCATTGTTTATTATAAATAATACGTTCATAAATTTTACGTTTATTACAAAAGTTTTTTTTTTTTTCAAAAACTTGGTCATGTTACCTTTTTTAATTATTTATTTCATTTTTTAACGGTTTTAAATAAAATTATGCTAATTAATATAATGGGGGAGTGGTGGCTCCAGCGGTTAAGGCGCTGGGTTGCCGATCGGAAGGTCTGGGGTTCAAGCCCCGGTATCGCCAAGCTGCCACTCTTGAGCCCTTGAGCAAGGCCCTTAACCCTCTATGCTCCGGGGGTCCCTTACGAGGGAAATATCAAGGTCCGTGATGTGGGGCCGCCTTCCCGTGGGCTCACCACCTGCAGGAGGGACCGTAAGGGACGGTGCTGTGAGGATTGGGCAGCAGTCGAAGGCGGGGGCCTGCTTAGACTGCTGCCCCCGCGACCCGAATTACGGATAAGCGGGAGAAAATAAATGAATAATTAAAATAACCATTCATTCTTTATTTATTATTCATTTACTGATTTGTTCACATATCGGATAAGCGGGAGAAGATGGATGGATGGATGGATGGATGATTTGTTCACTTTTTGTTCACTTTTTACAGTTTTTCATCTAATTTATGATTATGAATATGAAAATTCCTATTTTCATAATAGCTATCATATTTTTACGAAAAAAGTGCTATTTTTGTCAAAACATGATTTATGATGTCCTATATCATCATAAACATGTAAAAACATTGTGTTCAATTGAATGCGATATGTGCAAATATAACATGGTTCGAAATACGGATTTCCTTTTGTCCTGTGAGGCTGAGACTTGTGGAATCGCATTTTCAGCTTTTAGGAGGCTCATTCATTACAGCACATACACGGCTTGGCCAAACATGTGGAATTGATGGGTTTTTGGTGAATTATGACTTTCTACAACTGATTTGTTTACTTTTTACAGTATTTCAGCAAATTATGATTATGAATATAAAAATTCATATTTTCATAACTTTTTATTTTCATAAAAAAATTATTATTATTTTTTTTAAGAGCTATTTGTGTCAAATCATGATTTATTATGTCCTATATGTAAAAACATTGTGGTCAATTGCATGCGATATGTGCAATTAAAACGTGGTTTGAAATTTTTAATGTAATTATTTCCCCCCTTATTCCACTTTTTAAAGGTTTCTAATTAAATTATGCTTATGAATATGAAAATCAATATTATCCCAAAAGATAACAAAAGATGAAAAAATTATTAAAAAGGTCATATTTCGGTCAAAACGTGATTTGGCATGTAACATTTTTTGTTTTTTTGTTTAAGCTTTGTACTTTGTAATTTTTTTCCTGAAACTTTGCACATGAAAATGAAAATTCATATATTTATAAACTTTCTTTCGGCTTCTCCCATTAGGGGTCGCCACAGCGGATCTTTCGCATGTTTGATTTGGCACATGTTGTTACGTTGGATGCCCTTCCTAACGCAACCCTCCCCATTTATCCAGGCTTGGGACCGGCACTGAGAGTGGCTGGGGTTGGTTCTCTGATCGGGAAAAGAAACCGGGCCGCAGCGCTGAGAGCGCCACAGCCTAACCACTAGATAGATTGAAGGGACCCACGAAAAGTCATATATTTATAATATATTTTTATGAACAAACATATTGTTGTCAAAACTTTATTTGCCATTCATTGAAGTTTTGCACTTTTTAATGTTTTTTTCCTGAAATGTACCTTCGGAATACAAAAATTAATATTTTCATAACAAAAATCTATTTTGTCAAAACCTTATTTGTCATGTCATGTTGACTTTTTGCACATTTAAACAGTTTTTTCTGAAATGTTGCTTTTGAATATGAAAATGTAAACATTTTATAATATCAGATTTTCATGAAAAAAGTTATTTTTGTCAAAACGTGATGTTTCTTGTCAGTATTTATTTATTTAGTTCACTTATTGCCTTTTGTAATGGTTATTCATTAAATTATGCTTCTTAATATAAAAATTCATATTTTCATAATTACCTTCATTTTTGTATGAAAAAAGTCATGTTTTTGACAAAACTTATATTTAATGTTGCTTTTTTTCTCCTTATTCCACTTTTTAACGGTTCTTAATGAAATTATGCTTAGGAATTTGAGAAATCATATTTTCCCAATAGATGAAAAAATTATGAAAAAGTCATTATTCTGTCAAAACATTATTTGGCATGTAACATATTTTAGTTTTTTTGTGTATGTATTGTACTTTGTAATGGTTTATCATTAATTTTGTTTATGAAAATAAAAATTCATATATTTATTAAATATTTTTATTAAAAAACATTTTTTTTAAAACTTCGTCATGTCATGTTGACTTTTTGCACTTTTTAGCATTTTCTTCTGAAATGTTGCTTCTGAATATGAAAATGTAAACTTTTTTCTGATATCAGATTTTCATGAAAAAGTTTTTTTTGTCAAAACGTGATATTTCTTGTCAGTATTTATGTTGACTTACTGCACCCTTTTTGAATATGAAAAAATATTTTTACTATTTTTGAAATTATGCTTAAAATTTCATACTACCTATTATATTTATATGAAACGAGTAAAATTCTTGTTAAAATTTGATTTGTCATCACCTTTTTCATTCCCTTATTCTTATTTTTTTTATGGTTTATTATTACAAATTTGCTTCAGGAGTATGTACATTTATATTTTCATAATAACTATCCTACTTTTTCTGAGACAAAATACATCTATTTCTTAAAACATGATTTCTCATGTCACTTTTTTTTTTTCATTCACTTTGTAATGGTTATTATTAATATCAAAATATTATTTTCATAATTATAGTTGTTTTAATGAAACAATGTCATGTTTTTGACAAAACTAGATTTTTTTTATTTCATGTTTTTCCCGTTATTCCATTTTTAAACGTTTTTTTTTTTTTTTTTTTTATGAAATTATGCTTATAAAAATGAAAATTCATATTTTCGAAATAGATGATTGGAAAAAAAATGAAAAAAATGATGAAAAAGTGATATTTCTGTCAAAACATGATTTCTCATGTCAATTTTTTTGTTCTTTCGTTCACTTATTGCCCTTTTGTAACGGCTACTAATGAAATTAGGCTAATTAGAATAAAAATGTATATTTCCATAATTACTTTCATTTTTGTATAAGAAAAGTCTTGTTTTAACAAAACTTGAATTTTAATGTCATGTTTTTTCCCCTATTCCATTTTTTAACAGTTTTTAATTACACTTTGTTTATGAATATAAAAATTAATATTTTTCCAATAGATGAAAAAGATGAGAAATTCTAAAAAAGAAGTAATATTTCTGTCAAAACATTATTTGGCATGTAAAATTTTTTTAGTTTTTCGTGTACGTATTGCACTGTGTAACTTTTTTTCATGAAAGTTTGCTTATGAAAATAAAAATTTCTATATTTATAATATATTGTTATGATAAAACTCATATTTGTGTTAAAACTTTGTCATGTATTGTTGACTTTTTTAAAATTTTGTTCCTGAAATGTTGCTTCTAAATATGAAAATATCGTATTTTCATAACAATAGACATTTTTGTCAAAAATTTATATTTCATGTCAGTATTTTTGTCAATATATTGTACCATTGTACGTTTATTATTTCTTGAAATTATGCCCTTGAACATAAACATTAATATTTTCATAGTAACTCTAACCTTAAAAAACAAAATTCTCAAAACAAATCTGTTGTCACCATCATCATTCACTTTTTGCAATTTAGTTAGTTAGTTAGAATTAAAAGTTCTTTAATGAAATTATGCTTAAAAATCCATATTTTCATTTTAACTATTTTATTTTTATGAAAAATTTAATAATAAAAAAAAACTTGTTTTGTCATGTAAATGTTTTTGTTCGCTTATTCCACTTTTAATGTTTTTTAATACAGTTTTACTTATGAGCATGAAAATTTTTACTATCATACTTTTTCTGGTAAAAGTCAACTTTTTGTCACAACATGGTCATTGTAGTTTTGTTTTGTTCACAGTGCCTTTTTAATGGTTATTCATAAAATTATGGTAATTGATTAAAAATTATGTTTTAACTGATTTGTCTCATCTAAAAATAATAGTTATTATGAAAGTGTGAATTTTTATAAGTCATGTTTTTGACAAAACTTGATTTTTTTAATGTCATTTCCCCTTTTCCTACTTTTTAATGGTTTCTAATTGAATCATGCTTATGAATATGAAATTTCATATTTTCCTTAATAGATTAACAGATATCTAAAAAATATTTTAATCATAAAAATTATGAAAAACCTTATATTCCTGTCAAAACATGAGAAAGCATGTAACATTTTTAGTTTTTTTTTTGTTTACTCATTGTACTGTGTAACAGATTTTTATGAATTGTTCTTATGAAAATGCAAATTCATATATTTATAATAAAATTTTTTAAAAAACTCGTTTTTGTTAAAACTTTATTTGTTATGTGTTTCACTGACTTCTTCCACTTTAAAATTTTTTTCCTGAAATGTACCTTTGAAATAGTAAAATTCATGTTTTCTTAACAATAATCATTTTTGTCAAAATGTGATATATGTCAGTAGTTTTGTTCACTTACTGCACCCATTTACATTTTTTTCACCGTAACCTTTTATGAAAAATAAAAACATTTTTAAAAGAAATTTGTCATGTCATTATGGTTCACATTCTGCCATTGTTAACTGTTTTTTTTTATAAAGATTTGCAGCAAATAATCATATTAACTATAATATTTTTAGTAAAAAAATAGTAAAATTCTTGTGTTTAAAATTCATATATTTGGAATAGTTTTGTCCCCACCTTTTTCGTTCCAGTATTCCTTTTTTACTGGTTTTTATTAAAATTTTGCTTATGAGTATGAAAATGTATATTTTTATAGTAACTATCCTACTTTTTATAAGAATAAAGCCATCTATTTTTTAAAACATGATTTCTCATGTAAATTTTTCTTTTTTTCGTTTACTTATTGCCTTCTGTAACGGTTTTTTATTAAAATATGCAAATTGATATAAAAATTCATATTTTCATAATTACTTAGATTTTTGTATGAAAAAAGCCATGTTTTTGACAAAACTTGATTTTTACTGTCGTTTTTTCTCCTTATTCCACGTTTTAATGGTTTTAATTAAATTATGCTTATGAATATGAGAAATCATATTTTCCCAATAGATGAAAAATTATGAAAAAAATATGGAAAAAGTCTTATTTCTGTCAAAACATGATTTGGCATGTAACATATTTTGGGGTTTTTTTTTGTGTACGTATTGTACTTTGTAACAGTTTATGAAATTTTGCTAATGGAATTAAATTTATTAAAATTAAATTAAAAATTCATATATTTAGAATAGTTTTATGAAAAAAAACTGATATTTGTCAAAATTTTATTTGTTATAAAAATGTAAACTTTTTATAACAGATTTTAATGAAAAAAGTTATTTTTGTCAAAACGTGATATTTTACGTCAGTATTTTCGTTCACTTACTACACCGTTTTATGTTTTGTCATGAAATTATGATTCTGAATATGAAAACATACAGCAGGGAAAATAAGTATTTGACACATCAGCATTTTTTATCAGTAAGGGGATTTCTAAGTGGGCTATTGACACAAAATTTCCACCAGATGTAGCCATCAAGCCAAATATTGAATTCATACAAAGAAATCAGAACATTTAAGTATACAACTTGAGTCATAATAAATAAAGTGAAATGACAGGGAATAAGTATTGAACACACTTTATTTAATACTTTGTAGAAAAGCCTTTGGTGATTACAGTTTCTAGACGCCTCTTGTATGGACAGACCAGTCGTCTTCATTGCTCAGGAGTGATTCTGGCCCATTGTTCCACACAAATGGTCTTTAAATCTTGAAGGTTCCTTGGGCCTCTTTTATGAACTTTGATCTTCAGTTCTCTCCATAGATTTTCTATGGGATTTAGGTCAGGTGATTGACTGGGCTATTCAAGCAACTTGATTTCTTTCTTTGAAACCACTTCATTGTTTTCTTGGCCTTGTGTTTGGAATCATTGTCTTGCTGAAATGTCCACCCTCTTTTCATTTTCAGCTTTCTGGTAGATGGCAGCAGATTTTTATCCAGAATGTCCCGGAACATATCTTCATTCATCCTGCCTTCAATAATATGAAGTCTGCCAGTACACCTTGCTGAAAAGCAGCCCCAAACCATGCTTCCACCTCCGAACTTAACTGTTGGTATGGTGTTCTTGGGGTGGTGGGCAGTGCCATTTCTTCTCCAAACATGGTTGTGTAGAATGACTGCCAAAAAGTAAAATTTTGCTTTCATCTGACCATACTATAGTCTCCCAATAATCCACAGGCTTCTCCAAATGCTTTTTCGCAAACTTTAACCAAGCCTCAACATGCTTTTTGTTCAGCAATGGAGTCTTGCGTAGTGAGCGTGCATGGATGCCATGGCGGTTCAGTGCATTGCTTATAGTTTTCTTTGAAACAACAGTACCTGCTGATGTAAGGTCTTCCTGAAGTTCTGCCCGAGTGGTTCTTGGCTCTTGGCGAACTCTCCTGATTATTCTTTGGACTCCTCGGACAAGGATCTTACGTGGAGCACCTGATCGTGGCCGGTTTATGGTGAACTGATACTCCTTCCATTTCCGGATAATGGCCCCCACAGTGCTCACAGGAACATTCAGCATTCTGGAAATGTGCCTATAACCATTCCCATCAAAATGCTTTTCAACGATAAGATTACAAAGATCTTGAGAGAGTTCTTTGCTTTTACCCATCATGAAGTCTTTCCTGTGTTCCTCCTGGGTAATGAGAAGCCTTTATAGGCCAACTATTAGGATTAAAGCAGCTGATATCAATTAGTACTGATAGGGGGCAGGGTTTCTCTCTCAATACTGACAGATTTCAGGTGATCTCCTAGCTTTCTATGCCATTTTGCACCTTGTTATCTTTATGTGTTCAATACTTATTCCCTGTCATTTCACTTTATTTATTATGACTCAACTTGTATACTTAAATGTTCTGATGTCTTTGTATGAATTCAATATGTGGCTTGATGGCTACATCTGGTGGAAATTTTGTTTCAATAGCCCACTTAGAAATCCCCTTACTGATAAAAATGCTGACGTGTCAAATACTTATTTTCCCTGCTGTATTTTCACTATAACTATAATAAATCTTATGAAAACCCTAATCTTTTTCAAAACAAATTTGTTATGTCACCCTCATTATTTACTTTCTCCCATTTTTAACTTTTAATGAAATTATGCTTAGAAATTCCTATTACCTATTATATTTTTATGAAAAGATAAAATAATAAAAACTATATTTTTCGTGAAATGTACCTTCGGAATACAAAAATTCATAGCAATAATCTATTTTGTCAAAACATGATATGTCATGATATGTCATGATATATCTTTTTTTTTTTTTCGTTCAATTGACTTTTTCCATATCTTTTTTTCATATCCAATAGATGAAAAAGATATGGAAAAAAATATGGAAAAAGTCTTATTTCTGTCAAAACACGATTTTGCATGTAACATATTTAGTTTTTTTGTGTACGTAATGTACTTTGTAACGTTTTTTCATTAAATTTTGCTAATGGAAACAAAAATTCATATTAAAATATTTTTATGAAAAAAAGCTCATTTTTGTCAAAACCTTATTTGTCATGTCATGTTGACTTTTTGCACTTTTAAAATGTTTTTTTCTGAAATGTTGCTTCTAAATATGAAAATGTAAACATTTTATAATTTTATATATTCAGATTTTCATTAAAAAAAGTTATTTTTTTTAAACGTGATGTTTTGTCAGTATTTTCGTTCACTTTTTGCATCCTTTTACTTTTTCATGAAATTATGATTACAAAACACATTTTCACTATAACTATCATACCTTTTATGAAAAACGTAATTATTTTTTCAAAACAAATGTCATGTCACCGTCATCGTTCACTTTCTGCCATTTTTAACTGTTTTTTTACGACATTATTATATTTTTATTAATAGAGTACAATTCTTGTCAAAACTTGATTTGTCCTCACCTTTTCCCTTATTCCTTTTTTAATGATTTTTAATAAAGATTTTGCTTATGAGAATGAAGATTTTAATTTTCATAAAAACTATTCTACTTTTTCTGAGAAAAAAAGCCATCTATTTTTCAAAACATGATTACTCATGTCCATTTTTATTTATTTAGGTAACTTATTGCCCTTTGTAATGTTTATTTATTAAATTAAAACTTTCTTTCGGTTTCTCCCATTAGCGGTCGCCAAAGTGGATCATTTGCATGTTTGATTTGGCACATGTTTTTACATTGAATGCCCTTCCTAACGCAACCTTCCACATTTATCCAGGCTTGGGACCGGCACTTAGAGTGGCTGAGGTTGCTTCCCTGACCGGGAATCGAACCTGAGCTGCAGCGGTGAGAGCGCCACATCCTAACATTAAATTATGCTTCTTAAAATAAAAAAATCTTATTTTCATAATTACTTTCATTTTTGTATGAAAAAGTCATGTTTTTGACAAAACTTGATTTTTAATGTTTCTTTTTTCTCCTTATTCCACTTTTAACGTTTTTTTTACGAAATTATGCTTATACATTTAAGAAATCATATTTTCCCAATAGATGAAAAAAAGAAGTGAAAAAAGGTCATAATTCTGTCAAAACATGATTTGGCATGTAACATATTTTAGTTTTTCGTGTACGTATTGTACTTTGTAACGGTTTATCATTAATTTTGTTTATGAAAATAAAAATGTATCTATTTCTTAAAACATGATTTGTCATGTAAATTTTTTGTTTTTAATTACCTTTGTAACGGTTATTATTGATATAAAAATTATTATTTTCATAATTATTTTGTATGAACCAATGTCATGTTTTAGACAAAACTTGATTTTTGTATTTCATGTTTTTCCCCTTTTTCCCCTTTTAAACATTTTTAAATGAAATTTAAGATGATTTTCATATTTCAGTCAAAACATGATTTTTCATGTCAGTTTTTTTTTTTTTCTCATTTCTCATTTCATCTCATCTCATCTTCTCCCGCTTATCCGGGGCCGGGTCGCGGGGGCAGTAGTCTAAGCAGAGATACCCAGACTTCCCTCTCCCTAGACACTTCTTCCAGCTCTTCCGGGCCCAGCCACCCTGCGGAGAAAGCTCATTTCGGCCGCCTGTATCCGGGATCTTGTCCTTTCGGTCATGACCCAGAGCTCATGACGATAGGTGAGAGTAGGAACGTAGATTGACCGGTAAATCGAGAGTTTCGCCTTGCGGCTCAGCTCTTTTTTCACCACGACAGACCGGTACAATGACTGCATTACTGCAGAAGCTGCACCAATCCGTCTGTCAAACTCCCGTTCCATCCTTCCCTCACTCGTGGACAAAACCCCAAGATACTTAAACTCCTCCACTTGAGGCAGGAACTGTCCACCAACCTGAAGTGGGCAAGCCACCCTTTTCCGACTGAGGACCATGGCCTCGGATTTGGAGGTGCTGATTCCCATCCCAGCCGCTTCACACTCGGCTGCAAACCCTCCCAGTGACTGCCGAAGGTCTTGGTTTGATGAAGCCAACACGACAACATCATCTGCAAAGAGCAGAGACGAAATCGCGTTGTCACCAAACCGGACACCCTCCGGCCCCTGGCTGCGCCTAGAAATTCTGAACAGAACCGGTGACAAAGGGCAGCCCTGCCGGAGTCCAACATGCACCGGGATCAAGTCTGACTTACTGCTGGCAATGCGAACCAAGCTCCTGCTTCGGTCGTACAGGGACCGGACAGCCCTTAGTAAAGGACCCCGGACCCCATACTCCCAGAGCACCCTCCACAGGCCGCCGCGAGGGACACAGTCGAATGCCTTCTCCAAATCCACAAAACACATGTGGACTGGTTGGGCAAACTCCCATGAACCCTCCAGCACCCTGTAGGGGGTATAGAGTCAAGTCAAGTCAAGTCAAGTTTATTTGTATAGCGCTTTTCACAACAGACATTGTCTCAAAGCAGCTTTACAGAAAACAACAGTGAAGGTGAATGGTGTGCGTTTTTTCCTGATGAGCAAGCCGTGGCAAGGAAAAACTCCCTTAGATGATATGAGGAAGAAACCTTGAGAGGAACCAGACTCAAAGGGGAACCCATCCTCATATGGGTGACATCAAAAGTTTGGTCATAAATCTTTCAACAATACAGAACAATTTGTGATCATCATAGATCCAGCATCAGCTTCTCCATGCCAGGGCCTTTAAACACTCGGCATTTACTTCTCCATGATCATCCATAGGTCCATAAACGAGGTGGGACGTGACTGGAGCTGGCCAAACCTCAGGATGCCTCGGGATGGGGAGAGAAAGAGAAGCAGTGGAGAGGAATTAGCGTAGCTGCTGTTCATGATATTAACAGCACAAGTTGATAATGTGCATGTGATCATATATTCTGGAGCACAAGGTTGTGATGTGATGTGTGTGATGTGTGTTATGTGTAGGCTTTGCTAAAAAGATATGTTTTTAATCTACACTTAAACTGGGAGAGTGTATCTGAACCCCGAACACTGTCAGGAAGACTATTCCAGAGTTTAGGAGCTAAATGTGAAAATGCTCTACCGCCTTTAGTGGACTTTGCTATTCTAGGAACTACTAGAAGCCCAGAGTTTTGAGATCTCAGGGAGCGTGACGGATTGTAGCGTGTTAAGAGACTGGATAGATACATGGGAGCCAAACCATTTAGTGCTTTATAAGTGAGTAGCAGTAGTTTGTAGTCTATTCGAAACTTAATAGGAAGCCAATGTAGGGACGATAAGATTGGGGTTATATGATCGTATTTTCTTGACCTAGTAAGAACTCTTGCTGCGGCATTCTGAACTAACTGAAGCTTGTTTATTAATGATGCAGGACATCCACCTAGTAATGCATTACAGTAGTCTATTCTAGAGGTCATAAACGCATGGACGAGCTTCTCTGCATCAGATATAGATAAGAACAGATAAGTTGCTGTCTAAAATAACTCCCAGGTCTTTTACCGTTGAACTAGTAGTTACAGAACAACCGTCTAAATGCAGGCTGAGATGCTGGAGCTTCTGTGTACTATTTTTTGGGCCGATGAGCAAAATCTCCGTTTTATCAGAATTTAATAGCAGAAAGTTATGGGTCATCCAATCTCTTATTTCTTCAACACACTCAGTTATGCGAGCTAATTGAGCTGTATCGCCTGGTTTGGATGAAATATATAGCTGGGTATCATCAGCATAACAATGGAAGCTAATTCCATGCCTTCTAATAATATTTCCTAATGGAAGCATGTATATTGTAAAAAGCAGGGGTCCCAGAACTGACCCTTGTGGCACGCCATAATTTACTAGCATTATCCTGGATAGCTCTCCATTTAAATCTACGAAATGGTAACGATTGGACAGGTAGGATTTAAACCAGCTTAATGCCTGTCCCTGAATACCGATGTAATTCTGTAAGCGATCGAGGAGAAGATCATGATCTATAGTGTCGAACGCAGCACTAAGATCTAGTAAAACTAATAGGGAGATGTAGCCTTGGTCTGAAGCTAAAAACAGGTCGTTAGTGATTTTAACTAGAGCAGTTTCTGTGCTATGATGGGGCCTAAAACCTGACTGAAACTCTTCAAAGATATTGTTCTCCTGCAAGTGGTTACATAACTGGGCAGCGACAATCTTTTCTAAAATCTTAGACATAAATGGGAGATTTGAAATTGGTCTGTAATTCGATAGCGTGCTTGGATCCAGATTAGGTTTTTTAATGAGGGGCTTAATAACTGCTAACTTGAGGGATTTAGGGACATGACCTAACGATAGTGAGGAGTTAATAATATTTAAAAGAGGCTCACCAGCTGTATATAACACTTCCTTCAGTAGTTTAGTGGGAATTGGATCTAACTGACATGTTGTTGATTTAGCTTTCATAATAGCATCATACAGCTCTTCCTGTCCTATACATTATAGAGTATAGAACTGTATAGAGCAGTATAGAGCTGGTCCAGTGTTCCACGGCCTGGACGAAAACCACACTGTTCCTCCTGAATCCGAGGTTCTACTATCGGCCGTATTCTCCTCTCCAGTACCCTGGCATAGACTTTCCCAGGGAGGCTGAGAAGTGTGATCCCCCTATAGTTGGAACACACCCTCCGGTCCCCCTTCTTAAAAAGAGGGACCACCACCCCGGTCTGCCATCCCAGAGGCACTGTCCCCGACCGCCACGCGATGCTGCAGAGGCGTGTCAGCCAAGACAGCCCCACAACATCCAGAGACTTGAGGTACTCAGGGCGGATCTCATCCACCCCCGGTGCCTTGCCACCGAGGAGTTTCTTGACTACCTCGGTGACTTCAGCTTGGGTGATGGACGAGTCCACCTCTGAGCCCTCAGCCTCTGCTTCCTCAATGGAAGACGTGACGGCGGGATTGAGGAGATCCTCAAAGTATTCCTTCCACCGTCCAACGACCTCCCCAGGTGAGGTCAACAGCTCCCCACCTCTACTGTAAACAGCATTGGTAGGGCACTGCTGTTTAGGGAGGCGCTACCTAGCGCCTCCCTTCTCCTGAGGCGCTAGACGGTTTGCCAGAATCTCTTCGAGGCCAGCCGATAGTCCTTCTCCATGGCCTCACCGAACTCCTCCCAGGCCTGAGTTTTTGCCTCCAAAACCACCCGGGCTGCAGTTTGCTTGGCCTGCCGGTAACGACCGCAAAGTCGATCATCGACCTACGGCCTAGGGTGTCCTGGTGCCACGTGTACTGATGGACACCCTTATGTTTGAACATGGTGTTCGTTATGGACAAACTGTAACTAGCACAGAAGTCCAATAACTGAACACCGCTTGGGTTTAGATCAGGGGGGCCGTTCCTCCCAATCACGCCCCTTCAGGTGTCACTGTCGCTGCCCACGTGGGCATTGAAGTCTCCCAGTGGAACGACGGAGTCCCCAGTCGGAGCACTTTCCAGCGCCCCTCCCTTTGGCCCGTAGGCACACACGACAGTGAGAGACCCATCCCCGACCTGTAGGCGCAGGGAAACGACCCTCTCATTCACCGGGGTAAACTCCAATACATAGCGGCTGAGCTGGGGGGCTATAAGCAAACCCACACCAGCCCGCCGCCTTTCACCATGGGCAACTCCAGAGTGGTGAAGAGTCCATCCTCTCTCGAGGAGTGTGGTTCCAGAGCCCAAGCCGTGCGTAGAGGTGATCCCGACTATCTCTAGTCGGAACCTTTCAACCTCACGCAAAATCTCAGGCTCCTTCCTTGCCAGCGAGGTGACATTCCACGTCCCTAGAGCTAGCTTCCGTGTCCAGGGATCGGGTTGTCGAGGCCCCCGCCTTCAACTGCCGCCCGATCCTCTTCGCACCGGCCCCTTAAGGTCCCTCCTGCAGGTGGTGAGCCCACGGGAAGGCGGCCCCACGTCGCTCCTTTGGGCTGAGCCCGGCCGGACCCCATGGGGGAAGGCCCGGCCACCAGGCACTCACATACGAGCCCCAACCCCGGGCCTGGCTCCAGGGTGAGGCCCCCGGCTGCGCCATACCAGGCAACGTCACGGTCCTTGATCTTGTTCTGTCTCATAAGGGGTTTTTTGAACCGCTCTTAGTCTGACCCGTCGCCTAGGACCTGTTTGCCTTGGGAGACCCTACCAGGGGCATATAGCCCAGGACAACATAGCTCCTAGGGTCATTCGGGTACTCAAACCCCTCCACCACGTTAAGGTGGCAGTTCAAGGAAGGGTTCTTTCATTTACTTATTGCCTTTTGTAACGGCTATTATTGAAATTATGCTTATTAATATAAAAAAAAATGTTTATGAAAAAAGTCATTTTCAACAAAACTTGATTTTTAATGTCATGTTTTTCCCCCTTATTCCCTTTTTACGGTTTTTAATGAAATTATGCTCATGAATATGAAAATTCATAGTTTTCCAAAAGATGTAGAAATTATGAAAAAAGTAATATTTCTGTCAAAACATGAGATGACGTAACTTTTTTTGTTTTTTCATTTACACATTGTACTTTGTAACTGTTTTTCATTAAATTTTCTTATGAAAATGCAAATTCACATTTATAATACTTTTAAATTTGTTTGTATTTTTGTCAAAACTTTGTCATGTCTTACTTACACTTACTGCACCCTTTTATGTTTTGTCATGAAATTATGATTCTGAATATGAAAACAAATTTTCACTATAACTATCATGAAATAAGTGTTATGAAAAACTTTTTATTTTTATTATTATTTTTTTTAATTGCAATGTCACCAACATTGTTTTGCCAACGTTCTGCCAACTTTTTTTTTATGCTTAAACATTCATATTGACTTTTATATTTTTATGAAAAGAGTAAAATTCTTGTAAAAACTTGATTTGTCCTCACCTTTTTTGTTCCATTATTCCGTTTTTAATAGTTTTTAATAAAAAAATGTATTTTCCTAATAACTATATAAAGTAATGGCTATTCATGAAATAATTATTTTGACAAAACATGATTTGTCATGTAAACTTTTCATTTGTAATACTAATACTAATACTATCATTTTTTTAATGAAAAGCAATATATTTGCCAAAACGTAATCTGTCATATAAAATTTTTTTCCCAATAGATGATTGGGAAAAAGATGAAAACATTATAAAAAAAAGTCATATTTCTGTCAATACATGATTTTTCATGTCACTTTTCTAGTTTTTTAATGAAATTATGCTTTTGAATATAAAAATTCATATTTCCCAAAAAGATAGGTTTTTGGTGGAAAAAAGTAATATTTCTGTCAATTCATGATTTGGCATGTAACACATTTAGCTTTTTGTTTATGTATTGCACTTTGTAACTTTTTTTTTAATGAAATTTTGCTTATGAAAATTAAAATTCATATATTTGTAACGTTTTAATTAAAGACAAATTTTTTTAAATAAAATGAGTATGAAAATTCATAATTTTTATAATAAGTTTGTCATGTCATGTTACATTGACATTTAATTTTTTTTTCTGAAATGTAGGTTTACAATTTAAAAATTAATATTTTTATTATAACTATTATGTTATGTAAATAGTCATTTTTGTCAAATCCTGTTTTATGTCAGTATTTTTGTTAACCTACTGCACCATTTTAAATTTTTTCATGAAATTTTGCTTATGAAAATTTAAATTCATATATTCATAATATAAAAGATATGAGTCTTGAGTATAAAAATTTATATTTTCATAATAACTTTGATACTTTTTGTAAAACAATGTCTTCTTTTTGTCAAAAAAATGGTTTCTCATTTCGATTTATTTTATTTCATTCACTCATTGCCTTTTTAAATGGTTATTCATGAAATTATGACAATTTATATAAAAATTTATATTTTCACAATGACTTATTTTTGTTTGAATAAAATCATAATTGTAAACCATGATTTATGAAAAGCCATGATTTTAACAAAACTTGATTTTTAATGTCTTTTTTTCCCCCACTTTTAAATGGTTTTTAATACAATTATGCTTATTTAAATAAAAATTCATATATTTATAATATATTTATATATATAAAAAAAACTTATATATTTTTCAAAATTTTGTTATCATGTCATGTTGACCTTTTGCACTTTAAAATTTTTTTTCAAAGATTTTGCTTCTGAACATAAAAATTTATATTTTTATAATATCGTATTTTCATGAAAAGTTATTAGTCAAAATGCAATATATCATGTCAGTATTTTCGTTCACTTACTGCAGCCTTTTAATTTTTTTTTTTCTGAAATTATGATTCTGAATATGAAAACTCATATTTTCACTATAACTCATCACACCGTATATGAAAAGCATAATTTTTTTTAAAACAAATTTGTTGTCACCATCATCGTTCACTATTTGCCATTTTTAACTGTTTTTTATGAAATTATGCTTAAAAATGTATAATATTATATATATATATATATATATATATATATATATATATATATATATATATATATATATATATATATATATATATATATATATATTATTATTTTTTTTTTTTTTTTTTTTTTTCTGAGGAAAAAGAAATCTATTTTTTTAAACATGATTTCTAATAAAATGTTTTAGTTTTTTTTGTTCACCTATTGTCTTTTGTAATGGTTATTCATGTAATTATGCTAATTAATATACAAATTCATATTTTCATAATTACTTTAATTGAATTTATGCTTATAAATATGAAAATTCATAAATCCCCACCCAAAAAAAACCCCAAAACAAGTGATATTTCTGTCAAAACATGATTTGGCATGTAAAATTTTTTTTGTTTTTTGTTTACGTATTGTACTTTGTAACGTTTCTTCATGAAATTATGCTTATTAAAATAAATACTCATATTTTTAATATTAATATTTAATATTTTTATGTCAAAACCTTTTGTCCTGTCATCTGTTTCCCGTTCCCTGATTCCACTTTTGGTTTTTTTTTGGTCATATATTTTTGCTTATGTGTATGAAAATTAAAACTATCATAGTTTTTATGAAAAAAGTCATAGTTTTGTTTTGACATGAGCATGACATGATTTGTCGTCACTTTTTGTTTGTTCTTTCATTCACTTATTGCTGTTTTAAATGGTTATTTATGACATTATAGTAATTAATATAAAAAATTTTATTTTCAAATTAGCTATTACATTTTATGAAAAAAAATTTATATTTTTGTCAAAACTTGGTCATGTCACTTTTTTTTCGTTAACTTATGGCTGTTTTAAATGGTTGTTTATGAAATTATGCTAAGTAATAAAAAAAATTATATTTTCATTACTATATTTTTATGAAAGACATTTTTGTCAAAACATTATGATCATTAATATTTATGTTTATGAACATTAATATTTTCATAACAACTACAACAGGTAAATTTTTTGTTAAAACTTTATTTGCTGTGTCACCTTTTTCGTTCTATTATTCCACTTTTTAACAGGTTTTAAAAAATATTATGCAAATAAAAAAATTAATAAATGTCATTTTTATCAAAACATGGTCAAAACTATTTTTTTTTTCGTTTTTCGTTCGTGTGTTGCACTTTTATGAAGGTTAAAATGAAATTCTCAATTTCAAGGGTTTAAATGAAAAACATAACAACTATCATATTTTTTATGAAACAAAAATTATATTTTTGTCAAAACATAATTTGTCTTGTCACCTTTTCGTTTTTCTTTTGCTTATTGAACCTTTTAGTGGTTTTTTATGAAATTATGATTATGAATAATAATAATACGTTCATAACTTTTACGTTAATTACAGAAGTTTTTTTTTTTCAAAAACTTGGTTGTTCCCTTTTTTAATTCTTAATTTCACTTTTTAGCGCTTTTAAATTAAATTATGCTAATTAATATAACCATTTATTATTAATTTACTGATTTGTTCACTTTTTGTTCACTTTATACAGTTTTTCATCAAAATATGATTATGAATATGAAAATTCCTATTTTCATTATAACTATCATATTTTTTCAAATAAAGTGCTATTTTTATTAGGTCCTATCTCATCATAAACATGTAAAAACATTGTGGTCATGTGCGTGCAATATTTGCAAAAATGACATGGTTCGAAAAAGTGTTTTCTATTCGTTCTGCGAGGCTGAGACTTGCGGAATCGAATTTTCAGCTCCTAGAAAGCTCATTCATTACAGCACATACACGGTTTGGCCAAAAATATGGAATTGATTTTTTTTTTTTTTTATGAATTATGACTTTCTACAACTGATTTGTTCAATTTCTACAGTTTTTCATCAAATTATGATTATGAATATGAAAATTCATATTTTCATAATAACTATCATATTTTTTCGAATAAAAATGTCTAGTGTTACCTGTATTTCTAGTGTTTTTTTTTTTTTTCAGTTAACCCTTGTGTAATTGACAAGTTTTATTTTTAATCATAATTTTTTTGCTTTGTATGCTTTATGATTATATATGATTATAAAACAGAAAGAAAGAAAGAAAGAAAGAAATACAACAGCTTGCCACTGGGACAGTACCCTTAAAAGGACATATTTGTACCTTATTTACCCCAAAAATGTATAGTTGTACATTAAGGTACACATTGGTACTCTAAGGTAGTAATGTGTTCCTTTTTGAGTATAAAGTACAAAGATGTCCTTATAATGGTACTAAGAGTATATTGTTTACATATTTTAAATTGTATTTTGTGTATGCACAGTACATGGCAGACAGTAATGGATACTTGCACATTTAAATAATACTTCATTTTGTTCTATTCTACAGTCCATGTTTCAGGAATAAAACAAGTAATTCAAAACAAACTATTGAAAGAAAATATGTTCTGAACTCCACTGACAAACATGTCAAGACCCTATATCAATTATACAATGAGATGAAATAAACATTTAGTGTCACTTCTTTTAAGCTTCCTGGCTGGTTTGTTTAAAAGTAGTAGCTTTTTACACAGTGTTAAATCTAACATATATCTCACTATATAAAGCTACTTAAAACTGCCAAAAGTGTTTCTGCGACGTTCCTTCCCATCTATGAAAAGCTGAATAATTTCCCTATTTATATTGTCAATTATTCAACAAGAGCAACAGGCAGATTTACTAAACATTGTGCAACACAATTCGGATACCATATGCCAACTTACACTGCTTGACTTTTTAAAGCATTAAGCGTTTTTTGCCGCTTTAAGCTCATCGCAACCGAATCGCAGGACCGCGGATGCGACTCGAGCTACAGTACTAGGGCGTGTGATGATGACGTGACAAGTGAGTGACTGATTGCCATGGATACGTGAATGTCATGTATAGACTATCTTGTCTCTTTTAGTTTAAATCAATCTGCATTTATATACATTGCTCCATTAAAACCTCAACATGTCGTGAACACAACTCTCCACTAAAAAAGTGAGGGGGACGAATGTACTTTTTATAAAAAGTGCGTGGGACATATCCCCCACATCCCCGTGTAATCTACGCCCCTGGTCAATTGCATACGATATGAGCAAATATAGCATGGTTCGAAAAAGCGTTTTCCTTTCGTCCTGCGAGGCTGAGACATGTGGAATCGCATTTTCAGCTCATAGGTAGCTCATTCATTAGAGCACATACACGGCTTGGCCGAACATGTGGTGTTGACTGATTTGTTCACTTTTTACAGTTTTTCATCAAAATATGATTATGAATATGATAATTAATATTTTCTTAGTAACTCATTTGTTTTAATGAGTTTTAATGACAAAAGATGAAAAAATTATAAAAAAAAGGTCATATTTCTGTCAAAACATGATTTGGCATGCAACATTTTTTTCGTTTAAGCTTTATACTTTGTAATTTTTTTCATAAAACTTTGCTTTATGAAAATGAAAATTCAAATATTTATAATATATTTTTATGAACAAACATGTTTTTAATGTTTTTTTCCTGAAATGTAGCTTCAGAATACAAAAATTCATATTTTCATAACGATAATCTATTTTGTCAAAACCTTATTTGTCATGTCATCTTGACTTTTTGCACGTTTTACAATTTTTTTTTCTGAAATGTTGCTTTTGAATTTAAAAATGTAAACATTTTATAATATCAGATTTTCATTAAAAAAGTTTTGTCAAAACGTGATGTTTCATGTCAGTATTTTCTTTCACTTTTTGCACCCTTTTACGTTTTTCATGAAATTCCGATTACGAAAAACATTTTTGATATAACTATCATACCTTATATGAAAATCTTATTTTTGAAATCAAATGTCATGTCATCGTCATTGTTTACTTTCTGACATTTTTAACAGTTTTTTATGACTATTATATTTTTAGGGAAAAAGTACATTTCTTTTTAAAACTTGATTTGTCCTCACTTTTTTCATTGCCTAATTCCTTTTTAATGGTTTTTATAAATATTTTGCTTATGAGTATGAAAATTTATATTTTCATAAAAACTATCCAAGTTTTTACATAAAACTTTCTTTTGAAAATGCAAATTCATATATTTATAATACTTTAGAAAAAAATTATATTTTTGTCAAAACTTTGTCATGTCTTGCTTACACTTACTGCACCCTTTTATGTTTTGTCATAAAATTATGATTCTGAATATGAAAACAAATTTTCACTATAACTATCCTACGTGTTATGAAAAACTTTTATTGTTCCTTTATTCCGTTTTTAACGTTTTATAATCCAAATTTATATTTTCCTGATAACTATATTTAGTAACGGTTATTCATGAAATAATTATTTTGACAAAACATGATTTGTCATGTAACCTTTTCATTTGTCATTCACTTTTTAGCATTTATTCATGAAACTATGCTAATTAACATAAAAATTCCTATGTTTCTAATACTATCATATTTTTTAATGAAAAGCAATATTTTTGCCAAAAATTTATGTCATATAACATTTTTCGTTCTTTTATTCCATGTTTTAATGCTTTGTAATACAATTGTGTTAATGAATATGTAAATTCGTATTTTTATAATAACTATCTCTTTTAATCAGTCATCATTTTGTCAAAACATGTTTACTACAGTCACTTTTTTGTTTTTGGTTCACTTATTGTCAAGTCAAGTCAAGTCAAGTTTATTTGTATAGCGCTTTTCACAACAGACATTGTCTCAAAGCAGCTTTACAGAAAACAACAGTGAAGGTGAATGGTGTGCGTTTGTCCCTGATGAGCAAGCCGTGGCGACAGTGGCAAGGAAAAACTCCCTTAGATGATATGAGGAAGAAACCTTGAGAGGAACCAGACTCAAAGGGGAACCCATCCTCATATGGGTGACATCAAGAGTTTGGTCATAAATCTTTCAACAATACAGAACAATTTGTGATCATCATAGATCCAGCATCAGCTTCTCCATGCCAGGGCCTTTAAACACTCGGCATCTACTTCTCCATGATCATCCATAGGTCCATAATCTTCACGAGGTGGGACGTGACTGGAGCTGGCCAAACCTCAGGATGCCTCGGGATGGGGAGAGAAAGAGAAGCAGTGGAGAGGAATTAGCGTAGCTGCTGTTCATGATATTAACAGCACAAGTTGATAATGTGCATGTGATCATATATTCTGGAGCACAAGGTTGTGATGTGATGTGTGTGAACTGTGTTATGTGTAGGCTTTGCTAAAAAGATATGTTTTTAATCTACACTTAAACTGGGAGAGTGTATCTGAACCCCGAACACTGTCAGGAAGTCTATTCCAGAGTTTAAGAGCTAAATGTGAAAATGCTCTACCGCCTTTAGTGGACTTTGCTATTCTAGGAACTACTAGAAGCCCAGAGTTTTGAGATCTCAGGGAGCGTGGCGGATTGTAGCGTGTTAAAAGACTGGATAGATACATGGGAGCCAAACCATTTAGTGCTTTATAAGTGAGTAGCAGTAGTTTGTAGTCTATTCGAAACTTAATAGGAAGCCAATGTAGGGACGATAAGATTGGGGTTATATGATCGTATTTTCTTGACCTAGTAAGAACTCTTGCTGCGGCATTCTGAACTAACTGAAGCTTGTTTATTAATGATGCAGGACATCCACCTAGTAATGCATTACAGTAGTCTATTCTAGAGGTCATAAACGCATGGACGAGCTTCTCTGCATCAGATATAGATAACATATTTCTTAGCTTGGAAATATTTCTAAGGTGAAAGAAGGCTGTTTTTGTAAATTGATTGATGTGATTTTTAAAAGATAAGTTGCTGTCTAAAATAACTCCCAGGTCTTTTACCGTTGAACTAGTAGTTACAGAACAACCGTCTAAATGCAGGCTGAGATGCTGGAGCTTCTGTGTACTATTTTTTGGGCCGATGAGCAAAATCTTCGTTTTATCAGAATTTAATAGCAGAAAGTTATGGGTCATCCAATCTCTTATTTCTTCAACACACTCAGTTATGCAAGCTAATTGAGCTGTATCGCCTGGTTTGGATGAAATATATAGCTGGGTATCATCAGCATAACAATGGAAGCTAATTCCATGCCTTCTAATAATATTTCCTAATGGAAGCATGTATATTGTAAAAAGCAGGGGTCCTAGAACTGACCCTTGTGGCACGCCATAATTTACTAGCATTATCCTGGATAGCTCTCCATTTAAATCTACGAAATGGTAACGATTGGACAGGTAGGATTTAAACCAGCTTAATGCCTGTCCCTGAATACCAATGTAATTCTGTAAGCGATCGAGGAGAAGATCATGATCTATAGTGTCGAACGCAGCACTAAGATCTAGTAAAACTAATAGGGAGATGTAGCCTTGGTCTGAAGCTAAAAACAGGTCGTTAGTGATTTTAACTAGAGCAGTTTCTGTGCTATGATGGGGCCTAAAACCTGACTGAAACTCTTCAAAGATATTGTTCTCCTGCAAGTGGTTACATAACTGGGCAGCTACAATCTTTTCTAAAATCTTAGACATAAACGGGAGATTTGAAATTGGTCTGTAATTCGATAGCGTGTTTGGATCCAGATTAGGTTTTTTAATGAGGGGCTTAATAACTGTTAACTTGAGGGATTTAGGGACATGACCTAACGATAGTGAGGAGTTAATAATATTGAGAAGAGGCTCACCAGCTGTATATAACACTTCCTTCAGTAGTTTAGTGGGAATTGGATCTAACTGACATGTTGTTGATTTAGCTTTCATAATAGCATCATACAGCTCTTCCTGTCCTATACATGTAAAACAGTGTAGTTGTGGGGTTGTAAGTACAATTGTGTCGGGAGATGCTGTCAGAGGTTGAACTGCCACAATTGTTTTTCTAATGTTATCTATTTTTTCAGTGAAGAAATTCATAAAGTCTTCACTACTAAACTGTGATGGAACACATTTTTCAGATCCCTGATTTGTTGTTAATTTAGCGACTGTACTGAAAAGGAACCTGGGATTGTTTTTGTTATTTTCTATGAGTTTGCTCAGGTGTTTAGCTCTAGCAGCTTTTAGCGCCTGTCTGTAGCTAAGCATACTGTCTTTATACGCAATTCTAAATACCTCCAATTTAGTTTTCCTCCATTTTCTCTCCAGATTACGTGTTGTTCTCTTTAGGGCATGCGTATGACTATTATACCAAGGTGCAGGTGCTTGTTCTCGAACCTTTTTTAACCGGATGGGGGCAACAGTGTCTAAAGTGCTAGTGAGGATAAGGTCTATGTTGTTCGCCATCTCATCAAGATGATCAGCAGTTATGGGTTTAATGTGAAACTGAGATAAATCAGGCAGGTTATTTATGAATCTGTCCTTAGTGGTTGGAATAATAGTCCTACCAAGTCGATACCGTGGTGAAACACGGTTAATCTGCTTTACCGGTAGTGTGTACAGTAGCAGATAATGGTCTGTGATGTCATCACTCTGGGGTAAAATATCTATATCAGTGACGTCTGCTCCGTAGGATATTATTAAGTCTAGTGTGTGGTTAAAACGGTGGGTTGGTCTGGTGACGTTTTGTTTAACTCCAAAAGAGTTTAGTAAATCGACAAATGATAATCCTAGGGCATCGTTTGCATCATCTACATGAATATTAAAATCTCCTACAAGCAGCACTTTATCAAAACTGATCAAGAGGTCTGAGAGAAAACAAGCAAACTCATGAAGAAAATCAGCGTAGGGTCCTGGGGGTCTGTACACGGTGACCAGAGCGAGTTTTCTATGCATGTCTGAAAGTGCAATTTTAAGAACGAGCACTTCAAATGATTTAAAGCTGAATCCTAATCTCTGACTGACATTAAGAGAAGCACTATAAATGGTTCCTACACCCCCCCTACGACCAGTCTGACGGGGCTCATGCTTATAAACATATCCTGACGGTGTAGACTCGTTTAGACCCATATAATCACCTGGTTTAATCCAGGTCTCAGTGAGACAGAGTGCTGAGAGATTATTCTCTGTGATCATCTCATTTACAATCAGTGCTTTGGGTGCAAGTGATCTAATGTTTAAAAGACCGAACTTTAGAACTTTGTTGTGTTTGTTTATCTGCCATTTTTCAGTTTTAACTGCAATAAGATTATTTCTGGATCTTGTGTATGTAATTCTTGGTTTTACTACCCAAGGAATAGATACGGTTTCTATAAACTGGGCTGTGTGTGAACTTGTAACTATTTGGTCTGTAGTATGCGTGTTCTTATAGTTGAAGATTTCTTGATGTCTTACCAGTCAGATGGTGTGAAGTATCCTAGAGATGTTATCTGATAGCACTGCTGCTCCAACTCTGCTGGGGTGCAGGCCATCAGGGCGGAAGAACCTAGGACGCTCCCAGAAACAGTTCCAGTTATTAACAAAGAGAAGTTTATGTTCTCGACACCATGACTGTAACCATTCATTTAGAGCTAAAAGTCTACTAAACTTCTCAGCCCCTCGCTGGTAAGTGGGAAGAGGTCCTGACACAATGATCCTCGTTGTGGGTGATGTGCTGCGTACCGTCTCCACCAGGATCCTGAAGTCCCTCTTTAAGATCTCCGTTTGCCGCAGCCTGGTGTCGTAATTGTCAATTTAAATGATTGTTAATCAAATTATTATTATGAATATTAACATAACCATTTTCAACACAACTATTACATTTTTATAACAAAAGTCATATATTTCCAAATATAAAATAATATGAAAATTCATAATTAACAAGAATTTCTTTCATGAAAAATGTCATATTTTGTCAAAACATGTTTTGTCATGTCACCTTTTAGTTTTCGTTCACTAACTTTTAAAAGTTATTTATTAAATTATGCGAATTAATATAAAAAATAAATTATAAAAATAATTTTTTTTAATGAAATTATGAAGATGAAAATGAAAATTAATTTCAAAATATAATTTCTTTTAAGAGAAAAAAAAAACATATTTTTGATAAAACTTGATTTGTCGTTAGCCAATAGATGATTGGGAAAAAGATGAAAAAAATTATGAATAAAAGTCATATTTCTGTCAATACATGATTTCTCATGTCAATTTTTCTAGTTTTTTTAATGAAATTATGCTTATGAATACAAAAATTCATATTTCCCAAATAGATATGTTTTTTGTTCTAAATGTGACTGAAAAAAGTCACATTTAGCTTTTCGTTTATGTATTGCACTTTGTAACTTTCCTTCATGAAATCTTGCTTATGAAAATAAAAATTCAATATACGTAACGTTTTAATTAAAGACTCTTTTTTTTTTTTTATAAAATATTGCTTATGAGTATAAAAATTAATACTTTTTATAACAAGTTTGTCATGTAATGTTTTATTGACATTTAAATTTTTTGTTCTGAAATGTAGGTTCACAATTAAAAAATTCTAATTTTTATTATAACTATTATGTTATGAAAATAGTCATTTTTGTCAAAACCTGTTTTATGTCAGTATTTTTGTTGACCTATTGCACCATTTAAATTTTTTTCATGAAATGTTGGTTATGAAAATGAACATTCATAGATTCATAATATATTCTTCTTATCTATTGGCATGTAACATTTTTTAGTTTTTTGTTTATGTATTGTACTTTGTAATGTTTTTTCATGAAATTATGCTTATGGAAATAGTCATATTTTTAATAACATATTTATATGCAAAAACTTTGTCAAAACCTTTTGTCCTGTCATCTTTTTCCCGTTCCCTTATTCAACTTTTGTTTTTTTTTTGTTCATATATTTTTGCTTATGGTGTATGAAAATTTAAACTATCATAGTTTTTATGAAAAATGTCATAGCTTTGTTTTGACATGAGCATGACATGATTTGTTGTCACCTTTTTCATTCCATTATTCCACTTTTTAACGGGTTAAAAAAAAATTATGCAAATTGAAAATTAGTCATTTTTGTCAAAACATGGTCATAACAATGTTTTTTGTTTTTCGTTTGTGTTGCACTTTTTTCAAGGGTTTAAATGAAGTTCTTATTTTTCAAGGGTTTAAATGAAAATCAATCATATTTTTTATGGAAAAAAAGTAACATTTTTGTAAAAACATTATTTGTCTTGTCACCTTTTCGTTTTTCCTTTGCTTATGAACCTTTTAGTAGCTTTTCATGAAATTATGATTATGAACCATAATACATTCATAACTTTTACATTTATTACAAAAGTTTTTTTTTCTTCAAAAACTTGGTTATGTCACATTTTTTAATTCTTTATTATACTTTTAACGGTTTTTAAATTAATTATGCTAATTAATATAACCATTTATTATTTATTTATTATTAATTTACTGATTTGTTCACTTTTTGTTCACTTTATACAGTTTTTCATCCAATTATGATAATTAATATTTTCATAATTATCATAATTTAACGAAAAAAGTGCTATTTTATTATGTCCTATATCATCATAAACATGTAAAAACATTGTGGTGAAGTGCATGCGATATAGGTAAACTTTTTGTCAATAAATGACTTCAATTTGTAGTTTTTTTGTTCACTTAGTGACTTTTGCAATGGTTATTCATGAAATTATGCTAACTGATAAAAATTCATATTTTCACAATAACAAATTTTTTTATGAACAAGTCAATGTCAAAACATGATTTATGAAAAGTCATGTTTTTGACAAAACTTGATTGTTTAATGTCATGTTTTTTCCCCTTATTCCACTTTTAACGGTTTCTAATGAGATTATGCTTATGATTATGAAAATATATGAATATAATATTTTCCCAGTAGATGAAAAAAGATGAAAATATATGAAGTCATATTTCTGTCAAAACATTGCCATGTAACATTTGTAGTTTTTTGTTCTTATTGCCTTTTGTTAAGGTTATTCATTAAATTATGCTACTTAATATAAAAATCTTTTGAAAAATTATTTTCATAATAACCTATATATTTGTATGCAAAAAAGATGTTTTTCACAAAAACTATATATATATATATATATATATATATATATATATATATATATATATATATATATATATATATATATATATATATATATATATATAATTATATTTTCCCAATAGATGAAAAAAGATAAAATTATGAAAAAAGTCATATTTCTGTCAAAACATGATTGGCATGTACCATTTTTAATTTTTTTCGTTTAAGCATTGTACTTTGTAATTTTTTACATGTGAAATTACTTATGAAAATAAAAATTTATATATTCATAATATATTTTTATGAACAAACTCATATTGTTGTCAACATTTTATTTGCCATATCACTTGTTTATTTGCCATGTTGTCAGGAATCCCCCTGCCACGCCCCCTTCGGAGGCCGTCATACCCCGGGATTCCCCGACGCACCTCGCTCCTGCTCTCGTGCGTGCCCCGCCCGCACGAGGCTCATTGCAGTCGGGCTCATCCCGATCACCTGGGACTAATTATCACACCACCTATATAAACCCCACACTCACATACGCATGCGGTCCGTTATTGTATGTGCAAGTGTCTCTGTGCAGGTTCATGTTGGTGTGTCTCTGTGCAGGTTCATGTTGGTGTGTCTCTGTGCAGGTTCATGTTGGTGTGTCTCTGTGCAGGTTCATGTTGGTGTGTCTCTGTGCAGGTTCATGTTGGTGTGTCTCTGTGCAGGTTCATGTTGGTGTGTCTCTGTGCAGGTTCATGTTGGTGTGTCTCTGTGCAGGTTCATGTTGGTGTGTCTCTGTGCAGGTTCATGTTGGTGTGTCTCTGTGCAGGTTCATGTTGGTGTGTCTCTGTGCAGGTTCATGTTGGTGTGTCTCTGTGCAGGTTCATGTTGGTGTGTCTCTGTGCAGGTTCATGTTGGTGTGTCTCTTCGCGTCCGCGTCTCCCGCTACGCTCCTTCTCGACCCGGACGCCTAGTTCTCTCCACGGTGGCTGGTTCCTTCCCCAACGCACCTCGGATTACCGCCGCTTCTCCGTCGCTGCGCTCTCTCCATCCATCACCGTGGATATTTCCTAAAGACTGCCGTTTGCTGGCTTATCCCGCTTTCTCGGGTGTTTTTGTGTTGGCTCTGCCGTTTTGTTTAATAAACACGCCTGCTTTGATTCCGGCTTCGCCTCCAAACCTCGCAGCGTGACACATGTCACCTGAAGTTTTTCACTTTGTTTTTTTCTAAAATTTACCTTTTGAAATACAAAAAAATTCATATTTTCATAACAATAATAAATTTTTTCAAAACGTGATTCTTATTAGTATGAATTTATATTTTCATAATAACTATCCCACGTTTTATGAGAATAATTTTTCTTTTTTTTCCTTGTTGTTTATCAATCAACCTGACAATTCATGCTTATGGGTATATATGCTTCTTAATATAGAAATTCATATTTCCATAATTACTTTTATTTTTGTATGAAAAAAGTCGTTTTTGACAACTTGATTTTTGATATTGCTTTTTTTTCTCCTTATTCCACATTTTAACCGTTTTAAATGAAATTATACTCATGAATATGAGAAATCATATTTTCCCAATAGATGAAAAAGGATGAAAAAAATTTTGTATATATCTAAATTATTTAAATATCTTAATTGTTTCAAAACACGATTCGGCATGTAATAGATTTAGTTTTTTGTGTAATTATTGTACTATGTAACGGTTTTTCATGAAATTTTGCTAATGGAAATAAAAATTAATATATTTAAAATGTTTTTATGTAGAAAACTCATATTTTTGTCAAAACGTTATTTGTCATGGCATGTTGACTTTTTTTGCACTTAAAATTTGTTTTCTTCTAAAATGTTGCTTCTGAATATGAAAATTTATATTTTTATAATTATCATATTTTCATAACAATAGACATTTTTGTCAAAATGTGATATTTCATGTCAGTATTTTCGTTAATTTATTGTACCATTTTTAATTTTTTTCCATGAAATTATGCCTCTGAATATAAACATTCATATTTTCACAGGAACTCTACATACAAAAAAACTATTTTTCTCACAACAAATCTGTTGTCACCATCATCAATAGCTTTTTGCCATTTTTAACAGTTCTTTAATGAAATTTAATGAAGTTTAAAATTCATATTTTCATAATAACTATATTTTTATGAAAAACAAAAATCACATTTAAAAAAAAAAAAACTTTTGCCATGATGTTTTGTACTCTTATAATCCATTTATATTGCAGAAGCATGAATCTCATATTAATTGTCTGTTTGGGCCTTTAGACAAATAGGCCTTTCATTGCACTTAGTGGAGATTAGTCTATAAAGCATAGAAATTTGCCCACCCCATTGAAGTGGTCTAAAGTAACTTTTTCTAAAGGGGATTGATTAGATAGATAGATAGATAGATAGATAGATAGATAGATAGATAGATAGATAGATAGATAGATAGATAGATAGATAGATAGATAGATAGATAGATAGATAGATAGATAGATAGATAGATAGATAGATAGATAGATAGATAGATAGATAGATAGATAGATAGATAGATAGATAGATAGATAGATAGATAGATAGATAGATAGATAGATAGATAGATAGATAGATAGATAGATAGATAGATCGAACGATCGAACGAACGAACGAACGAACAAACTTTATTGTCATTGCATTGTACAGGTACAAGGCATCTACCAGGAGTGCAAAATGTAGCAATCGTGCAAAAGTGAAGATATATATATATGTTGCATATTTACAGCAAGTGAGATATATACTGTATATAACAGTGCAGAGATGTGTGGACATCATTAAGAAGTACAGAAATGGTTCTAAGGCTATGGCATTGAAGAGCAAATGTGCAGAAGTAAAAGGTTACAAGATTATGATATTTAAGAAATGTGCAAACTAAAAAAACAGTCTACTTTATATATATATATATATATATATATATACACACACACACACACACACACACACACACACACACACACACACATTATATACACATACATGAATGTGAAATAGTGGGCAGAATGTACAGTAGGGATATAAAGATACATAGAGATAAAAAACAGTGCAGATGTAATGAGGAGAAGAAAATATATAATATGTAATATGTACATGTATAGTACAGAGGTTATATACAGTGTTTTGTTTTGTGTTTGTTTGGTAGTGTTCTAGCGGTGTAGTGTAGCATTCAGTAGTGTGATGGTGGATGGAAAAAACCTTTCCCTGAACCTGCTGTTCTGGTGCGTAAGTTCCTGTATCTCCTTCTTGATGGAAGGAGGTTAAACAGTTTGTGACTGGGATGTAAAGAGTCCTTGAGCATCCCGCAGGGCTGTGTTTTGAGCCCACTACTCTACTTCCTGTTCACCTACGATTGTGCTCCTCTGTATAACTCCATCTTCATCAAGTATGCAGATGACACCACCGGCCAGATCGACAACAACGATGAATCGGCCTACAGAGAAGAGATCTAAAATCTGACAACAACAACCTGACACTCAACGCCACAAATACTTAAGAACTCATTGAGGACCTTCGGAAATCCAACAGCAGGAGGCATCTACCAGTCAACATCAATGGAATTGAGGTAGAGCGAGTCTCCAGCTTCAAATTTTTTTGGAGTTCACATCTCTGAGGATCTGTCATGGCAGCAGAACACTTCAGCCCTGGTTTAAAAAGCACAACAATGCCTGTACTTCTTGAGTAGTCTCAAGAAAGCTTATATGTCCCCAGGGATTTTAACGAGTTTCCACCGCTGCATCATTGAGAGCATCATGACCAACTCCATCACTGTATGGTACGGAGGCTCCACTGTGTGTGAACGTAAAGCCCTGCAAAGGGTGGTCAAAAATGCCCAACGCATGACTGGCACCCAACTATCTGCCATTGAACACCTTCACCACAGCAGATGTCTGCGCAGAGCTCACAACATTATCAAGGACTCTTCACATCCCAGTCACAAACTGTTTAACCTCCTTCCATCAAGAAGGAGATACAGGAACTTACGCACCAGAACCAGCAGTAAGTTTTTTTACACTACACCGCTAGATCACTACCAAACAAACACAAAACAAAACACTGTATATAACCTCTGCACTATACATGTACATATTACATATTATATATTTTCTTCTCCTCATTACATCTGCACTGTTTTTTTATCTCTATGTATCTTTATATCTCTACTGTACATTCTGCCCACTATTTCACATTCATGTATGTGTATATAATGTGTGTGTGTGTGTGTGTGTGTGTGTGTGTGTGTGTGTGTGTGTGTGTGTGTGTGTGTGTGTGTGTATATATATATATATATATATATATATATATATATATATATATATATATATATATATATATATATATATATATATAAAGTAGACTGTTTATTTAGTTTGCACATTTCTTAAATACCATAATCTTGTAACCTTTTACTTCTGCACATTTGCTCTTTAATGCCATAGCCTTAGAACCATTTCTGTACTTCTTAATGATGTCCACACATCTCTGCACTGTTATATACAGTATATATCTCACTTGCTGTAAATATGCAACATATATATATCTTCACTTTTGCACGATTGCTACATTTTGCACTCCTGGTAGATGCCTTGTACCTGTACAATGCAATGACAATAAAGTTCGTTTGTTCGATCGTTCGATCGTTCGATCGTTTGATCTATCTATCTATCTATCTATCTATCTATCTATCTATCTATCTATCTATCTATCTATCTATCTATCTAATCTATCTAATCTATCTAATCTATCCCCTTTAGAAAAAGTTACTTTAGACCACTTCAATGGGATAGGCAAATTTCTGAGGCTGAGACTTGCGGAATCGCATTTTCAGCTCTTAGGAAGCTCATTCATTACAGCACATACACGGCTTGGCCAAACATGTGGTTTTAGGTTTTTGATTAATTATTACTTTCTACAACTGATTTATTCACATTTTACAGTTTTTAACACTTTTTCATCAAATTATGATTAAAAATATGAAAATTCATTTTTTCATATTAACTATCAGATTTTTTCGAAAAAAGTGCTATTTTTGTCAAAACATGATTTATTATGTCCTACCTCATCATAAAAATGTAAAAACATTGTGGTCAAGTGCATGCGATATGTGCAAAAATAACATGGTTCCAACAACCATTTTCCTTTCGTCCTGCGAGGCTGAGACTTGCGAAATCGCATTTTCAGCTCTTAGGAAGCTCATTCATTACAGCACATACACGGCTTGGCCAAACAAGTGGTTTTGATATGTGTGAGATTTATTTTATATCTTTAAGTATTAGTCAGACATTAATCTGTTTTCTAATCTGTGAGTAATACTTGTGACCCCGAACATTCAGTTCTTGTCTTTATTTTCTATTTTTGCAAAACTAGAAAACTAAACTTTTGGTATGTGCTAATCTGCACACACCCTAGACAGTTCCTCTTTCTGTTTTCTTCTTTTGCGCCGGTCCTTTAGTCGCACCCACACTGACCTCCCTGTCACCTTTTATCTGTGATATATATTCATTTGTGACACAATAAAGCTTTGGATCTTCTCTCTGAAAGCTGACTCGTGTGTTTCATTGAGACTTCCCCAAGTACTTGCAGGAGAGCAGAGATCGAGAGGAAAGGCTAAATTCAGGGAATCTGTCCAGGCGACAGAGGATAATTCCTTACAATATGTTTTTGATGAACTATGACTTTCTACAACTGATTTTTTTTACTTTTTACAGATTTTTTATCATATTATGATTATGAATATAAAAAAATATTGCCAGAAAGCGCCTTAGGGGTATCAGTCTCTCAAGACCGACCTCCAGTATGTCCAGAGCCAAGGGAGCACCCTGAGATGGCTCTAGGGGAGACGAGATCTCCGGGACCACAACGATGCCGGGTGGAGACGAAGGAGAGAGCTCGCTGGAGCTGGCCCTGAAGCACCGAGGGTGGCAGGGTTAACGGACCCCCTATGGGGGCCAGGAAAGGATAAGCACCGGATAGAATGGTGTGGCATGCCCCTTTACAGCCAGATCCCCAGAAAGGTCTGTGTCAGGATCTCTTCATCGACGCCGTCCTGCTGAAGATGACAGTCCTCAGTTCTGTCAACTATGTGGCCTTGAAGCGAATGCCGTGCAGGATCCCTCACGAGAGAGAGCGAGTCACGACACTGCGTTTCTGCATGGAGACGAGGGCCGCGGTCGGGGCAATGTCCACTGACGGGGTCTCGAGGGAGGAAGCGATCCCGGGAGAGAGATAGCTCGCAAACGTCTTTTCAACCCGCAGCATCGCTCCAAATCTGTGTACTTTCCGTCCCATAACGTGAGAATACAATGTTGAAAGGGGCTGAAGGGACCATGACACTTAGTGTACAGGCCTGGAAAGAACGGGAAAATACCAACATGGAGGTTGCAACCTGGTATCAGAAAATGTGCTCATCCAGCTGGACAGAGGGACTTCCGGCTCATGAGCGAGCCAAGATATGTAGCTCGGGCAGGGCTTACATACATATATATATATATATATATAAAAATATATATTCATTATTATTATTAATATTATTCATATTTTTTTGGACTGAGAGCACGGCACAATGAGCGCGGTGCAATATGCGCAGATCGTGCACAGAATGTGCAGAGAATCTGCGCCGAATGTGAGCAGACTGTGCGCAGCCGCATCCCTCGGGAAGCAACCTAGCTCCGCCCCCAACTTCATAGCTTTATGAGCCTAGCTCGCAAAGCGCCCCCCTCCCTCCTCCTCAAAGAAAGAGAGGCGGAGCTAATGCTCTCGTTGCAGGAGGAAGAATCCGCCGAAAGGCGTGCTTCTGAGCCTGCGAGCGAGTGCTGGACCAAGCAGGTGAGGTTGGAGAAAGGGACAACCTCTTCTCGAAACCATCTGGGAGGTCCATGCGAGCCCAGGAACTGCCGCGCCGCTCCGCCTAAGCGAAAGCGGGGCAGAACTCGAGACGTAAGCTCTCTCCTCAGAGAGTGCCGCTCGGAAACAGAGCGATGTCAATGACATGCAGCCGGATCTCTCGAGAACCGACTAGCGTGCTCTGCTTTTTTTTTTTTTTTTTTTTTTTTGACAAACAATCTGACAAACAACACAACACACTTTCTGAACAACAGAAGCTGCTGCCAGTGTTGGGGGTAACACGTTACAAATAACGTGCGTTATGTAATAATATTACTTTTTTGGAGTCAAGTCAAGTCAAGTCAAGTCAAGTTTATTTATATAGCGCTTTTTACAACAGACATTGTCTCAAAGCAGCTTTACAGAAATCAACAGTCAAGGTGAATGGTGTGCATTTATCCCTGATGAGCAAGCCGACTGTGGCAAGGAAAAACTCCCTTATATGTAATGAGGAAGAAACCTTGAGAGGAACCAGACTCAAAAGGGGAACCCATCCTCATTTGGGTGACATCAAGAGTTTAATCATAAATCTTTCAACAAAACAGAACACTGGAGAGTGAGAACTAACATGAGTACTGGAGTATAATATTATAAGTAAATGTTCTTTCTACAGTCTTTGGTATGAAAGTAGGAGCTACTGAGCTCAACATTTGTGATCATCACAGATCCAGCATCAGCTTCTCCATGCCAGAGCCTTTAAACCCTCCAGGAGGTCCAATGTCAAAACTCCACACATGTAGTGGGATCCAATTGGCACTGGTACGTCTCTAGATGGTTCAGGATGTTTGCGAGTTTGGCATCTACTTCTTTAAAGTCCATAATCTTCACGAGGTGGGACGTGACTGGAGCTGGCCAAACCTCAGGAAGCCTTGGGATGGGGAGAGAAAGAGAAGCAGTGGAGAGCAATTAGTAGCTGCTGTTCATGATATTAACAGCACAAGTTGATAACGCGCATGTGATCAGATGTTCTGGAGCACAAGGTTATGATGTGAGACGTATGTTATGTGTAGGCTTTGCTAAAAAGATATGTTTTTATTCATTCATTCATTCATTCATTTTCTCCCGCTTATCCGTAATTCGGGTCGCGGGGGCAGCAGTCTAAGCAGGCCCCCGCCTTCGACTGCTGCCCAATCCTCACAGCACCGTCCCTTACGGTCCCTCCTGCAGGTGGTGAGCCCACGGGAAGGCGGCCCCACGTCACTCCGACGTCACGGACCTTGATATTTCCCTCGTAAGGGACCCCCGGAGCATAGAGGGTTAAGGGCCTTGCTCAAGGGCCCAAGAGTGGCAGCTTGGCGATACCGGGGCTTGAACCCCAGATCTTCCGATCTGCAACCCAGCGCCTTAACCGCTGGAGCCACCACTCCCCCACTATGATATGTTTTTAATCTGCACTTAAACTGGGTGAGTGTGTCTGAACCTGAACACTGTCAGGAAGACTATTCCAAAGTTTGGGGGCTAAATGTGAATATGCTCTACCGCCTTTAGTGGACTTTGCTATTCTAGGAACTACTAGAAGCCCAGAGTAACGAGTAAAGTAGCGCGTTACTTTATAAATTTACACATTAATATCTAAGTTACTTTTCAGTTAAATTATTTTGCATAAAAAATAAATACTGAATTAAAATGAACGTGGTCACGTAGAATCGCGCACTCATACGTGCGAGCCGCGGGAACAGAAGCTGGTCAGAAGCGGAGATGGCAAACCAGAGAATTACATTACTGTGATGGAAGTATTCTTATTATTTTAAAATAGTCGAGGAAAAGGAGAAAGGTATAATCGTTAAGTGTAGATTATGTGTTGGTGAAAAGCTCTTGTCAACTGCAAAAAATACCACTTAAAAAAAGAAAACAACATCTGCATGCAAAGCACAGCACTACAGACGTGTGTGTGTGTGTGTGTGTGTGTGTGTGTGTGTGTGTGTGTGTGTGTGTGTGTGTGTGTGTGTGTGTGTGTGTGTGTGTGTGTATAATGTTGAATATATGCAATGTTGCAATGTTGCATATATGGAAATGGAGACAGAAATATAGAAAACTTTTGCCGACTTTCCACCACTGCAGCTCTATGGACTGCCCAGAATAAAAGTTTTCCGTGGGAGACACATGTACGATGCCATCGCAGCGGAGAAAGAGAGCAAATTCACAGCTCGTTTGCTTATTGTGGGAAGATAAACTGCCACGGTCACTGATAATAGCGCGAACTTTGTAAAAAGCGTTCAGAATGTTTCAAGCTGATGATGAAGCAGGTAATGATGTAGACGAGGACGAGGTCATATTTACGGAATTGCACGAAGTTTTACGTGATGACAGCGAAAGGTATGTTCTCCCTCCACATCACCGGTGTGCAGCCCACACCCTTAACCTTATATACACGAACGATAGTTACATTTCTGACGGCCAAGGCAGATTGCAAAGCTGTGTACAGAAGAGTGCGACTGGAAAGTGTTCAGCCTTGTGGTCAAATTTTGGTCGATCATCTTATTTTTCTCAGAAGTTATTAACCATTTTAAATGTTTAAGACATGTCTTTTGCCCTAATATAACTGATTTCTTAATGGCAATTATCTATATTACACCTGTTACACCTGTAAGGCGTGAAAGAGATACAAGTAACGCAAAAGTAATATAACGCATTACTTTCCATAAAAAGAAACTAAGTAACGTAATTAGTTACTTTTTTGGGAGAAACTCAATATTGTAAAGCATTACTTTTAAAAGTAACGTTGCCCAACACTGTTCAGAGCATGAACAGAGCGTTTCGACGCAGCTCGAGTTCCTGAAAGGGAAACCGTTTTCCTTTCGTCCTGCAAGGCTGAGACTTTTCAGCTCTTAGGAAAGCTCATTCATTACAGCACCTACACGGCTTCGCTAAACTATTTTTTTTGTATGAAAAAACTCAGTCAAACGTCATGAAAAGTCATGTTTTTGACAAAACTTGATTTTAATGTCGTTATTTACCCTTACTCCACTTTTTTAACCGATTTTAACTGAATTGTGGTTATGTATATTAAAATTCATAATTTATGAATAATAAAAAATTTAATATTTCTGTCAAAACATGTTATGTTACATTTTCAGTTCTTTCGTTTACGCATTGTACTTTTTACGGTTTTTCATGAAATTTTCTTATGAAAATGCAAATTCATATATTTATAATATATGAATATATGAAGATATTATAATTATATATATTTGCATTTTCATATATTTATAATATATTCATATATTTATAAATTATATTTGAAAAAAATCATATTTTTGTCAAAACTCTGTCATGTCACGTTTCATTGACTTTTTAAACGTAAATTTATTTTTTCCTGAAATGTACCTTTAAAATAAGATGATTATATCGTCAGTATTTTCGTTAACTTGTTGCACCATTTTACTTTTTTTTTTCATTAAATTATGCTTATGAATATATTCATATTTTCAAAACAACTATAATATCTTGTATAAATAAAACGTAATTTATCTCAAAACAAATTTGTTGTTACCATTATCATTCACATTTTGCAATTTTAACTGGTTTTCAATGAAATTATGCTCAAAAATTCATATTTTTATATTATTATATTTTTATGAAAAAATGTCAAAAAAATGTTTGTTCCATTGTTTCACTTTTAATGGTTTGTAATACATTTTGCTTATAAGCCTGGAAATGTATACGATTCCACTTTTTCTGGAAATTTTTATCCTAAACTTTTTGTCAAAAAATTACTGCAATTTGTAGTTTTTTTGTTCACTTAGTGACTTTTGTAATGGTTGTTCATGAAATTATGCTAACTGATATAAAAATTCATATTTTCACAATAACTAATTTTTGTATGAACAAGTCAATGTCAAAACATGATTTATGAAAAGTCATGTTTTTGACAAAACTTGATTGTCATATTTTTTTCCCCTTATTCCACTTTTTAAAGGTTTCTAATAAGAATATGCTTATGAATATGAAAATTAATATTTTCACAATAGATGAAAATTTTTTTTTTGAAATGTCATATTTCTGTCAAAACATTGGCATGTAACATTTGTAGTTTTTTGTTCACTTATTGCTTTTTGTTAAGGTTATTCATATATGCTACTTAATATAAAAAAATCATATTTTTATAATTACTCATATTTTTGTATGCAAAAAGTCGTTTTTCACAAAACTTGATTTTTAGTCTTCTGGTTTTTTTTTTTACTTATTACATTTTTTAACGTTTTTTAATAAAACTATGCTTATGAATATGAGAAATCATATTTTCCCAATTAACAAAAAAAATGAAATGAAATAAGTATGGAAAAAAAAATCATAATCCTGATTTTTCGTCAGCTTTTTCGATCCCTTTTTCTTTTTTTATTGATTTTTAATAACATTTTGCTTAGGAGTATAAACATTTATATTTTCATAATAACTGTACTACTTTTTCTAAGACAAAATACATCTATTTCTTAAAACATGATTTCTCATGTCAATTTTTAGTTTTTTTTTTTATTCACTTTGTAACAGTTATTATAAATATAAAAAAAAAAATTTCCAATAGATGAAAAAAGATAAAATTACGAAAAAAGTCATATTTCTGTCAAAACATAATTTGGCATGTACCATTTTTAGTTTTTTTGTTTAAGCATTGTACTTATTTTACATGAAACTTTTATGAAAATAAAAATTCATATATTTATAATATTTTTTTATGAACAAACTCATATTGTTGTCAACATTTTATTTGCCATGTCACTTGTTCATTTGCTATGCCACCTGAAGTTTTGCACTTTTTAATGTTTTTTCCTGAAATGTACCTTTGAAATACAAAAATTAATATTTTCATAACAATAATAAATTTTTTCAAAACGTGATATATTATGCTTATGAGTATGAATTTATATTTTTATATTAACTATCCTACGTTTTATGAGAATAAAGCCATCTATTTTTCAAAACATGATATCTCATCAAATTTTAGTTTTTTCCTTTTTGTTCATCAATCAACCTGACTTTTACTGTCATGTTTTTTTTCCCCTGATTCCACATTTTAACGTTTTTTAATGAAATTATCCTCATGAATATGAAAAATCATATTTAGATTTTTGTGTAATTAGTGTACTATGTAACGGTTTTTCATGAACTTTTGCTAATGGAAATAAAAATTAATATATTTAGAATGTTTTTATGTAGAAAACTCATATTATTGTCAAAACATTATTTGTCATGTCATGTTGCCTTTTTTGCACTTTTAAAAAAAAATTCTTCTAAAATGTTGCTTCTGAATATGAAAACTTATATTTTTCAAATAACTATCATATTTTCATAACAATAGACATTTTGTCAAAACATGATATTTCATGTCATTTTTTTCATGAAATTATGCCTCTGAATATATTCATATTTTCACAGTAACCCTAACACAACAAATACGGTGTCAACATCATCAATAACTTTTTGCAATTTTAACAGTTCTTTAATTAAATTAAGCTTGAAAATTAATATTTTCATATTAACTATATTTTTATGAAAAAAAATAAAAAATGTAAAAAAAACTTTTGACCAATTTTTTTTTTCGTTTATTCCACATTTAATGTTTTTTTTAATTAAAAATGAGCATGAAAACTCGTACTATCATACTTTTTCTGGAAAACGTCAATGTTTTGTCAAAACATGATATATTCATTTGTAGGGTTTTTTTTGTGTTCACACTGCCTTTTTAATGGTTATTCATAAAATTATGCTAATTGATATATACATTTACATTTTCATTCAAAACATTCTTTTTGAAAAGCCATGTTTTTGACAAAACTTGATTTTTTTAAATATCATGTTATTTCCCCTCATTTCACTTTTTAACGGTTTCTTATTGAATTATGCTTATGAATATGAAAATTCATATTTCCTAACAGATTAAAAAAGCTGTATAAAATTATGAAAAACCTAAAATTTTTGTCAAAACATTAGATGCCATGTAACATTTGTTTTTTTGTTTACGCATTGTATATTGTAACAGTTTTTAATGAATTTTTCTAATGAAAATGCAAATTCATATATTCATATTCACTTTATTTGTCATGTCATGTGTTTCACTGTCTTCTCGAGTTCATAATTACTTGGATTTTTGAATGGGAAAAATTCCATGTTTTTGACAAAACTTGATTTTCACTGTCATGTATTTTCTCCTTATTAAACTATTTAACGGTTTTTAATGAAATTATGCATTTTATATAAATATGAGAATTCATATTTTCCCAAGAATTAAATATGTAAAAAGTATGAAAAAAGTAATATTTCTGTAAAAACACGATTTGGCATGTGACATATTTTAGTTTTTTGAGTACATATTGTACTTTGTAACAGATATTAGTAATATAAAAATGAAAAAATAATTTATAAAAATAATTCATAAAAATGTATATATTTATATATTTATATTAACAATATATGTGCGTTTTTCCAAAGCCAAACAATGAGACAGTTCTTGTAACCATTGTTTAAAATTAGGGCCTTCTGTATTTTTCAAATGACAACCTAATACAAGTTTTGCTTGTACTTAACATTATATTAAAATATTCTTATCCTAGCTAGTAAAGGTGCACGTTGCAGAGAAATTATATAGTATACAGAATTTAGGACACTTGGGAACATTTTGTTTGAACACCAGGGATAAAAAAAAGTGCAGATATATATGTTGCATATTTACAGCAAGTGATATATATGTAAGCATATGTACAGTGAATAAATATAAAGGCTATAACAGTGCAGAGATGCGTGGACATAATTAAGAAGTACAGAAATGGTTCTAAGGCTATGGCATTGAAGAGCAAATGTGCCGAAGTGAAAGGTTACAAGATTATGGCATTTAAGAAATGTGCAAGCTGAATAAATAGTAAAAATAAATATAAAATCGGTTACGACCCAGTCTAGGGTTAGGCCGGGTATTTAGCTCGGGATTCAAAAAAGAAAGGATCTTATAAAGCAGCAACCCAAACACACCACAAACACACACAAAAAGTTTTGCTACACAGGTGTTGGTATATTGTAACACATACATATGTACACAGACTTACAGGCTTGTCTTCAGGGTGGGCAAAGGCCAAAACAATAAACAAAAAGGTCTATTTTGGGGACGCTACCTTTCCTAAAAATAAAGAAAAGAAAAATACAAACAGCTTCCCTAACTTCCTGCTACAAGAACAAAGACAAAACAATCCCTCACTCAAAGTAAATGGCAGCCACACCCCTAATGCCATTGAAATAAATATGTACAGTGCCCAAATACATTACAATATAATACAAAAGAAATATATACAAACAACAGTTGTCAAAGGGGCAAAACAGGCTTAAAGTCAGTAAACAGGCAGAGGTCCAAAAACACTAACATCAACAACCATGCTATAGCCTGAACACCAGAACCCTCACTAACTACAACTACAACTACAACTACAACAAGCCTCCACGATTGCCTCACTCCTTCGTCCTTAAATAGCAAACTGGTGGGTGATGTCATCATGAGGGAGGTGGGATCATCCAGGCTAGGGCAGGCCTCAAACTCTGGAGTGGATCGGACCTGAACACAAAGCACACATACATAACACCGATATGGACATGGTGCTACCTAGGTTTGTAACAATATATATATAAAGACATAAAGAGTCCTTGATAATGTTGTGAGCTCTGCGCAGACATCTGCTGTGGTGAAGGTGTTCAATGGCAGAAAGTTGGGTGCCAGTGATGCGTCAGTCGGTTTTCTTTTCTGTTTTTTCATTCACTTATTGCCTTTATATATATAAAATTATGACAATTGATATAGAAATTCATATTTTCATAATGACTATTTTTGTTTGAAAATAAAAATTATAATTTCAAACCATGATTTCTGAAAAGTAATGTTTTCAAAAAAACTTTTTTTCCACAACTTTTTAATGTTTTTTTCATAAAATTATGCTTATGCAAATAAAAATTCATATATTTTTAGAATTTCAGATGTTCATGGTTATATTTGTCAAAATGTAATATTTCATGACAATACTTTTCCTTCACTTGCCGCACCCTTTTACGTTTTTTTTTCTGAACTTTTGATTTTGAATATGAAAAATGTTCAATATATATATATATATATATATATATATATATTTTTTTTTTTCCAAAACAAATTTGTCATCACCATCATTTTTTCATCAATAACTATGCTACTTTTTCTGAGGCAAAATACCCATTGTTTAAAACATGATTTCTCGTGTCATTTTTATGTCAATTTTGTCAAGTATAAATCTGTCACCTTTTTTCCTTCCATTATTACATCTTTTAACGGGTTTTAAAGAAATTATGTAAAAAAAAAAAAAAGAAATTTTTCTTTTTTCGCTCGCGTATTGCACTGTTTTCACGGGTTTAAATGAAATTATACAAATGAAAATCATTATCATATTTTTTATGAAAAAAAATATTTTTTTCCAAAACATGAATCACATTTTCGTTTATCCTTCGCTTATTGAACCTTTTAGTGGGTTTTCATTGAATTCTGATTATGAACAATAATATATTCGTACTTTTAATGTTTATTACAAATGGTTTTTTTTTTTTTCAAACTTGGTCATGTCACCGTTTTTGATTCTTATTTAACGTTTTAACAGTTATTATTTAAATTATGCTAATTAATATAACCATTTTTAAATAATTATCATGTTGTTTAATAAAAAAGGTCATATTTGTGTTAAAACAATTTGTCATGTAAATTTTTCGTTTGTAATTTTCCATATTATAACAGTTTTTCATAGAATTATGATTATGAAAAAGAAGATTGATATTTTCATAATGACTATCATATATTTAAGATCAGTCACATTTTTGTCAAAATTGTATTTGCTATGTGACCTTGTTTGTTCCCTTATTCCACTATTTAACGGTTTTAGTTGAAATTTTATTTTTTATATTAATTATGCATATTAATATAAAAATTCAATGTTTTATAATAACAATTATTTGTTTATGTTAAAAGACACAGTACTGTCCAGACAATGGACAATTTGTCATGCCACCATTTCGTCTTTCAATCATTTATTGCACCGTTTTAAATTATGCGAAATAATAACAAAAGTCATATTTTCTAAATAACTATCATACTTTTCTGAAATACAGTGATCATACGGACAAAACAGGATTCGCCATTGTTACTTTTAAGTAATTTCGTTTATTTATTGCCATTAAATATTGTTATTGGTGAAATTGTTTAATTTAAAAAGCCATATTTTGATAATAACTGTCATATTGGTTGTGGACTTCAGGAGAGCACAGAGCGACCAATCTCCACTGATTATTGATCTCAGTGGAGATCGTCAAGAGCACCAAATTCCTTGATGTTCATCTGGCAGACAACCTTACCTGGTCACTCAACCCCAGCTCCATCACAAAGAAAGCCCAGCAGCGTCTCTACTTCCTGAGAAGGCTGAGGGAAAACCCCCTCGCCCCATCCTGACCATGTTTTACAGAGGGACCATTAAGAGCATCTTGAGCAGCTGCATCACTGCCTGGTTTGGGAACTGCACCGTCTCGGACCGCAAGACCCTACAGAGGATAGTGAGGACAGCTTCTCAGCTGATTATCGGAGTCTCTCTCCCCTCTATCATGAACAATTACACCACACGCTGCATCTGCAAAGCACACAACATTGTGGACGACCACACAAACCCGTCACACACACTTTTTACCCTCCTGCCATCAGGAGAACGGTTCCGAAGCATTCGGGCCGCTACATCAAGACTGTGCAACAGTTTCTTTCCACAAGCCTTCTCAATACACAGAAATGAAACGGAACTCTCCCACACACACACACACACACACACACACACACACACACACACACACACACACACACACACACACACACACACACACACACACACACACACACACACACACACACACACACACTCATTTAAATGTGTGTTACCAAACTGTACAATTTTTCCTATTTCTATCGTCCTGCGAGGTTAAGACGTGAGGAATCGTATTTTGAGCTTTAAGGATACTTATTCATTACAGCACATACACAAATTGGCCAAACAAGTGGGGTTGATATGGTTTTGATGAATTATCACTTTCTACAACTGATTTGTTTACTTTTAACAATCTTTTATCGAATAATGATTATGAAAATTCTAATTTTCATAATTATCATATTTGTACGAAAAAGTGCTATTTTTGTCAAAACATAATTTATTATGTCCAATCTGATGATAAACATGTAAAATATTGTGGTGAAGTGCATGCGATATGTGTAAATATAAACATGTTTCGAAAAACCGTTTTCCTTTCGTCCTGCGAGGCTGAGACTTCCGGAATCGCATTTTGAGGTCTTTGGAAGCTCATTCATTACAGCACATACACGGCTTGGCCAAACAAGTGATGTTGATATGGTTTTGATGAATTATCACTTTCTACAACTGATTTGTTTACTTTTAACAATCTTTTCCATCAAATTATGATTATGAATATGAAAATTCAAATTTTCATAATCATAATTTTTTAAGAGAAAAGTGCTATTTTTGCCAAAACATGATTTATAATATCCTATCTCATCATAAACATGTAAAACATTTGGGTTCCAGTACCTGCCACATGTGTAAATATAACATGGTTCAAATAACCGTTTTCCTTTCGTCCTGCGAAGCTGAGACGTGCGGAATCGCATTTTCAGCTTATTCATTACAGCACATACACGGCTTAGCCAAACAAGTGGTTTTGATATGTTTTTGATGAATTATGACTTTTTACAACTGATTTATTCACTTTTTGCAGTTTTTAACACTTTTTCATCAAATTATGATTTTGAATATTAAAATTCATATTATCATAATAACTATCATATTATTACGAAAAAAGTGATATTGTTGTCTAACCATGATTTATTATGTCCTATCCCATCATAAAGATGTAAAATATTGTGGTGAAGTGCATGCGATATGTGTAAATATAACGTTTCGAAAAACCGTTTGCATTTAGTCCTGCAAGGCTGAGACTTGCGGAATCGTTTTTTGGGCTTTCAAGAAGTTCATTCATTACAGCACGTACACGGCTTGGCAAAACAAGTGGTGTTGATATGGTTTTGATGAATAATGACTTTCTACAACTGATTTGTTCACTTTTTAAAACTTTTTTATCAACTTATAATTATGTATATTAAAATTCATATTTTCATAACTATTATATTTTTCGAAAAAAGTGCTATTTTTGTCAAAACAATTTATAATGGCCTATCTCATCATACACATGTAAAGCTTTGGGGTTTAAGTACATGCCACATGTGTAAATATAACATGGTTCAAAAAACCGTTTTCCTTTCGTCCTGCGAGGCTGAGACTTGCGGAATCACATTTTGAGCTCTTCGGAAGCTCATTCATTAAAGCACATACACGGCTTGGCCAAACAAGTGGTGTTGATATGGTTTGTTGAATTATCACTTTCTATAACTGATTTATTCACTTTTTACAGTTTTTAACACTTTTTCATCAAATTATGATTATGAATATACAAATGCATGTTTTCAAAATAACTATCATATTTTTACAAAAAAAGTGCGATTATTGTCAAAACATGATTTATTATGTCCTATCTCATCATAAACGTGTAAAACCATTGTGGTGAAGTGCATGCGATATGTGCAAAAATGCCTTGAAATACCGTGTTTTCGGCGAGGTAAAGACGTGCGGAATCGTATTTTGAGCTTTTAGGAAGCTTATTCATTACAGCACATACACAAATTGGCCAAACAAGTGGTGGTTATATGGTACATACAACTATCACTTTCTACAACTGATGTGTTCACTTTTATACACCTTTTCATCAACTTATGATTATGTATATTAAAATTCATATTTTCATAACATATTTTTCGAAAAAAGTGCTATTTTTGTCAAAACATGATTTATTATGTCCTATCTCATCATAAACATGTAAAATATTGTGGTGAAGTGCATGTGATATGTGTAAATATAAAAATGTTTCGAAAAACCGTTTTCCTTTCGTCCTGCGAGGCTGAGACTTCCGGAATCGCATTTTGAGCTCTTCGGAAGCTTATTCATTACAGCACATACACGGCTTGGCCAAACAAGTGGTGTTGATATGGTTTGTTGAATTATCACTTTCTATAACTGATTTATTCACTTTTTACCACTTTTCCATCAAATTATGATTATGAATATGAAAATTCAAATTTTCATAATCATCATTTTTTAAAAGTGCTATTTTTGCCAAAACATGATTTATTATATCCTATCTCATCATAAACATGTAAAACATTGGGGTTCCAGTACCTGCCACATGTGTAAATATAACATGGTTAAAAAAACGTTTTCCTTTCGTCCTGCGAAGCTGAGACGTGCGGAATCGCATTTTCAGCTTATTCATTACAGCACATACACGGCTTAGCCAAACAAGTGGTTTTGATATGGTTTTGATGAATTATGACTTTCTACAACTGATTTATTCACTTTTTGCAGTTTTTAACACTTTTTCAGCAAATTATTATTATGAATATGAAAAATTCATATTATCACGAAAAAAGTGCTATTTTTGTCTAACCATGATTTATTATGTCCTATCTCATCATAAACATGTAAAATATTGTGGTGAAGTGCATGCGATATGTGTAAACATAAACATGTTTCGAAAAACCGTTTTCCTTTCATCCTGCGAGGCTGAGACTTGCGGAATCGCATTTTGAGCTTTTCGGAATCTCATTCTTTACTTCACGTACACGGCATGGCCAAACAAGAGGTGTTGATATGGTTTGATGAATAATGACTTTCTACATCTGATTTATTTACTTTTTACAATCTTTTATCAATTTATGATTATACATATGAAAATTCTAATTTTCATAATCATCATATTTTTCGAACAAAAGTGCTATTTTTGTCAAAACATGATTTATTATGTCCTATCTCATCATAAACATGTAAAATATTGTGGTGAAGTGCATGCGATATGTGTAAATATAACATGTTTCGAAAAACATTCGTTTGCCTTTCGTTCTGCGAGGCTGAGATTTTCGGAATCGCATTTTGAGCTCTTCGGAAGCTCATTCATTAAAGCACATACACGGCTTGGCCAAACAAGTGGTGTTGATATGGTTTGTTGAATTATCACTTTCTATAACTGATTTATTCACTTTTTACAGTTTTTAACACTTTTTCATCAAATTATGATTATGAATATACAAATGCATATTTTCAAAATAACTATCATATTTTTACAAAAAAAGTGCGATTATTGTCAAAACATGATTTATTATGTCCTATCTCATCATAAACGTGTAAAACCATTGTGGTGAAGTGCATGCGATATGTGCAAAAATGCCTTGAAATACCGTGTTTCCGGCGAGGTAAAGACGTGCGGAATCGTATTTTGAGCTTTTAGGAAGCTTATTCATTACAGCACATACACAAATTGGCCAAACAAGTGGTGGTTATATGGTTTTGATGAATTATAACTTTCTACAACTGATTTGTTTACTTTTTACAATCCTTTATCGAATTATAATTATGAAAATTCTAATTTTTATAATTATCATATTTGTACGAAAAAGTGCTATTTTTGTCAAAACATGATTTATTATGTCCTATCTCATCATAAACATGTAAAATATTGTGGTGAAGTGCATGCGATATGTGTAAATATGAAAATGTTTCGAAAAACCTTTTCCTTTCGTCCTGCGAGGCTGAGACGTGCGGAATCGGATTTTGAGCTTTTAGGAAGCTTATTCATTACAGCACATACACGGCCAAACAAGTGGGGTTGATATAGTTTTGATAAATAATGACTTTCTACAACTGATGTGTTTTTTTACACCTTTTCATCAACTTATGATTATGTATATTATAATTCATATTTTCATAACATATTTTTCGAAAAAAGTGCTATTTTTGTAAAACATGATTTATTATGGCCTATCTCATCATAAACATGTAAGATATGTGTAAATATAAAAATGTTTCGAAAAACAGTTTTCCTTTCGTCCTGCGAGGCTGAGACTTCCGAATCGCATTTTGAGCTCTTCGGAAGCTCATTCATTACTGCACGTACACGGCTTGGCCAAACAAGTGGTGTTGATATGGTTTGTTGAATTATCACTTTCTATAACTGATTTATTCACTTTTTACCACTTTTCCATCAAATTATGATTATGAATATGAAAATTCAAATTTTCATAATCATCATTTTTTAAAAGTGCTATTTTTGCCAAAACATGATTTATTATATCCTATCTCATCATAAACATGTAAAACATTGGGGTTCCAGTACCTGCCACATGTGTAAATATAACATGGTTCAAAAAACCGTTTTCCTTTCGTGCTGCGAAGCTGAGACGTGCGGAATCGCATTTTCAGCTTATTCATTACAGCACATACACGGCTTAGCCAAACAAGTGGTTTTGATGAATTATGACTTTCTACAACTGATTTATTCACTTTTTGCAGTTTTTAACACTTTTTCAGCAAATTATGATTATGAATATGAAAAATTCATATTATCATAATAACTATCATATTATTACGAAAAAAGTGCTATTTTTGTCTAACCATGATTTATTATGTCCTATCTCATCATAAACATGTAAAATATTGTGGTGAAGTGCATGCGATATGTGTAAACATAAACATGTTTCGAAAAACCGTTTTCCTTTCATCCTGCGAGGCTGAGACTTGCGGAATCGCATTTTGAGCTTTTCGGAATCTCATTCATTACTGCACGTACACGGCATGGCTAAACAATAGGTGTTGATATGGTTTGATGAATAATGACTTTCTACATCTGATTTATTTACTTTTTACAATCTTTTATCAATTTATGATTATACATATGAAAATTCTAATTTTCATTATCATATTTTTCGAAAAAAGTGCTATTTTTGTCAAAACATGATTTATTATGTCCTATCTCATCATAAACATGTAAAATATTGTGGTGAAATGCATGCGATATGTGTAAATATAACATGTTTCGAAAAACATTCGTTTGCCTTTCGTTCTGCGAGGCTGAGATTTGCGGAATCGCATTTTGAGCTCTTCGGAAGCTCATTCATTAAAGCACATACACGGCTTGGCCAAACAAGTGGTGTTGATATGGTTTGTTGAATTATCACTTTCTATAACTGATTTATTCACTTTTTACAGTTTTTAACACTTTTTCATCAAATTATGATTATGAATATACAAATGCATATTTTCAAAATAACTATCATATTTTTACAAAAAAAGTGCGATTATTGTCAAAACATGATTTATTATGTCCTATCTCATCATAAACGTGTAAAACCATTGTGGTGAAGTGCATGCGATATGTGCAAAAATGCCTTGAAATACCGTGTTTCCGGCGAGGTAAAGACGTGCGGAATCGTATTTTGAGCTTTTAGGAAGCTTATTCATTACAGCACATACACAAATTGGCCAAACAAGTGGTGGTTATATGGTTTTGATGAATTAAAACTTTCTACAACTGATTTGTTTACTTTTTACAATCCTTTATCGAATTATAATTATGGAAATTCTTATTTTTCTAATTATCATATTTGTAAGAAAAAGTGCTATTTTTGTCAAAACATGATTTATTATGTCCTATCTCATCATAAACATGTAAAATATTGTGGTGAAGTGCATGCGATATGTGTAAATATAAAAATGTTTCGAAAAACCTTTTCCTTTCGTCCTGCGAGGCTGAGACGTGCGGAATCGGATTTTGAGCTTTTAGGAAGCTTATTCATTACAGCACATACACGGCTTAGCCAAACAAGTGGGGTTGATATAGTTTTAATGAATAATAACTTTCTACAACTGATGTGTTCACTTTTTTACACCTTTTCATCAACTTATGATTATGTATATTAAAATTCATATTTTCATAACATATTTTTCGAACAAAGTGCTATTTTTGTCAAAACATGATTTATTATGGCCTATCTCATCATAAACATGTAAAATATTGTGGTGAAGTGCATGCGATATGTGTAAACATAAACATGTTTCGAAAAAACGTTTTCCTTTCATCCTGCGAGGCTGAGACTTGCGGAATCGCATTTTGAGCTTTTCGGAAGCTCTGTAATGACAGCACGTACACGGCATGGTTAAACAAGTGGTGTTCATATGGTTTGTTGAATTATCACTTTCAACAAATTGTAAAGACATGTAAAGATTTATTATGGCCTATCTCATCATACACATGTAAAGCTTTGGGGTTTAAGTACATGCCACATGTGTAAATAAAACATGGTTCAAAAAACCGTTTTCCTTTCGTCCTGCGAGGCTTGGACTTGCGGAATCACATTTTGAGCTCTTCGGAAGCTCATTCATTAAAGCACATACACGGCTTGGCCAAACAAGTGGTGTTGATATGGTTTGTTGAATTATCACTTTCTATAACTGATTTATTCACTTTTTACAGTTTTTAACACTTTTTCATCAAATTATGATTAAGAATATACAAATGCATATTTTCAAAATAACTATCATATTTTTACAAAAAAAGTGCGATTATTGTCAAAACATGATTTATTATGTCCTATCTCATCATAAACGTGTAAAACCATTGTGGTGAAGTGCATGCGATATGTGCAAAAATGCCTTGCAATACCGTGTTTCCGGCGAGGTAAAGACGTGCGGAATCGTATTTTGAGCTTTTAGGAAGCTTATTCATTACAGCACATACACGGCTTAGCCAAACAAGTGGGGTTGATATGGTTTTGATGAATTATAACTTTCCACAACTGATTTGTTTACTTTTTACAATCCTTTATCGAATTATAATTATGAAAATTCTAATTTTTATAATTATCATATTTGTAAGAAAAAGTGCTATTTTTGTCAAAACATGATTTATTATGTCCTATCTCATCATAAACATGTAAAATATTGTGGTGAAGTGCATGCGATATGTGTAAATATAAAAATGTTTCGAAAAACCTTTTCCTTTCGTCCTGCGAGGCTGAGACGTGCGGAATCGGATTTTGAGCTTTTAGGAAGCTTATTCATTACAGCACATACACGGCTTAGCCAAACAAGTGGGGTTGATATAGTTTTAATGAATAATGACTTTCTACAACTGATGTGTTCACTTTTTTACACCTTTTCATCAACTTATGTAATATGAAAAAAATTCATATTTTCATAACATATTTTTCGAAAAAAGTGCTATTTTTGTCAAAACGTGATTTATTATGGCCTATCTCATCATAAACATGTAAAATATTGTGGTGAAGTGCATGCGATATGTGTAAATATAAAAATGTTTCGAAAAACCGTTTTCCTTTCGTCCTGCGAGGCTGAGACTTCCGGAATCGCATTTTGAGCTCTTCGGAAGCTCATTCATTACTGCACGTACACGGCTTGGCCAAACAAGTGGTGTTGATATGGTTTGTTGAATTATCACTTTCTATAACTGATTTATTCACTTTTTACCACTTTTCCATCAAATTATGATTATGAATATGAAAATTCAAATTTTCATAATCATCATTTTTTTAAAGTGCTATTTTTGCCAAAACATGATTTATTATATCCTATCTCATCATAAACATGTAAAACATTGGGGTTCCAGTACCTGCCACATGTGTAAATATAACATGGTTCAAAAAACCGTTTTCTTTTCGTGCTGCGAAGCTGAGACGTGCGGAATCGCATTTTCAGCTTATTCATTACAGCACATACACGGCTTAGCCAAACAAGTGGTTTTGATATGGTTTGATGAATTATGACTTTCTACAACTGATTTATTCACTTTTTGCAGTTTTTAACACTTTTTCAGCAAATTATGATTATGAATATAAAAAATTCATATTATCATAATAACTATCATATTATTACGAAAAAAGTGCTATTTTTGTCTAACCATGATTTATTATGTCCTATCTCATCATAAACATGTAAAATATTGTGGTGAAGTGCATGCGATATGTGTAAACATAAACATGTTTCGAAAAACCGTTTTCCTTTCATCCTGCGAGGCTGAGACTTGCGGAATCGCATTTTGAGCTTTTCGGAATCTCATTCATTACTGCACGTACACGGCATGGCTAAACAAGAGGTGTTGATATGGTTTGATGAATAATGACTTTCTACATCTGATTTATTTACTTTTTACAATCTTTTATCAATTTATGATTATACATATGAAAATTCTAATTTTCATAATTATCATATTTTTCGAAAAAAGTGCTATTTTTGTCAAAACATGATTTATTATGTCCTATCTCATCATAAACATGTAAAATATTGTGGTGAAGTGCATGCGATATGTGTAAATATAACATGTTTCGAAAAACATTCGTTTGCCTTTCGTTCTGCGAGGCTGAGATTTGCGGAATCGCATTTTGAGCTCTTCGGAAGCTCATTCATTAAAGCACGTACACGCATTGGTTAAACAAGTGGTGTTCATATGGTTTGTTGAATTATCACTTTCAACAAATTGTAAAGACATGTAAAGATTTATTATGGCCTATCTCATCATACACATGTAAAGCTTTGGGGTTTAAGTACATGCCACATGTGTAAATATAACATGGTTCAAAAAACCGTTTTCCTTTCGTCCTGCGAGGCTGAGACTTGCGGAATCACATTTTGAGCTCTTCGGAAGCTCATTCATTAAAGCACATACACGGCTTGGCCAAACAAGTGGTGTTGATATGGTTTGTTGAATTATCACTTTCTATAACTGATTTATTCACTTTTTACAGTTTTAACACTTTTTCATCAAATTATGATTAAGAATATACAAATGCATATTTTCAAAATAACTATCATATTTTTACAAAAAAAGTGCGATTATTGTCAAAACATGATTTATTATGTCCTATCTCATCATAAACGTGTAAAACCATTGTGGTGAAGTGCATGCGATATGTGCAAAAATGCCTTGAAATACCGTGTTTCCGGCGAGGTAAAGACGTGCGGAATCGTATTTTGAGCTTTTAGGAAGCTTATTCATTACAGCACATACACGGCTTAGCCAAACAAGTGGGGTTGATATGGTTTTGATGAATTATAACTTTCCACAACTGATTTGTTTACTTTTTACAATCCTTTATCGAATTATAATTATGAAAATTCTAATTTTTATAATTATCATATTTGTAAGAAAAAGTGCTATTTTTGTCAAAACATGATTTATTATGTCCTATCTCATCATAAACATGTAAAATATTGTGGTGAAGTGCATGCGATATGTGTAAATATAAAAATGTTTCGAAAAACCTTTTCCTTTCGTCCTGCGAGGCTGAGACGTGCGGAATCGGATTTTGAGCTTTTAGGAAGCTTATTCATTACAGCACATACACGGCTTAGCCAAACAAGTGGGGTTGATATAGTTTTAATGAATAATGACTTTCTACAACTGATGTGTTCACTTTTTTACACCTTTTCATCAACTTATGATTATGTATATTAAAATTCATATTTTCATAACATATTTTTCGAAAAAAGTGCTATTTTTGTCAAAACATGATTTATTATGGCCTATCTCATCATAAACATGTAAAATATTGTGGTGAAGTGCATGCGATATGTGTAAATATAAAAATGTTTCGAAAAACCGTTTTCCTTTCGTCCTGCGAGGCTGAGACTTCCGGAATCGCATTTTGAGCTCTTCGGAAGCTCATTCATTACTGCACGTACACGGCTTGGCCAAACAAGTGGTGTTGATATGGTTTGTTGAATTATCACTTTCTATAACTGATTTATTCACTTTTTACCACTTTTCCATCAAATTATGATTATGAATATGAAAATTCAAATTTTCATAATCATCATTTTTTAAAAGTGCTATTTTTGCCAAAACATGATTTATTATATCCTATCTCATCATAAACATGTAAAACATTGGGGTTCCAGTACCTGCCACATGTGTAAATATAACATGGTTCAAAAAACCGTTTTCTTTTCGTGCTGCGAAGCTGAGACGTGCGGAATCGCATTTTCAGCTTATTCATTACAGCACATACACGGCTTAGCCAAACAAGTGGTTTTGATATGGTTTTGATGAATTATGACTTTCTACAACTGATTTATTCACTTTTTGCAGTTTTTAACACTTTTTCAGCAAATTATGATTATGTATTTAAAAAATTCATATTAGCATAATAACTATCATATTATTACGAAAAAAGTGCTATTTTTGTCTAACCATGATTTATTATGTCCTATCTCATCATAAACATGTAAAATATTGTGGTGAAGTGCATGCGATATGTGTAAACATAAACATGTTTCGAAAAACCGTTTTCCTTTCATCCTGCGAGGCTGAGACTTGCGGAATCGCATTTTGAGCTTTTCGGAATCTCATTCATTACTGCACGTACACGGCATGGCTAAACAAGAGGTGTTGATATGGTTTGATGAATAATGACTTTCTATAACTGATTTATTCACTTTTTACCACTTTTCCATCAAATTATGATTATGAATATGAAAATTCAAATTTTCATAATCATCATTTTTTAAAAGTGCTATTTTTGCCAAAACATGATTTATTATATCCTATCTCATCATAAACATGTAAAACATTGGGGTTCCAGTACCTGCCACATGTGTAAATATAACATGGTTCAAAAAACCGTTTTCTTTTCGTGCTGCGAAGCTGAGACGTGCGGAATCGCATTTTCAGCTTATTCATTACAGCACATACACGGCTTAGCCAAACAAGTGGTTTTGATATGGTTTTGATGAATTATGACTTTCTACAACTGATTTATTCACTTTTTGCAGTTTTTAACACTTTTTCAGCAAATTATGATTATGAATATAAAAAATTAATATTATCATAATAACTATCATATTATTACGAAAAAAGTGCTATTTTTGTCTAACCATGATTTATTATGTCCTATCTCATCATAAACATGTAAAATATTGTGGTGAAGTGCATGCGATATGTGTAAACATAAACATGTTTCGAAAAACCGTTTTCCTTTCATCCTGCGAGGCTGAGACTTGCGGAATCGCATTTTGAGCTTTTCGGAATCTCATTCATTACTGCACGTACACGGCATGGCTAAACAAGAGGTGTTGATATGGTTTGATGAATAATGACTTTCTACATCTGATTTATTTACTTTTTACAATCTTTTATCAATTTATGATTATACATATGAAAATTCTAATTTTCATAATTATCATATTTTTCGAAAAAAGTGCTATTTTTGTCAAAACATGATTTATTATGTCCTATCTCATCATAAACATGTAAAATATTGTGGTGAAGTGCATGCGATATGTGTAAATATAACATGTTTCGAAAAACATTCGTTTGCCTTTCGTTCTGCGAGGCTGAGATTTGCGGAATCGCATTTTGAGCTCTTCGGAAGCTCATTCATTAAAGCACGTACACGCATTGGTTAAACAAGTGGTGTTCATATGGTTTGTTGAATTATCACTTTCAACAAATTGTAAAGACATGTAAAGATTTATTATGGCCTATCTCATCATACACATGTAAAGCTTTGGGGTTTAAGTACATGCCACATGTGTAAATATAACATGGTTCAAAAACCGTTTTCCTTTCGTCCTGCGAGGCTGAGACTTGCGGAATCACATTTTGAGCTCTTCGGAAGCTCATTCATTAAAGCACATACACGGCTTGGCCAAACAAGTGGTGTTGATATGGTTTGTTGAATTATCACTTTCTATAACTGATTTATTCACTTTTTACAGTTTTAACACTTTTTCATCAAATTATGATTAAGAATATACAAATGCATATTTTCAAAATAACTATCATATTTTTACAAAAAAAGTGCGATTATTGTCAAAACATGATTTATTATGTCCTATCTCATCATAAACGTGTAAAACCATTGTGGTGAAGTGCATGCGATATGTGCAAAAATGCCTTGAAATACCGTGTTTCCGGCGAGGTAAAGACGTGCGGAATCGTATTTTGAGCTTTTAGGAAGCTTATTCATTACAGCACATACACAAATTGGCCAAACAAGTGGTGGTTATATGGTTTTGATGAATTATAACTTTCTACAACTGATTTGTTTACTTTTTACAATCCTTTATCGAATTATGAATATGAAAATTCTAATTTTTATAATTATCATATTTGTACGAAAAAGTGCTATTTTGGTCAAAACATGATTTATTATGTCCTATCTCATCATAAACATGTAAAATATTGTGGTGAAGTGCATGCGATATGTGTAAATATGAAAATGTTTCGAAAAACCTTTTCCTTTCGTCCTGCGAGGCTGAGACTTGCGGAATCGCATTTTGAGCTCTTCGGAAGCTCATTCATTAAAGCACATACACGGCTTGGCCAAACAAGTGGTGTTGATATGGTTTGTTGAATTATCACTTTCTATAACTGATTTATTCACTTTTTACAGTTTTTAACACTTTTTCATCAAATTATGATTATGAATATACAAATGCATATTTTCAAAATAACTATCATATTTTTACAAAAAAAGTGCGATTATTGTCAAAACATGATTTATTATGTCCTATCTCATCATAAACGTGTAAAACCATTGTGGTGAAGTGCATGCGATATGTGCAAAAATGCCTTGAAATACCGTGTTTCCGGCGAGGTAAAGACGTGCGGAATCGTATTTTGAGCTTTTAGGAAGCTTATTCATTACAGCACATACACGGCTTAGCCAAACAAGTGGGGTTGATATGGTTTTGATGAATTATAACTTTCCACAACTGATTTGTTTACTTTTTACAATCCTTTATCGAATTATAATTATGAAAATTCTAATTTTTATAATTATCATATTTGTAAGAAAAAGTGCTATTTTTGTCAAAACATGATTTATTATGTCCTATCTCATCATAAACATGTAAAATATTGTGGTGAAGTGCATGCGATATGTGTAAATATAAAAATGTTTCGAAAAACCTTTTCCTTTCGTCCTGCGAGGCTGAGACGTGCGGAATCGGATTTTGAGCTTTTAGGAAGCTTATTCATTACAGCACATACACGGCTTAGCCAAACAAGTGGGGTTGATATAGTTTTAATGAATAATGACTTTCTACAACTGATGTGTTCACTTTTTTACACCTTTTCATCAACTTATGATTATGTATATTAAAATTCATATTTTCATAACATATTTTTCGAAAAAAGTGCTATTTTTGTCAAAACATGATTTATTATGGCCTATCTCATCATAAACATGTAAAATATTGTGGTGAAGTGCATGCGATATGTGTAAATATAAAAATGTTTCGAAAAACCGTTTTCCTTTCGTCCTGCGAGGCTGAGACTTCCGGAATCGCATTTTGAGCTCTTCGGAAGCTCATTCATTACTGCACGTACACGGCTTGGCCAAACAAGTGGTGTTGATATGGTTTGTTGAATTATCACTTTCTATAACTGATTTATTCACTTTTTACCACTTTTCCATCAAATTATGATTATGAATATGAAAATTCAAATTTTCATAATCATCATTTTTTAAAAGTGCTATTTTTGCCAAAACATGATTTATTATATCCTATCTCATCATAAACATGTAAAACATTGGGGTTCCAGTACCTGCCACATGTGTAAATATAACATGGTTCAAAAAACCGTTTTCTTTTCGTGCTGCGAAGCTGAGACGTGCGGAATCGCATTTTCAGCTTATTCATTACAGCACATACACGGCTTAGCCAAACAAGTGGTTTTGATATGGTTTTGATGAATTATGACTTTCTACAACTGATTTATTCACTTTTTGCAGTTTTTAACACTTTTTCAGCAAATTATGATTATGAATATAAAAAATTAATATTATCATAATAACTATCATATTATTACGAAAAAAGTGCTATTTTTGTCTAACCATGATTTATTATGTCCTATCTCATCATAAACATGTAAAATATTGTGGTGAAGTGCATGCGATATGTGTAAACATAAACATGTTTCGAAAAACCGTTTTCCTTTCATCCTGCGAGGCTGAGACTTGCGGAATCGCATTTTGAGCTTTTCGGAATCTCATTCATTACTGCACGTACACGGCATGGCTAAACAAGAGGTGTTGATATGGTTTGATGAATAATGACTTTCTACATCTGATTTATTTACTTTTTACAATCTTTTATCAATTTATGATTATACATATGAAAATTCAAATTTTCATAATTATCATATTTTTCGAAAAAAGTGCTATTTTTGTCAAAACATGATTTATTATGTCCTATCTCATCATAAACATGTAAAATATTGTGGTGAAGTGCATGCGATATGTGTAAATATAACATGTTTCGAAAAACATTCGTTTGCCTTTCGTTCTGCGAGGCTGAGATTTGCGGAATCGCATTTTGAGCTCTTCGGAAGCTCATTCATTAAAGCACATACACGGCTTGGCCAAACAAGTGGTGTTGATATGGTTTGTTGAATTATCACTTTCTATAACTGATTTATTCACTTTTTACAGTTTTTAACACTTTTTCATCAAATTATGATTATGAATATACAAATGCATATTTTCAAAATAACTATCATATTTTTACAAAAAAAGTGCGATTATTGTCAAAACATGATTTATTATGTCCTATCTCATCATAAACGTGTAAAACCATTGTGGTGAAGTGCATGCGATATGTGCAAAAATGCCTTGAAATACCGTGTTTCCGGCGAGGTAAAGACGTGCGGAATCGTATTTTGAGCTTTTAGGAAGCTTATTCATTACAGCACATACACAAATTGGCCAAACAAGTGGTGGTTATATGGTTTTGATGAATTATAACTTTCTACAACTGATTTGTTTACTTTTTACAATCCTTTATCGAATTATAATTATGAAAATTCTAATTTTTATAATTATCATATTTGTACGAAAAAGTGCTATTTTTGTCAAAACATGATTTATTATGTCCTATCTCATCATAAACATGTAAAATATTGTGGTGAAGTGCATGCGATATGTGTAAATATGAAAATGTTTCGAAAAACCTTTTCCTTTCGTCCTGCGAGGCTGAGACTTGCGGAATCGCATTTTGAGCTCTTCGGAAGCTCATTCATTAAAGCACATACACGGCTTGGCCAAACAAGTGGTGTTGATATGGTTTGTTGAATTATCACTTTCTATAACTGATTTATTCACTTTTTACAGTTTTTAACACTTTTTCATCAAATTATGATTATGAATATACAAATGCATATTTTCAAAATAACTATCATATTTTTACAAAAAAAGTGCGATTATTGTCAAAACATGATTTATTATGTCCTATCTCATCATAAACGTGTAAAACCATTGTGGTGAAGTGCATGCGATATGTGCAAAAATGCCTTGAAATACCGTGTTTCCGGCGAGGTAAAGACGTGCGGAATCGTATTTTGAGCTTTTAGGAAGCTTATTCATTACAGCACATACACGGCTTAGCCAAACAAGTGGGGTTGATATGGTTTTGATGAATTATAACTTTCCACAACTGATTTGTTTACTTTTTACAATCCTTTATCGAATTATAATTATGAAAATTCTAATTTTTATAATTATCATATTTGTAAGAAAAAGTGCTATTTTTGTCAAAACATGATTTATTATGTCCTATCTCATCATAAACATGTAAAATATTGTGGTGAAGTGCATGCGATATGTGTAAATATAAAAATGTTTCGAAAAACCTTTTCCTTTCGTCCTGCGAGGCTGAGACGTGCGGAATCGGATTTTGAGCTTTTAGGAAGCTTATTCATTACAGCACATACACGGCTTAGCCAAACAAGTGGGGTTGATATAGTTTTAATGAATAATGACTTTCTACAACTGATGTGTTCACTTTTTTACACCTTTTCATCAACTTATGATTATGTATATTAAAATTCATATTTTCATAACATATTTTTCGAAAAAAGTGCTATTTTTGTCAAAACATGATTTATTATGGCCTATCTCATCATAAACATGTAAAATATTGTGGTGAAGTGCATGCGATATGTGTAAATATAAAAATAATTCGAAAAACCGTTTTCCTTTCGTCCTGCGAGGCTGAGACTTCCGGAATCGCATTTTGAGCTCTTCGGAAGCTCATTCATTACTGCACGTACACGGCTTGGCCAAACAAGTGGTGTTGATATGGTTTGTTGAATTATCACTTTCTATAACTGATTTATTCACTTTTTACCACTTTTCCATCAAATTATGATTATGAATATGAAAATTCAAATTTTCATAATCATCATTTTTTAAAAGTGCTATTTTTGCCAAAACATGATTTATTATATCCTATCTCATCATAAACATGTAAAACATTGGGGTTCCAGTACCTGCCACATGTTTAAATATAACATGGTTCAAAAAACCGTTTTCCTTTCGTGCTGCGAAGCTGAGACGTGCGGAATCGCATTTTCAGCTTATTCATTACAGCACATACACGGCTTAGCCAAACAAGTGGTTTTGATATGGTTTTGATGAATTATGACTTTCTACAACTGATTTATTCACTTTTTGCAGTTTTTAACACTTTTTCAGCAAATTATGATTATGAATATGAAAAATTCATATTATCATAATAACTATCATATTATTACGAAAAAAGTGCTATTTTTGTCTAACCATGATTTATTATGTCCTATCTCATCATAAACATTTAAAATATTGTGGTTGAAGTGCATGCGATATGTGTAAATATAAACATGTTTCGAAAAACCGTTTTCCTTTCGTCCTGCGAGGCTGAGACTTCCGGAATCGCATTTTGAGCTCTTCGGAAGCTCATTCATTACAGCACATACACGGCTTGGCCAAACAAGTGGTGTTGATATGGTTTTGATGAATTATCACTTTCTGAATAACTAATAAATAACTGATTTATTCACTTTTTACCACTTTTCCATCAAATTATGATTATGAATATGAAAATTCAAATTTTCATAATCATCATTTTTTTAAGAGAAAAGTGTATGTGCTGTAATGAATAAGCTAAAAATGCGATTCCGCACGTCTCAGCCTCGCAGGACGAAAGGAAAACACGTGGCATTCACTTAAACCCCAATGTTTTACAAGTTTATGATGAGATAGGCCATAATACATCATGTTTTGACAAAAATATCACTTTTCTCTTAAAAATATGATAATTATGAAAATTTTAATTTTCATATTCATAATCATAATTTGATGAAAAAGTGTTTAAAACTGTAAAAAGTGAACAAATCAGTTGTAGAAAGATATTATTCATCAAAACCACTTGTTTTGCCAAGCCGTGTATGTGCTGTAATCAATGAGCTTCTTGAAAGCCCAAAATACGATTCCGCAAGTCTCAGCCTCGCAGAACGAAAGTCAAACGGTTTTTCGAAACGTTATATTTACACATATCGCATGCACTTCACCACAATATTTTACATGTTTATGATGAGATAGGACATAGTAAATCATGGTTAGACAAAAATAGCACTTTTTTCGTACAAATATGAAAATTTGAATTTTCATATACACAATCATAATTTGATTAAAAAGTGAACAAATTAGTTGTAGAAAGTCATTATTTATCAAAACCATATCAACACCACTTGTTTTGCCAAGCCGTGTATGTGCTGTAATGAATTAGCTTCCTAACAGCTCAAAATACGATTCCGCAAATCTCAGCCTCGCAGGACGAAAGGGAAACGGTTTGTCGAAACATGTTATATTTACACATATCGCATGCACATCACCACAATATTTTACATGTTTATGATGGGATTGGACATAATAAATCATGTTTTGACAAAAATAGCACTTTTTTTGTAAAAAAAAAAAAAAAAAGATGTTATTTTGACAATATGGATTTTCATAGTCTTAATCATATTTTGATTAAAAAGTGTTATAAAGTGAACAAATCAGTTGTAAAAAGTCAATATTTATCAAAACCATATCAACTCCACTTGTTTGGCCATGCCGTGTACGTGATGTAATAAATGAGCTTCCTAAGAGCTCAAAATGCATTCCGCAAGTCTCAGCCTCACAGGACGAAAGGAAAACGTTTTTTTAAACCATTTTATATTTACACATGTGGCATGCACTTAAACCCCAAGGTTTTACATGTTTATGATGAGATAGGCCATAATAAATCATGTTTTGACAAAAATATAATATTTATCAAATTATGAATATTCATATATATATAATCATAATTTGATGAAAAAGTGTTTTAAAAGTGAACAAATCAGCTGTAAAAAAAAAATATTCCTCAAAAACCTAACACCGTGAATGTGCTGTAATGAATGAGTTTTTGGCAAAAAAATATAACTTTTTTATCTTAACAATATCACGTCAAGTCAAGAGGCTTTTTTTGTCATTTCTACTATACACAGTGGTACACAGTACACAGTAAAAAGAGACAACGAACCCTGGTGCTACACTGAACAACAACAAACATAGAGCTACAACACAAGCTACATAAAGTGCATCGAGTGCAAACAGAGCAGACAGACAGTGCAGACAGACGACACAAGACAAGACACAAAACCCAATATAGCGCCGACCAGTAATTGTCGGCGCTATACTTGATTATACTTGATTATACTTGATTATACATTGTCAAGTATAAACCTGTCACCTTTTTTCGTTACATTATTACATCTTTTAACGGGTTTTAAAGAAATTATGCACAAAATTTTTTTTTTCTTTTTTTTTACATTTTATCAAACATGATCATAAGAAATTTTTCGTTTTGCACTGTTTTGACAGGTTTAAATGAAATTATACAAAAGAATCATATTTTTTTATGAAAATTTTTTTTTTTTTCAAAACATGAATCACATTTTCGTTTATCCTTCGCTTATTGAAACTTTTAGTGGCTTTTCATTGAATTCTGATCATGAACAATAATATATTCGTACTTTTAATGTTTATTACAAATGTTTTTTTTTTTTTTTTTAAACTTGGTCATGTCACCGTTTTTTATTCTTTATTTAACGTTTTAACAGTTATTAATTAAATTATGCTAATTGATATAACCATTTTAAAATAATTATCATATTGTTTAATAAAAAAGGTCATATTTGTGTTAAAACAATTTGTCATGTCAATTTTTCGTTTGTCATTTCCATATTATAACAGTTTTTCATAGAATTACGATTATGAAAAAGAAGATTGATATTTTCATAATGACAATCATATATTTAAGATCAGTCATATTTTTGTCAAAATTTTATTATGCTATGTCACCTTGTTTGTTCCCTTATTCTACTATTTAACAGTTAAGTTGGAATTTATTTTATATCAATTATGCATATTACTATATAAATTCAATGTTTCATAATAACAATTAATTGTTTATGTTAAAAGATAAAAGTTAAAAGAAGTCCTGTCAGACCATTATTTGTCATGCCACCATTTCGTCTTTCTATCATTTATTGCACCGTTATTATGCCAATTAATAACAAAAGTCATATTTTCAAAATAACTATCATACTTTTCTGAAATACAGTGATCTTACGGACAAAACAGGATTCGCCATGTTACTTTTAAGTTATTTCGTTTATTTATTGCATTAAATACGGTTATTGGTGAAATTGTTTAATTTAAAAAGCCATATTTTGATAATAACTATCATATTGGTTGTGGACTCCAGGAGAGCACAGAGCGACCAATCTCCACTGATTATTGATGGATCCTCAGTGGAGATCGTCAAGAGCACCAAATTCATTGGTGTTCATCTGGTAGACAACCTCACCTGGTCACTCAACCACAGCTCCATTACAAAGAAAGCCCAGCAGCGTCTCTAATTCCTGAGAAGGCTGAGGGAAAACCCACCTCCCTTCCCCCATCCTGACCATGTTTTACAGAGGGACCATTAAGTGCATCTTGAGCAGCTGCATCACTGCCTGCATCACTGCCTACGGTTTGGGAACTGCACCGTCTCGGACCGCAAGACCCTACAGAGGATATTGAGGACAGCTGAGAAGATCATCGGAGTCTCTCTTCCCTCTATCATGAACATTTACACCACACGCTGCATCCGCAAAGCACACAGCATTGTGGACGACCACACACACCCGTCACACACACTTTTTACCCTCCCGCCATCAGGAAAACGGTTCCGAAGCATTCGGGCCGCCACAACAAGACTGTGCAACAGTTTCTTTCCACAAGCCATTAGGCTTCTCAATACACAGAAATGAAACGGAACTCACACACACACACACACACACACACACACACACACACACACACACACACACACACACACACACACACACTCACACACACACACACACACACACACACACACACACACACTCACTCAAATGTGTGTTACCAAACTGTACAATTTTTCCTGGACTTAACACTTAACACACACTCATCACTCATCTCAATCGATTCCACCACCATTCATTTATTTATTATTTATTTTTCTCGTCCGAACCACACTCTTAAACTGCTGTTTTTTTACTCTACCTTCGACTGCTGCTGTATTTTTGCACTACATTGTTCTGTTTATACTCACTTCCGGGGTATAGTTTTTAGTTTGTATAGTTTTTACAGTCTTCTCGTACAGTACTGTATAATCAAGTATAATCAAGTATAATCAAGTATAGCGCCGACAATTACTGGTCGGCGCTATATTGGGTTTTGTGTCTTGTCTTGTGTCGTCTGTCTGCACTGTCTGTCTGCTCTGTTTGCACTCGATGCACTTTATGTAGCTTGTGTTGTAGCTCTATGTTTGTTGTTGTTCAGTGTAGCACCAGGGTTCGTTGTCTCTTTTTACTGTGTACTGTGTACCACTGTGTATAGTAGAAATGACAAAAAAAGCCTCTTGACTTGACGTGATATTGTTAAGATAAAAAAGTTATATTTTTTTGCCAAAAACTCATTCATTACAGCACATTCACGGTGTTAGGTTTTTGATGAATAATTTTTTTTTACAGCTGATTTGTTCACTTTTAAAACACTTTTTCATCAAATTATGATTATATATATATGAATATTCATAATTTGATAAATATTATATTTTTCAAAAAAAAGTGAAATTTTTGTCAAAACATGATTTATTATGGCCTATCTCATCATAAACATGTAAAACCTTGGGGTTTAAGTGCATGCCACATGTGTAAATATAAAATGGTTTAAAAAAACGTTTTCCTTTCGTCCTGTGAGGCTGAGACTTGCGGAATGCATTTTGAGCTCTTAGGAAGCTCATTTATTACATCACGTACACGGCATGGCCAAACAAGTGGAGTTGATATGGTTTTGATAAATATTGACTTTTTACAACTGATTTGTTCACTTTATAACACTTTTTAATCAAAATATGATTAAGACTATGAAAATCCATATTGTCAAAATAACATCTTTTTTTTTTTTTTTTTACAAAAAAAGTGCTATTTTTGTCAAAACATGATTTATTATGTCCAATCCCATCATAAACATGTAAAATATTGTGGTGATGTGCATGCGATATGTGTAAATATAACATGTTTCGACAAACCGTTTCCCTTTCGTCCTGCGAGGCTGAGATTTGCGGAATCGTATTTTGAGCTGTTAGGAAGCTAATTCATTACAGCACATACACGGCTTGGCAAAACAAGTGGTGTTGATATGGTTTTGATAAATAATGACTTTCTACAACTAATTTGTTCACTTTTTAATCAAATTATGATTGTGTATATGAAAATTCAAATTTTCATATTTGTACGAAAAAAGTGCTATTTTTGTCTAACCATGATTTACTATGTCCTATCTCATCATAAACATGTAAAATATTGTGGTGAAGTGCATGCGATATGTGTAAATATAACGTTTCGAAAAACCGTTTGACTTTCGTTCTGCGAGGCTGAGACTTGCGGAATCGTATTTTGGGCTTTCAAGAAGCTCATTGATTACAGCACATACACGGCTTGGCAAAACAAGTGGTTTTGATGAATAATATCTTTCTACAACTGATTTGTTCACTTTTTACAGTTTTAAACACTTTTTCATCAAATTATGATTATGAATATGAAAATTAAAATTTTCATAATTATCATATTTTTAAGAGAAAAGTGATATTTTTGTCAAAACATGATGTATTATGGCCTATCTCATCATAAACTTGTAAAACATTGGGGTTTAAGTGAATGCCACATGTGTTTTCCTTTCGTCCTGCGAGGCTGAGACGTGCGGAATCGCATTTTTAGCTTATTCATTACAGCACATACACTTTTCTCTTAAAAAAATGATGATTATGAAAATTTGAATTTTCATATTCATAATCATAATTTGATGGAAAAGTGGTAAAAAGTGAATAAATCAGTTATAGAAAGTGATAATTCATCAAAACCATATCAACACCACTTGTTTGGCCAAGCCGTGTACGTGCAGTACTGAATGAGCTTCCGAAGAGCTCAAAATGCGATTCCGGAAGTCTCAGCCTCGCAGGACGAAAGGAAAACGGTTTTTCGAAACATGTTTATATTTACACATATCGCATGCACTTCAACCACAATATTTTACATGTTTATGATGAGATAGGACATAATAAATCATGGTTAGACAAAAATAGCACTTTTTCGTAATAATATGATAGTTATTATGATAATATGAATTTTTCATATTCATAATCATAATTTGCTGAAAAAGTGTTAAAAACTGCAAAAAGTGAATAAATCAGTTGTAGAAAGTCATAATTCATCAAAACCATATCAAAACCACTTGTTTGGCTAAGCCGTGTATGTGCTGTAATGAATAAGCTGAAAATGCGATTCCGCACGTCTCAGCTTCGCAGCACGAAAGGAAAACGGTTTTTTGAACCATGTTATATTTACACATGTGGCAGGTACTGGAACCCCAATGTTTTACATGTTTATGATGAGATAGGATATAATAAATCATGTTTTGGCAAAAATAGCACTTTTAAAAAATGATGATTATGAAAATTTGAATTTTCATATTCATAATCATAATTTGATGGAAAAGTGGTAAAAAGTGAATAAATCAGTTATAGAAAGTGATAATTCAACAAACCATATCAACACCACTTGTTTGGCCAAGCCGTGTACGTGCAGTAATGAATGAGCTTCCGAAGAGCTCAAAATGCGATTTCGCAAATCTCAGCCTCGCAGGACGAAAGGAAAACGGTTTTTCGAAACATGTTTATATTTACACATATCGCATGCACTTCACCACAATATTTTACATGTTTATGATGAGATAGGCCATAATAAATCATGTTTTGACAAAAATAGCACTTTTTTCGAAAAATATGTTATGAAAATATGAATTTTAATATACATAATCATAAGTTGATAAAAAGGTGTATAAAAGTGAACACATCAGTTGTAGAAAGTCATTATTTATCGAAACTATATCAACCCCACTTGTTTGGCTAAGCCGTGTATGTGCTGTAATGAATAAGCTTCCTAAAAGCTCAAAATCCGATTCCGCACGTCTCAGCCTCGAGGGACGAAAGGAAAAGGTTTTTCGAAACATTTTCATATTTACACATATCGCATGCACTTCACCACAATATTTTACATGTTTATGATGAGATAGGACATAATAAATCATGTTTTGACAAAAATAGCACTTTTTCGTACAAATATGATAATTATAAAAATTAGAATTTTCATATTTTTTGTAAAAAATTACTGCAATTTGTAGTTTTTTTGTTCACTTAGTGACTTTTGTAATGGTTGTTCATGTAAAGGTGCACGTTGCAAAGAAAATATATAGTATACAGAGTTTAGGAACATTTTGTTTCAACACCAGGGATAAAAAATGTGCAGATATATATGTTGCATATTTACAGCAAGTGATATATATGTAAGCATATGTGCAGTGAATAATTATAAAGGCTATAACAGTGCAGAGATGCGTGGACATCATTAAGAAGTACAGAAATGGTTCTAAGGCTATGGCATTGAAGAGCAAATGTGCCGAAGTGAAAGGTTACAAGATTATGGCATTTAAGAACTGTGCAAGCTGAATAAATAGTCTAATATAAATATAAATATAAAATCTGTTACGACCCAGTCTAGGGTTAGGCCGGGTATTTAGCTCGGGTTTCAAAAAAGAAAGGATATTATAAAGCAGCAACCCAAACACACCACAAACCACAAACACACACAAAAAGGTTTGCTGCAAAGGTGTTGGTATATTGTAACACATATATATGTACACAGACTTACAGGCTTGTCTTCAGGGTGGGCAAAGGCCAAAACAATAAACAAAAAGGTCTATTTTGGGGAAGCTACCTTTCCTAAAAATAAAGAAAAGAAAAATACAAACAGCTTCCCTAACTTCCTGCTACAAGAACAAAGACAAAACAATCCCTCACTCAAAGTAAATGGCAGCCGCACCCCTAATGCCATTGAAATAAATATGTACAGTGCCCAAATATATTACAATATAATACAAAATAAATATATACAAACAAAAGTAGTCAAAGGGGCAAAACAGGCTCAAAGTCAATAAACAGGCCGAGGTCCAAAAACACTAACATCAACAATTAAGCTATAGCCTGAACACCAAAACAAACAATCAAAACCCTCACTACTTAGCTCTGTAGTGCTGTAGCTCTGTAGTGCTACTTAGTGCTGTAGTTTCAAGCTCATCATCCTCTTCTGTAATCACAGGTGCATAAATGTCCATGTATTCTCTAATAAGCAGGCACCAGGAACAAACACATAACCATGCAAATTCTGTTTTTCAAATACATAAAAAAAAATATTTAGTAAACCAAACAAACCTGTAACAGTGGTTTTCTGCTGTAACATGATCTGAAGTACCTGGTTGTTCATCCTCTGTATCTGAGAGTATTATCTTAAAACAGAAATCAGACTTTATAAAAAAATATTATATGTAGAAAAAGACATGGTATGCATGGCAGTAGTATCCAGAGATCACACCCATGTCATGTTAGTCAGATTAATGTACCTAAACCACTATTAACACTAACCTGCACTTCACTTGCTGGAACACAATCACTACATACAAAAAACAGAAGCAGATGTAATCATACATTAAATAGTACTAAAGATTTAAAAGTATTTATTTGTTCTGTTTTTATAGTGAGAATGAACCATGACAAGATTTAAAACATCTTACATTTTGGTGGTATGTGATTGACAGAAACCATACTGTTATTAAAAGGTAAAAATCACCACAAAATATATACATACCACTATATGTTTGGTTTTAAGATATACATATTTGATTCTTCAATTGCCCTGGTTTCCACTGCTTTTCACTAAACAATTTACTGTTTGTTGCATAAATATATATATTAAATAAATTACAAGCCTATTAATAAGACAACCTGAATTAACTGCTTTGACAGATTTAAAGATGGACTTGCCATTTTGAACTTTCTGACAGCACTTCAGAACCATCAAAGTGTTTTGGCTCCTTTCCTTTCCCACACTGAGAAGAAGCTGACAGCATCTGATTTGGAAAACCTCTTCAAAACAGAACTCAGCCCAGAAGGTAGCAACCAGAGGCAAAAAGAATCCAAGACACTTTGCTTTTGGTCAGACTATCTCCTCGACTGTGAAGGTTTCCAAAAACAAATTAACAAATCCAAAAACAAATTAACAAATTCAAAAACAAATTAACAAATCCAAAAACAAATTAACAAATCCAAAAACAAATTAACAAATCCGAAAACAAATTAACAAATCCGAAAACAAATTAACAAATTCGAAAACAAATTAACAAATTCAAAAACAAATTAACAAATCCGAAAACAAATTAACAAATCCGAAAACAAATTAACAAATCCGAAAACACATTAACAAATTCGAAAACAAATTAACAAATTCGAAAACAAATTAACAAATCCGAAAACAAATTAACAAATCCGAAAACACATTAACAAATTCAAAACAAATTAACAAATCCGAAAACACATTAACAAATCCTAAAACAAATGAACAAATCCCAAAACACATTAACAAATTCAAAAACAAATTAACAAACCCAAAAACAAATTAACAAATCCGAAAACCCATTAACAAATCCAAAAACACAACGACAAACCAGACAAACCGGAAAAGGTAGGTATAGTTTGTGAAAGGAAACTTACAGATCATTGGACAAGACACCCGTCATTCAAAATATACAGGTGAGTGACAGGTGTATCGTCCAATGATTGATAAGTTTCCGTTCACAAACTTTACCTACCTTTTCCGGTTTGACTGACTTGTCGTTGTGTTTTTTGGATTTGTTAATGTGTTTCGTGCACCGATTCAGACAAACCGGAAAAGGTAGGTAGTTTGTGAACATAAACTTGCCGATCATTGGACGAGACACCTGTCATTTCACCTGTATATCTTGACTGACAGGTGTCTTGTCCAATGATCTGTAAGTTTCCAATCACAAACGATACCTACCTTTTCCGGTTTGTCTGAATCGTTGCACGAAACACATTAACAAATCCAAAAAACACAACGACAAGTCAGTCAAACCGGAAAAGGTAGGTAAAGTTTGTGAACGGAAACTTATCAATCATTGGACGAGACACCTGTCACTCAAGGTATACAGGAAGTATGAAATCTTATGTGTAAAGTTCTCTGTTTAAATATAAGAAAATATCAGAATTAAACGTTGGCAAGCAAGGCAAATGGAATTAATTCAACGCTACTTTGAGGAAGGACATTCATATGGAGTGATTTTGGAGATGCTCGCAGTATATCATGGCATAAAGATAAGTTTGCGCTCTCTAAAAACACACCTGAAGGATGCAGGTCTGTTTCGAAGACAAAACTATTCCCCAATAAACGATGTAAGGAATGCTATAAGAACAGAGCTCCGTGGACCAGGACAGTTGTTTGGTTACCGGACAATGTGGTTAGCACTTCAGCAGAAACACAAATTGCGTGTTAAACGTGATGATGTTATGCGGTTGCTAAAAGAACTTAACCCAAATGGGACAGAGCAAAGGAGACGTCGTAGATTTGTTCGACGTACTTATCATTCCATGGGACCGAACTATCTGTGGCATGTGGATGGTTATGATAAACTAAAGCCATTTGGTTTCGCTATATCAGGATGCATTGACGGTTTTTCGTGTCGTGTCCTGTGGCTTAATTGTGGGCCAAACAACAATGATCCTGCTGTAATTGCACACAACTTCATTACTTGTGTACAACATCTTGGTGTTTCTCCTATGAGACTACGAACGGACTGTGGAACAGAAAATGGTACATTGGCAGCAGTACAGTGCACCCTCCGTCATCACCATACAGACTACTATGCTGTCTCAAGAAGCCACATGTATGGTACATCGGTTAGCAATCAGCGCATCGAATCTTGGTGGTCCAGCTTTAAAAATTAAGGTTTGTGTTGACTTCATATTCTTGAGCGTTTGTCCAAGACTGAAAATTTAGTTTGTTTGATGTCTTAGTGGTTAGTGTAATAGTTATGTATTATTATGCATTCACTATTACGCGTTATTATGCATTGCCATTTATTTACATTAAATTCACACAAAATTAAATAAGAATAAATTATTGTATGATGTGATTTTTGTATATGGTTGTTTGTGTTGTAGGGCTCAGTTCTGGATACAACTGTTTGGGGATCTCAGGAATGAAGGTCACTTCAATGGTAGCATCGAACACCAGTGCCTGCTTCAGTTCTGCTTCCAAAATGTTCTGCAAGTGGACTTGGATGAATTTGTAGAACTCTGGAATAAGCACAGGATTAGGCCCTCCAGACTTGCAATGTGTCCTGGAGGTATACCAAATGAACTATACTATCTACCACACAGGTCAGCAAATCATATCTGTAAAACTGCATTTCATAATGAATTTGATTATAAAAGGTTGTTTAAAACGGTTACATTTTATAAATGTATCTGCTAAATAAATATTCACAGAAATCTATCTTTTTGCAGGTCAGGATCAAGGGACTGTGGCTTTGCAGTTGAAGAATTCATGTTATCTGCTTTTTCTGAATCAAGGCTGACAACTCAGTTATGTGGCGATAAAAACATTCAGGAATATCTAGAGTTTGCAATGCAACATACACGATTACAGTGGCCAGAGAACTGTGACGAAGCATTAAAACTTTATTTCACATTAAAGGAAACAACTGGTCTTTGAACATTAATTTTCTTGAAAAATAAATTAATAAAAAAACGTATAGGAACCAGAGTACAACCTAAGAAGAACTAAGAAAACATTGTATGGTGTCAATTTCACATTATGAATATTGTGGTAATAAAAAACAGGACAAACGTGTATCATAATTGAAAACAAAAAGTTACAAATTTAGTATTTCAATTAACGTTTAATTCATGCTTTAGTATTCTTTGACCTTATTTCCAAGTTTTTTTGTGGTGTTATTATTACAAGAATTGTGAAAACATGTATGCTGCCCAAGAACAATTTTAAAGTCTTCTTTGGTCTACTGGTTCCAACCAGACAAAATTCACCTCCTCAACACATTATTAAAACTTATTGACTGTCTACAAACGAGCTGTCAGGTTAGAATCAGAGGAGCAAGAGAGACTTTAAACTTGCCCATGGCCTGCATGAGTCTCTTCATAATTCTTAAGCATAAACAAACTTGGAAATAAGGATAAAAACTAAAGCATGAATATAAATTGTGTAAAAAGAATTGATAATTAACTAAAGTAAACTTAAGCCAAAAAAAAACAAAAAAAAACTAGCATTTTAAAATTTGACTATTTTGTTCATGTTTTTATTGCATGTATTATTTTTGGCTTTTGACCATGATACTCAGGACGTGAAATTGATGCCATTAAAATGCAACATTTTGTATTATGGCTATTTTAAATACATCCAAAACCTGGAGAGTTCTGGATTCCAAAATCCATTCGAGTCTGAAAAAGACTGTAGGTGTCCAAGTGTGGTAACTTGAGGGTGTTTGCACATGTATTTGCCATTGGGAAGGGTGAACTGGCCAGAAACGCAATGCAAGGACGTGGTGTAATTCCAGCAGGAGGAAGTGAAGCCAGGCCGGTAGCAAACATAAGTACATTCTTCAATGACACTTCAGTCTGATGTTCTAAGAAAACAAACCAAAAAAAAAAAAAGGTTTTTCATTAAAAAAATTATTTACCCAAAAATTGTGTTCTGACTTTTTTATTGGTTTAAAGATTTCACCAGTTCACCACAAAAAAAACTGAATATCTATTTTTAAACACAAATAACAAAGGTGTGCGCGTGCCCTCAGCCTGTTCCTGACGCCGGCTCGTTTCCCACGTGGACGGCGGCTCGGGTCGCGTCCTTTGTTCTCCCCCAGGATCTCTCTCGGCCAGCATGGCCCGGGTTTAAAAACGGCGAAAGGTGAGTGCATTGTACACCAATAGATATAAGAGTGTCTCTTTCATATCTAATATTTAGATCTTGTGTAGATTGAACTGTAACTAATTAAATAAAAATATAAAATAAACAAAAAAGAGAAAACGTAGCCGGAGCAGTCGTGACGGCAGCCGACCTCACCGGCACCATCTTGGTCGATTGCTGCGCAAAACTTCTGACAGCCACAGTGTTGGACAAGAAGTCTTCTTGGGTTTTGTAGACAAGGGGCAAAGGAGGTCCATGGTTGAGGAAAGAGATGAGAGGAAGGAGTCAGTAGCAACATGCAAGGGAAGAGAGGAAAAGGAGTCAGGGTCAGGAAGAGATGAAAGAGAACAGGAAGCTACAGAAGAGGGAGAGATGGAGTGAAGGTTAGGACTGATAAGAGAGACGATATAAATAGATTATGAGAGTATACATCACTCCTAAATTGCTACACAAATTTAATCCCAACATTCCCAATCAATGTATAAAATGTAATTTAGAGAATGGAACTTTATATTAGGATATATATATGGGGAGTGGTGGCTCCAGCGGTTAAGGTGCTGGGTTGCCGATCGGAAGGTCTGGGGTTCGAGCCCCGGTATCGCCAGGCTGCCACTCTTGGGCCCTTGAGCAAGGCCCTTAACCCTCTATGCTCCGGGGGTCCCTTACAAGGGAAATATCAAGGTCCGTGACGTCGTAGTAAAGTGGGGCCGCCTTCCCGTTGGCAGCAGTCGAAGGCGGGGTATGCCTGCTTAGACTGCTGCCCCCCGCGACCCGAGTTACAGATAAGCGGGAGAAAATGAATGAATGAATTTTATATTACTATCTATGGAAATGCCCCAAAGTTTAATGTTTTTGGGAAAAAGTTTTTGATTTTTTATCCTGGTGTGTTTTATCCAAGTGTCCAAAACTCTGTAACGCCTCGCGTTACTCTTGGTCGCTGATCCAGCAATAAAGAGGAATTTTGTTTTATCTTGTTTATAAAATTCCTAATTTGAAGATATTTATAAAAATGTTTCAGGTAGATCAAACATTTATTTAGTAATGAAACGATTAACTACTAATTTCCAGGAATTAAAACAAATATCCCACCTTACACAAACCTTTTGTTGCCCAAATTTTGAATCCATCATGTGTCCCAGGTGTAAAGTTAGTATTATCATTTTTGTTTGGAAAAAAAAAATTTCAAACCACGATTTATGAACATTTTTATATCAGATTTTTAGGAAACAAGTTATTTTTATCAAAATGTGATATTTCATGTCAGTATTTTCGTTCACTTGCTGAACCCTTTTACGTTTTTTTCTGAAATTATGATTCTGAATATGAAATCTCATTAATATAACTATCATACATTTTATGAAACACAATTTTTAAAAACAAATTTGTCATCACCATCATCATTCTCTATTTGCCATTTTTACTGTTTTTATGAAATTATGTTTAAATATTTATAATATCTATTATGTATATATTATTAGTACACTGTAAAATCAAATAGTATACTTAACTAGAAAAATGCTATTATGTTTACTTAAATCTGACTAAAATATTGAGTTTACTAAAAATAGTTAATTATTGGTAAAATGTTAAAATAAATATTTGAGATTACTAATAAAAATTAAGTAATATTACTCGAAATATTTGAGACATTTTATTGGGCATGCGCAATGAAGCACAACTCCCCTCCCCCACACTTTGCTGAAGCTTGTCTTCAGACGGTTTGAGCATCTACTGATTAAGGTAAAATAATTAAGACATATTTTTGTTTCCTTGTTTGTTAGTTATAATGATGTTTACTTGAATTAATATCACTTTGCAGACCATGTTAGGAACTTTTTAACTTGTCTTTACATAAACATCTTTTGGAACGTTTGTAGCTTTGATCACCTCGTGTTGGAAACCAACATCTAAAATGTTATTTTGCACTTTAGATCTGTAAAATCGGATTTAAACTTATTTTTGTTAAATTGATTACTCGGTCGTGACCTGTAATGCGGAACCTGGCAGTGTAATTTAACTCATCTATAGTTAGCATGCGTTATAAAATCTAGCCATTTTCATCGTGATGTAAAATCGGAAATAGTTCGCAAAGTAGTTCACCAAACATTTTTCATGTGACTTGCATGATAATTAGATTTTTTCAATAGTTAATACCAATAGTATTGTTCATTGTTAAAGCTGTGAATTAATTCATTTTATTGGTAATATTAAATGCTAAATGTGCATGTGAACTTTATTGCAAGTTACTCTGCCTTTACCTTGCCTTTAACTTCATTTATTTATTTATTTTTTTTTAGGTTTTCTGTTGATTGCCTTCTGCAATGCAGTGGAATTGTAAGTTTTGCTTCTTTACATCTGAAAAGAGGGCACAACTTTTTAAGCACTATCGCATAAACCATATTCAAATTGTTTCAATACCATGCCTCCACTCAGATTGCCCATGTACTTTTAAGTCATTTATTGCACTGAAAATACATCTTTCAAAAATCCATCCCCCACAAAGAAGTGTGTTATCAGGGAGGTCTAGTAATGGTGGAGTATGTTACAAATGCCATGTCTGTGATTTAGTGAATTAATTTTACTGTGTTTGTTCTCAAATCTTTGCAGAATTTAATCAAATATCTGGAAAAAAATCTGAGATCAGAGTTCTATGAAGCATTGGACAACCACTCTACACGTTTGATTGAAATTTTCAGGAAAAAAGGAGGGAACCAAGGAAGAATGCTTGATGCAATTCTGCGTCAAGTTGATTTAAAGGTAAACCTTTATGTAGTTGTCTTTAATGTATAGTCTGTGTATGATCATTAACCTCATTCTCTGTTCTACATAGTCATCTGATGTAACTTGTGTGCGCACCGCAGTACTTCATGGCGGGAATGATTCTGTGGAATTTTTCAGGACATGCTTTGTAAGTAATGTTGGTGTTTACTTCTTTGTGCTAATGCTAAATTGTGTATTAGGGTCCATTAGAATATAGATCAGCTAAAGAGTACACAGTAGTTATTTGTCTCTTGACCTAGCCAGCATCTCAGCAATCACTTTCAATGTCCAGAAATGTAGGGAAGACATTACTGAAATAGTCTTTGTGATCATAGTCATTCAAATGTAATTTGATGAAGTGACAATAATACTAACAGTGGAGGCTAATACAGAAGAGGATAAATTGTTGAATAAAGTTTGTTTTTTTGCAAGCAAAGTATTCCTGTGACTTCAAGATTACATTTGAACAACTATGATCACATGGTCTGTTTTAGCAATGTCTTTACTATCTTTTTGTATGTGGAAAGTGAAAATGATGATGTCCAAAACTGGGCAGGGAAGCTCAAGATATCATAATTGGTATCTTGTGTAAAACAATATAAAGGTAATTAATGCCAGAACTTACATTTTACAATCAACTTTCCCTTTAAAATAAGATCACACTTTCTTATGCTTCGTGCTTACACAGGACACTGTTCCAACGTATGGAGAAATTACCACTTGTTACGTTTCTCTGTTTAGGATTCAGATGTGAATATAGACCTGAGTGATGTTGGCCTGCTCACAGATTTACCAGAAGACATGCCTGCCCAAACTCCACATCCCTTAATGTCGACTCATTAAAGGCAATCATTCTTGAGGGAAACATTGTGGTGGGTGATGTCCCAAACTTGCCACATGCTGTGTTTTTCTGCATGTTGGTTTTTTTTTTTTTTGAAAAAGTGCTGTTTTTGCAGTTATTTGATGTCAAGTGGCAGTTATTGATTAGTCAAGGTCCCCATGCTGTTTAGATAGCAGTATATATTTATACTATATATATTTAGTATTTCTCCTGCATTGTTCTTAAAAATCTGTGTTTATTAATTGTTTATTAAAAAAAATTCAGAGTTTTAGATTTGTGTTGAGTGTCTTTTGTCTTTTCTGTTAGCAGTATTTAAAAAAAAAAAACGTTCACTTATACCTTAAAAAAATTTGGAAACTGATTGCACAATTTTTTATGTTCTCATTACTTAAAAAGGAATATTAACTTAATATAGTAGGCTTACTTAATTTTTTTTCTGTAATATTAATGTTTTATATATTAAACATTAATAAACATTTAGAAGTATAACCCAGCCATTAGGGGGGCACAAGCCAGTGCACTCTTAGTGCCGGTCCCAAGCCCGGATAAATGGGGAGGGTTGCGTTAGGAAGGGCATCCAGCGTAAAACGTGCCAAATCGAATATGCGGATCACAAATAAGAATTTCATACCGGATCGGTCGAGGCCCGGGTTAACAACGACCGCCACAGATATCGTTAGCCTACAGGGTACCGGTGGAAATTGGGCTACTGTTGGCCGAAGGAGGAGAAGGAGAGGAGGAAGACGTCTACAGAGACGGCAGGAAAAGGAGCAGTGTAGGAGAGTAGAGGTTCGGGTTGGTACTTTAAATGTTGGTACTATGATGGGTAAAGGGAGAGAGGTAGCTGATATGATGGAGAGGAAAAAGGTAGATATGCTGTGTGTTCAGGAGACCAAGTGGAAAGGGAGTAAGGCCAGGAACATTGGAGGTGGGTTTAAACTGTTTTATCATGGTGTGGATGGGAAGAGAAATGGTGTAGGGGTGATTCTGAAGGAAGAGTACAGTAAGAGTGTAGTGGAGGTGAAGAGAGTTTCTGATAGGGTGATGATCGTGAAGGTGGAAGTTGAAGGGATGATGATAAATGTCATCAGTGCCTATGCTCCACAAGTTGGCTGTGAGATGGAGGAGAAGGAAAGATTCTGGAGTGAATTAGATGAAGTGGTAGATGGTGTACCTAGGAAAGAACGATTGGTGATTGGGGCAGACTTTAATGGGCATGTAGGTGAAGGGAACAGAGGTGATGAGGAGGTGATGGGTCGGTATGGTTTTAAGGAGAGGAATGTGGAAGGGCAGATGGTGGTAGATTTTGCTAAAAGGATGGAAATGGCAGTGGTGAACACGTATTTTAAGAAGAAGGAGGATCATAGGGTGACGTATAAGAGTGGCGGAAGGTGCACACAGGTGGATTATGTTCTGTGTAGGAGATGCAACCTGAAAGAGATTGGAGACTGTAAGGTGTTGGCGGGGGACAGTGTAGCTAGACAGCATCGGATGGTGGTCTGTAGGATGGTTTTGGAGGCGAAGAAGAAGAGGAGGAAAGTAAGGATTGAAAGAAGAATAAGATGGTGGAAACTAAAAGAGGAAGAGTGTAGTGTGAGGTTCAGGGAAGAGGTCAGACAGGGGCTCGGTGGTGGTGAAGAGGTGCCAGATGATTGGGCAACTGCTGCAGGAGTGATGAGGGAGGCAGCTAGAAAAGTACTTGGTGTGACATCTGGAAATAGAAAGCAAGACAAGGAGACATGGTGGTGGAATAAGGAAGTGCAGGAGAGCATTAGGGGAAAGAGGTTGGCAAAACAGAAGTGGGATCGGCAGAGTGATGAGAAAAGTAGGCAGGAGTACAAGGAGATGCGGCAGCAGGTAAAAAGGGATGTGGCGAAAGCCAAGGAAAACGCATATGAGGAGCTGTATAAGAGGTTGGACACTAAGGAAGGAGAAAAGGATTTATACCGATTGGCCAGGCAGAGGGACCGAGCTGGAAAGGATGTACTGCAAGTTAGAGCAATAAAGGATGGAGAGGGAAATGTGTTGACTAGTGAGGAGAGTGTGTTGAGAAGATGGAGGGAGTATTTTGAGCAGCTGATGAATGAGGAAAATCAGAGAGAGAGAAGGTTGGAGGATGTGCAGTTGGTGAAGCAGGATGTAGATAGGATTAGTAAGGAGGAAGTGAGAGCAGCGATTAAGAGGATGAAGAATGGAAAGTTGGTTGGACCAGATTACATACCGGTATAAGCGATGGAGATGTTTAGGAGAGCTGGCAGTGGAGTTTTTAACCAGATTGTTTAACAGGATTCTGGAAGGGGAGAGGATGCCTGAGAAATGGAGAAGGAGTGTGCTGGTACCGATCTTTAAGCATAAGGAAGATGTGCAGACCTGCAGTAACTACAGGGGAATTAAGTTGATCAGTCACACCATGAAGTTATGGGAAAGAGTAGTGGAAGCCAGGCTGAGAGAAGAGGTGACCATCTGTGAGCAACAGTATGGTTTCATGCCAAGGAAGAGCACCACAGATGCCTTATTTGCTTTGAGGATGTTGATTAAGAAGTATAGAGAAGGACAGAAGGAGCTGCATTGTGTATTTGTGGATTTAGAGAAAGCGTACGACAGGGTGCCGAGAGAGGAGTTGTGGTATTGTATGAGGAAGTCTGGTGTGTCAGAGAAGTGTGTGAGGGTGGTGCAGGACATGTATGAGGACAGTGTGACGGCAGTGAAGTGTGCAGTAGGTACAACAGACTGGTTCAGGGTGAAGGTTGGACTGCATCAAGGATCGGCCCTGAGCCCTTTCCTGTTTGCAGTGGTGATGGACAGGTTGACGGACGAGGTCAGACAGGAGTCTCCCTGGACTATGATGTTTGCAGATGATATTGTGATTTGTGGTGAGAGTAGAGAGCAGGTTGAGAAGAGCCTGGAGAGGTGGAGATATGCGCTGGAAAGAAGGGGAATGAAAGTCAGTAGGAGTAAGACAGAGTACATGTGTGTGAATGAGAGGAAGGGCAGTGGAGTGATGCGGTTGCAGGGAGAAGAGGTGGAGAAGGTGGAGGAGTTCAGGTACCTGGGGGTCAACAGTGCAAAGTAATGGAGAGTGTGTTAGAGAAGTAAAGAAAAGAGTGCAGGCAGGGTGGAGTGGGTGGAGAAGAGTGACAGGAGTGATTTGTGATAGTAGGGTATCTGCAAGAATGAAAGAGAACGTTTATAGGACTGTGGTGCGATGTTGTATGGATTAGAGACAGTGGCATTGAGTAAAAGACAGGAGGTGGAGCTGGAGGTAGCAGAGCTGAAGATGTTAAGGTTTTCGTTGGGAGTGACGAGGATGGACAAGATTAGAAATGAGTTTATTAAAGGGACAGCACATGTAGGATGTTTTGGTGACAAGGTGAGGGAGTCGAGATTGAGATGGTTTGGACATGTGCAGAGAAGGGACATGAATTATATTGGTAGAAAAATGCTGAAGATGGAGCCACCAGGTAGGAGGAAAAGAGGCCAAGAAGGAGGTTAATGGATGTGGTGAGGGAAGACATGCAGGTAGTTGGTGTGAAAGAGGCAGATGTAGAGGACAAGGTGGTATGGAGACGGATGATCCGCTGTGGCGACCCCTAATGGGAGCAGCCGAAAGAAGAAGATGAAGAAACATTTAGAAGTATATTAACTTAAATTTACTTATTATACTTACTTGATATTTATTAATACATTTACTCAGAAATAATAAATTCAGCTTACCTGTAGCTAATTATTAATCTTACTTAGATTTTTGCCTTAAGTTTGCTTTGAAAAAATAAGGCAATCGGTTTCCAAAGTTTTTTTTAAGTAAACTGAACTAATTCGAATTTACAGGGTATGAAAAGACTTAAATTCTCATTAAACCTGATTTGTCCTCTGCTCTTTCATTTCTTGTTTTTTTTTTAAAGGTTTTTAATAAGATTTTGCTTGAGTATAAAAATTTATATTTTCCCAATAACTTTATAAAATAGCGGTTATTCATGAAACATGACTTGTCATGTAACGATTTCATTTGTCATTCAATTAATGCCCTTTTAAGCTGTTCATTAAATTATGATATTAAATAATAAATATTTTCATCAAAACTATTACATTTTTATAACAAAAGCAATATATTTGCAAATATAAATTGATATGAAAATTCATAATTTCATAACTAGAATTTTTGTCATAAAAACATCATATTTGGTCAAAACATGATTTGTCATGTCACCTTTTAGTTTTCGTTTACTATTACTACCATTTAACAGTTATTCAATAAATTATGCGAATTAATATAAACATTTATTTGTTCATAATAACTATATTTTATCGTATGGAATTATAAAATGGAAATAATTTTTTATGAAATGATGAAGATGAATATAAAAATTATTTTTAAAATATAATTTGTGTTGGGAAAAAAATATTTTCGATAAAACTTGATTTGTCTTTGATTTGTTTTATTTCCCTTATTCCACTTTTTAACAGATTGTAATGAAATTATGATCATAAATGCAAAAATGTATATTTCCCCAATAGATATGTTTCGGTGAAAAAAGTCAAATTTCCAACCAAATAATGATTTGGCATGTAACACATTTAGCTTTTCTGTTTATCTATTACACTTTGTAACGTTTGTTTAAAATGAAATTTTGCTTATGAAATTCATATATTCGTAACGTTTTTATGAAAGGCTCATATTTTTATGAAATAATGCTTATGAGTATGAAAATTCATAATTTCATAATAAATTTGTCATGTCATGTTTCATTGACTTTTTACACATTTTAATATTTTTTATAAATATATGAATTTTTATTTTCATATTTTTATTATATCAAAATAGTAATTTTTTTGTCAAAACCTGTTTTAAAGTATTATTGTTGTTAACCTATTGCACCATTTTAAATTTTTTCATGAAATTTTGCTTATGAAAATGAAAATTCATTTATTTATAATATATTCTTATGAAAGACTATTTCTTGAGTATGAAAATTCATATTTTCATAATAACTATGATACTTTTTGTAGATCGAAACCAAAAAAAAATATTTTATCGTGAATTTCCTTTTGTTTTTTTCCATTCACTTATTGCCTTTTTTTAAGGTTATTCATGAAATGATGACAATACAGAAATTCATATTTTGATAATTATCATTTTTGTTTGAAAAAAAATCATAATTTCAAACTATGATTTCTTAAAAGTAATGTTTTTAACAAAACTTTATTTTTTAAAGCCATTTTTCCCCCGACCTTTATTTGCTTATGCAAATAAAAATTCCTATATTTTTATATTTAAAAAAACGTATATTTTCGTCAATATTTTATCATGTCATGGTTCCAAAATGTTGCTTCTGAATATGAACATTTATATTTTTATAATATCAGTTTTTCATGAAAAAGTATATTTGTCAAAATGTAATATTTAAAGACAATATTTTTTGTTCACTTACTGCACCCTTTTACGTTTTTTTTTCTGAACTTTTGATTCTGAATATGAAAACTTATATTTTCAAAATAACTATCAAACCTTTTATAAAAAAAGTATTTTTTTTCCACAACAAATATGTCGTCACCATTATCGTTTACTTTTTATAAAATAATTAAAAAAATGTTAATATCTATATATATCTATATCTATAAATATTTGTATACATATATTATTCATATTATTAATATTATTATTATGAAAGTGTGAAATTCTTGTTAAAACCTGATTTTTGCTCAACTTTTTCATTCTTTATTTCTTTTTTAAAGGTTATTAATAACATATTTATAAAATATTTATATTTTCCCAATAACTATGCTACTTTTTCTGAGGGAAAAAAACTTTTGTTTAAAACGAATTTTCATGTCAATTTTATAAATTCATGTCAAGTATAAACGTCTTACCTTTTTTTAATCCATTATTCCACCTTTTAACATGTTTTAAAAAAATTTGCAAATGAAAACAATTAATTGTATTAAATTTTGTCACACATGGTCATAACAAATTTTTCGTGTTTTATTATATTAAATATTTATAATATTTCTGTTATAACAATTTGTCATGTCAATTTTTCGTTTGTCATTTCCATATTATAACAGTTTTTCATAGAATTATGATTATGAAAAAGAAAATTGATATTTTCATAATGACTATCATATATTTAAGATCAGTCACATTTTTTTTATTGGCATTAATACGGTTATTGGTGAAATTGTTTAATTTAAAAAGCCATATTTTCATAATAACTGTCATATTGTTAAGATAAAAAAGTTAAATTTTTGTCAAAAACTCACATACATGGCATGTGGTGTTGAGAGGTTTTTGATGAATTATGACGTTTTACAACTGATTTGTTCACTTTTTACAGTTTTTCATCAAATTATGATTATGAATGTAAAAATTCATATATCATAATAACTATCATATTTTTACAAAAAAAGTGCTATTTTTGTCAAAACATGATTTATTATGTTCTTTCCCATCATAAACATGTAAAAACATTATGGTCAAGTGCATGCAATATGTCCAAATATAACATGGTTCGAAAACATCTCTAGGTTACGTATGTAACCCTAGTTCCCTGAGGGAACGCGCCTGAGTGTTCATGCTCTGAATAACGTGTGTAATCAGTCAAAAATTGGACGCTGGCCATCACCGATGAGGTGACGTCACGACCAGAAGTATAAAGCGCATATGAGAGAAGCCAGCGGCAGCTTCTGTAAGGGAGAAGGAAGCGCTGCAGGGACGCCGGAGGTGTGGCATAGAGACGCAGCGTCTCGTTCCCTCAGGGAACTAGGGTTACATACGTAACCTGGAGACGTTCCCTTTCAGGAACTCGAGCTGTGTCGAAACGCTTTGGGAACGAGTGTCCAATCATGCCAGACTGACCAGTCCCTGCCTAGTGTGTGTCTGTCACCACAGCTAGAGAAGGATTGAGGACCGCACAAAAGGTCAGTGGGGTGGACAAACACGCAGCGTCACATAGGTCTTGGAGGGAACTCCAGAGGACCGAGACATTGAGGCAGCCACACTCCGGGTGGAGTGAGCTCTGACCCCGAATGGAGCGGGGAGACCAGAGGACTCAAAAGATGCGATCCCATCAACAATCCACCTGCTCAGACCCTGCTTAATAGCAAGGATGCCTCTCCTGGGAGGGCTGTAGCAGACGAGCAGCTGATCGGTCCTTCTCCAAGGACCCGTCCTGTGGATGCGCGCACCGGACAAAAACGGTTCAGTTTCTCCTGGTCTGGAGCCTGGAATGAAAAAGGATAGAATGCCTGTAATCTCATGGGTCGTGGGACGACCGAGGGCACCATGGGGATGTAACAACATGTACGGGGGTAGAGGAAGGCACCTGCCATACTTGGAATAAACTCCAGGAAGGAAGGGGGGGGGCCCACAGACAGGGATTGCAGGTCCCCTACTCTTTTGATAGAGCAGATGGCCAACAAGAATGTGGTCTTGATTGAAAGGTGCCACCAAAATGCCTCAGATAAAGGCTCGAAGGGGGGTTCAGAAAGACCCCCCAAAATGACGGCCAGGTCCCACCCAGGCATTCTAGTTTGCACCGGGGGCCTCAGCCAGCTTAGTGCTCACACCACAAGCAGAACAGACGCAACCTCCCCAGCGGGGCTAAAGGAGTAAGGGAGAACCAGAGGGGACAGTGTGACGTCTCTTGTGACGTCTCTTGAGACACAAACAGATCCACCTGGGCTTTTCCAAATTTCTCCCAAACATGCTCCACCACCTCGGGGTGGGGCTGCCATTCCCTGGGTCTCAACACCTGCCTCAACAGGGTGTCTGCTCAACCAGCCCGGGATGTAAACTGCCCTCAATGAGAAGTGTTTCCCCTGGGCCCAAAGAGGAATTGGTGCGCCAGCCTGCGCGCAGACCTCCTAGATGGTTGATGTAGGAGACCACCGCAGTATTGTCCGTACGGACCAACACGTTTTGACCCCTGAGGTCCGAGAGGAAATGCTTCAGTGCTAGAAGCATGGCCAGCATCTGTAGGCAATCGATGAGCCAGCGTAGATGGGGCACCTCCCACAGACCTCTGGGGGAGTGACCACTCATGACCGCTCCCCACCCCGTGAGGGACGCACCCATTGTTAGCATTAAGCGACGACCGGGGACTCCCAGCACAGGGCCCAGAAATAGGAACCGGGGATCTCTCCAAACATCTAAGGAAAGTAGGCATCGCCACGTGACCTTGACAGTGCGGAGGGGGTTGCCCTCCATTAGAACCAGCAGGTCCTGGGCCACCACAGAAGGGGACTCATGTACAGCAGGCCAAGTGAAATCACACTGGAAGCAGATGCCATAAGCCCTAGCAGTTCCTGGAACTGTTTGACAGTGAGAGGCTGCCCTTCTCTGATCTTCCTGACGGCCATAAGAATGGCCACAATGTGGGCAGGAGAAAGCTGCACACACAAAGTAGTTGTATCCTAGATGACACCAAGATAGGTGGTTCTCTGTAACAGAGAAAGCACACTCTTCCCGGCATTCAGCCAAAACCCCAATGCCTTCAGGTGGGTGAGAAAGACATCTCGATGTCGGATTGCCGACTGTTTAGAATGAGCTAGGATCAACCAATCGTTGATGTAGATGGGGATGCAGATGCCCTGAGATCTCAGGGGAACCAGAGTCGCATTCACACAGTCGTACAGAAGAACCCGGTATTGGTAAGCTTTGGCCCCGAAAACAAACCTCAGGAACCTCCTGTGAGAAGGTAGGAAGGATAAATGAAGTACGCATCATTTAGACCTACCGTGACAAACCAGTCCTCGGATCTTATTTGAAGCACGACCTGCTCAGTCTCATCAGAGAGCGGTTCAGCTGACATAGATCTAAGATAGGACACAACTCTCCGTCCTTCCTGGGAACTATGAAGTACCAGGTGTAAATCTGGACTCTCTTTCTGATGGAGGGACCACCTCGATGGCCCCCTTCCTCAGGAGAGTGTCTACTTCCTGTGCCATGACCAGAGAATGCTGGCTTCCCACCAGGGTGAGAAGAACCCCGTGAATCGAGTCGCCTTGCTCTACAGTTTGCAGGACCCACCGAGACACATCTGGAAGAGCTTGCCAAGCTGCCAGAAAGCGCCTTAGTCTCGCAAGACCGACCTCCAGTATGTCCAGAGCCAAGGAAGCACCCTGAGATGGCTCTAGGGGAGACAAGATCTCCGGGACCACAACGATGCCAAGTGGAGACCAAGGAGAGAGCTCGCTGGAGCTGGCCGTGCCCTGAAGCACCGAAGGTGGCATGGTTAACGGACCAGGTCCCTATGGGGGCCAGGACAGGATGAGCACCAGATAGAACGGTGTGGCATGCCCCTTTACGGCCAGATCCCCAGAAAGGTCTGTGTCAGGATCTCTCCATCAAAGCCGTCCTGTTGAAGATGACAGTCCTCAGATCTGTCAACTACGTGGCCTCGACGCGAGTGCCGCGCAGGATCCCTCACGAGAGAGAGCGAGTCACGACACTGCGTTTCTGCACTGCCCAATGGAGACGAGGGCCGCGGTCGGGGCTGTGTCCACTGACGGGGTCTCGAGGGAGGAAGCGATCCCGGGAGAGAGATAGCTCGCAAGCGTCTTTCCAACCCGCAGCATCGCTCCAAATCTGTATACTTTCCGCCCCATAACGTGACAATACAATGTTGAAAGGGGCTGAAGGGGCCATGCCTATGACCATAACACTTAGTGTACAGGCCTGGAAAGAACGGGAAAATACCAACATGGAGGTTGCAACCTGATATCAGAAAATGTGCTCGTCCAGCTGGACAGAGGGACTTCCGGCTCATGAGCCAGCCAAGATATGTAGCTCGGCCAGGGCTCACATACATACATACACATATATATATGTGTATGTATGTATATATATCTATATATATATATATATTAGCAGTAAGCGAACTATATATATATATATATATATATATATATGTATATATATATATATATATATATATATATATATATATATATATATATATATATATATATATATATATATATATATATATATCGTTTGCTTACTGCTGATATATATATATATATATATATATATATATATATATATATATATATATATATATATATATATATATATATATATTAATAAACATATATAAAAATATATATTCATTATTATTATTAATATTATCAATTTTTTTTTTTACTGAGAGCACGGCACAATGAGCGCGGTGCAATATGCGCAGATCGTGCACGGAATGTGCAGAGAATCTGCGCCGAAAGTGAGCAGAATGTGCGCAGCCGAATCCCTCGGGAAGCGACCTAGCTCCGCCCCCAACTCCATAGCTTTATGAGCCTAACCCTCCCTCCTCCTCAAAGAAAGAGAGGCGGAGCTAATGCTCTCGTTGCAGGAGGAAGAATCCGCCGAAAGGCGTGCTTCTGAGCCTGCGAGTGCGTGCTGAACCAAGCAGGTGAGGTTGGAGAAAGGGACACGCCCGTCTCGAAACCATCTGCGAGGTCCATGCGAGCCCAGGAACTGCCGCGCCGCTCTGCCTTAACGAAAGCGGGGCAGAACTCGAGACGTGAGCTCTCTCCTCAGAGAGTGCCGCTCGGAAACGGAGCAATGTCAATGACATGCAGCCGGATCTCTCGAGAACCGACTAGCGTGCTCTGCTTTTTTTTTTTTTTTTTTTTTTTTTTGACAAACAATCTGACAGACAACACAACACACAGAGCGCTTTCTGAACAACAGAAGCTGCTGCCAGTGTTGGGGGTAACACGTTACAAGTAACGTGCGTTACGTAATAATATTACTTTTTTGGAGTCAAGTCAAGTTTATTTATATAGCGATTTTTACAACAGACATTGTCTCAAAGCAGCTTTACAGAAATCAACAGTCAAGGAGAATGGTGTGCATTTATCCCTGATGAGCAAGTTATGGCGACTGTGGCAAGAAAAAACTCCCTTAGATGAAATGAGGAAGGAACCAGACTCAAAAGGGGAACCCATCCTCATTTGGGTGACATCAAGAGTTTAATCAAAAATCTTTCAACAAAACAGAACACTGGAGAGTGAGAACTAACATGAGCACTGGAGTATAAGATTATAAGTAAATGTTCTTTCTACAGTCTTTGGTATAAAAGTAAGAGCTACTGAGCTCAACATTTGTGATCATCACAGATCCAGCATCAGCTTCTCCATGCCAGAGCCTTTAAACCCTCCAGGAGGTCCAATGTCAAAACTCCACACATGTAGTGGGATCCAATTGGCACTGGTACGTCTCTAGATGGTTCAGGATGTTTGCGAGTTTGGCATCTACTTCTTTAAAGTCCATAATCTTCCCGAGGTGGGACGTGACTGGAGCTGGCCAAACCTCAGGAAGCCTCGGGATGGGGAGAGAAAGAGAAGCAGTGGAGCGCAAATAGCTGAATTGTGAAATTTTGCTTATGAAAATGAAAATTCATTTATTTATAATATATTCTTATGAAAGACTATTTCTTGAGTATGAAAATTCATATTTTCATAATAACTATGATACTTTTTGTAGATCGAAACCAAAAAAAAATATTTTATCGTGAATTTCCTTTTGTTTTTTTCCATTCACTTATTGCCTTTTTTTAAGGTTATTCATGAAATGATGACAATACAGAAATTCATATTTTGATAATAATCATTTTTGTTTGAAAAAAAAATCATAATTTCAAACTATGATTTCTTAAAAGTAATGTTTTTAACAAAACTTTATTTTTTAAAGCCATTTTTCCCCCGACCTTTATTTGCTTATGCAAATAAAAATTCCTATATTTTTATATTTAAAAAAACTTATATTTTCGTCAATATTTTATCATGTCATGGTTCCAAAATGTTGCTTCTGAATATGAACATTTATATTTTTATAATATCAGTTTTTCATGAAAAAGTATATTTGTCAAAATGTAATATTTAAAGACAATATTTTTTGTTCACTTACTGCACCCTTTTACGTTTTTTTTTCTGAACTTTTGATTCTGAATATGAAAACTTATATTTTCAAAATAACTATCAAACCTTTTATAAAAAAAGTATTTTTTTTCCACAACAAATATGTCGTCACCATTATCGTTTACTTTTTTATCAAATAATTTAAAAAATGTTAATATCTATATATATCTATATCTATAAATATTTGTATACATATATTATTCATATTATTAATATTATTATTATGAAAGTGTGAAATTCTTGTTAAAACCTGATTTTTGCTCAACTTTTTCATTCTTTATTTCTTTTTTAAAGGTTATTAATAACATATTTATAAAATATTTATATTTTCCCAATAACTATGCTACTTTTTCTGAGGGAAAAAAACTTTTGTTTAAAACGAATTTTCATGTCAATTTTATAAATTCATGTCAAGTATAAACGTCTTACCTTTTTTTAATCCATTATTCCACCTTTTAACATGTTTTAAAAAAATTTGCAAATGAAAACAATTAATTGTATTAAATTTTGTCACACATGGTCATAACAAATTTTTCGTGTTTTATTATATTAAATATTTATAATATTTCTGTTATAACAATTTGTCATGTCAATTTTTCGTTTGTCATTTCCATATTATAACAGTTTTTCATAGAATTATGATTATGAAAAAGAAAATTGATATTTTCATAATGACTATCATATATTTAAGATCAGTCACATTTTTTTTATTGGCATTAATACGGTTATTGGTGAAATTGTTTAATTTAAAAAGCCATATTTTCATAATAACTGTCATATTGTTAAGATAAAAAAGTTAAATTTTTGTCAAAAACTCACATACATGGCATGTGGTGTTGAGAGGTTTTTGATGAATTATGACGTTTTACAACTGATTTGTTCACTTTTTACAGTTTTTCATCAAATTATGATTATGAATGTAAAAATTCATATATCATAATAACTATCATATTTTTACAAAAAAAGTGCTATTTTTGTCAAAACATGATTTATTATGTTCTTTCCCATCATAAACATGTAAAAACATTATGGTCAAGTGCATGCAATATGTCCAAATATAACATGGTTCGAAAACATCTCTAGGTTACGTATGTAACCCTAGTTCCCTGAGGGAACGCGCCTGAGTGTTCATGCTCTGAATAACGTGTGTAATCAGTCAAAAATTGGACGCTGGCCATCACCGATGAGGTGACGTCACGACCAGAAGTATAAAGCGCATATGAGAGAAGCCAGCGGCAGCTTCTGTAAGGGAGAAGGAAGCGCTGCAGGGACGCCGGAGGTGTGGCATAGAGACGCAGCGTCTCGTTCCCTCAGGGAACTAGGGTTACATACGTAACCTGGAGACGTTCCCTTTCAGGAACTCGAGCTGTGTCGAAACGCTTTGGGAACGAGTGTCCAATCATGCCAGACTGACCAGTCCCTGCCTAGTGTGTGTCTGTCACCACAGCTAGAGAAGGATTGAGGACCGCACAAAAGGTCAGTGGGGTGGACAAACACGCAGCGTCACATAGGTCTTGGAGGGAACTCCAGAGGACCGAGACATTGAGGCAGCCACACTCCGGGTGGAGTGAGCTCTGACACCGAATGGAGCGGGGAGACCAGAGGACTCAAAAGATGCGATCCCATCAACAATCCACCTGCTCAGACCCTGCTTAATAGCAAGGATGCCTCTCCTGGGAGGGCTGTAGCAGACGAGCAGCTGATCGGTCCTTCTCCAAGGACCCGTCCTGTGGATGCGCGCACCGGACAAAAACGGTTCAGTTTCTCCTGGTCTGGAGCCTGGAATGAAAAAGGATAGAATGCCTGTAATCTCATGGGTCGTGGGACGACCGAGGGCACCATGGGGATGTAACAACATGTACGGGGGTAGAGGAAGGCACCTGCCATACTTGGAATAAACTCCAGGAAGGAAGGGGGGGGGCCCACAGACAGGGATTGCAGGTCCCCTACTCTTTTGATAGAGCAGATGGCCAACAAGAATGTGGTCTTGATTGAAAGGTGCCACCAAAATGCCTCAGATAAAGGCTCGAAGGGGGGTTCAGAAAGACCCCCTAAAATGACGGCCAGGTCCCACCCAGGCATTCTAGTTTGCACCGGGGGCCTCAGCCAGCTTAGTGCTCACACCACAAGCAGAACAGACGCAACCTCCCCAGCGGGGCTAAAGGAGTAAGGGAGAACCAGAGGGGACAGTGTGACGTCTCTTGTGACGTCTCTTGAGACACAAACAGATCCACCTGGGCTTTTCCAAATTTCTCCCAAACATGCTCCACCACCTCGGGGTGGGGCTGCCATTCCCTGGGTCTCAACACCTGCCTCAACAGGGTGTCTGCTCAACCAGCCCGGGATGTAAACTGCCCTCAATGAGAAGTGTTTCCCCTGGGCCCAAAGAGGAATTGGTGCGCCAGCCTGCGCGCAGACCTCCTAGATGGTTGATGTAGGAGACCACCGCAGTATTGTCCGTACGGACCAACACGTTTTGACCCCTGAGGTCCGAGAGGAAATGCTTCAGTGCTAGAAGCATGCCCAGCATCTGTAGGCAATCGATGAGCCAGCGTAGATGGTGCACCTCCCACAGACCTCTGGGGGAGTGACCACTCATGACCGCTCCCCACCCCGTGAGGGACGCACCCATTGTTAGCATTAAGCGACGACCGGGGACTCCCAGCACAGGGCCCAGAAATAGGAACCGGGGATCTCTCCAAACATCTAAGGAAAGTAGGCATCGCCACGTGACCTTGACAGTGCGGAGGGGGTTGCCCTCCATTAGAACCAGCAGGTCCTGGGCCACCACAGAAGGGGACTCATGTACAGCAGGCCAAGTGAAATCACACTGGAAGCAGATGCCATAAGCCCTAGCAGTTCCTGGAACTGTTTGACAGTGAGAGGCTGCCCTTCTCTGATCTTCCTGACGGCCATAAGAATGGCCACAATGTGGGCAGGAGAAAGCTGCACACACAAAGTAGTTGTATCCTAGATGACACCAAGATAGGTGGTTCTCTGTAACAGAGAAAGCACACTCTTCCCGGCATTCAGCCAAAACCCCAATGCCTTCAGGTGGGTGAGAAAGACATCTCGATGTCGGATTGCCGACTGTTTAGAATGAGCTAGGATCAACCAATCGTTGATGTAGATGGGGATGCAGATGCCCTGAGATCTCAGGGGAACCAGAGTCGCATTCACACAGTCGTACAGAAGAACCCGGTATTGGTAAGCTTTGGCCCCGAAAACAAACCTCAGGAACCTCCTGTGAGAAGGTAGGAAGGATAAATGAAGTACGCATCATTTAGACCTACCGTGACAAACCAGTCCTCGGATCTTATTTGAAGCACGACCTGCTCAGTCTCATCAGAGAGCGGTTCAGCTGACATAGATCTAAGATAGGACACAACTCTCCGTCCTTCCTGGGAACTATGAAGTACCAGGTGTAAATCTGGACTCTCTTTCTGATGGAGGGACCACCTCGATGGCCCCCTTCCTCAGGAGAGTGTCTACTTCCTGTGCCATGACCAGAGAATGCTGGCTTCCCACCAGGGTGAGAAGAACCCCGTGAATCGAGTCGCCTTGCTCTACAGTTTGCAGGACCCACCGAGACACATCTGGAAGAGCTTGCCAAGCTGCCAGAAAGCGCCTTAGTCTCGCAAGACCGACCTCCAGTATGTCCAGAGCCAAGGAAGCACCCTGAGATGGCTCTAGGGGAGACAAGATCTCCGGGACCACAACGATGCCAAGTGGAGACCAAGGAGAGAGCTCGCTGGAGCTGGCCGTGCCCTGAAGCACCGAAGGTGGCATGGTTAACGGACCAGGTCCCTATGGGGGCCAGGACAGGATGAGCACCAGATAGAACGGTGTGGCATGCCCCTTTACGGCCAGATCCCCAGAAAGGTCTGTGTCAGGATCTCTCCATCAAAGCCGTCCTGTTGAAGATGACAGTCCTCAGATCTGTCAACTACGTGGCCTCGACGCGAGTGCCGCGCAGGATCCCTCACGAGAGAGAGCGAGTCACGACACTGCGTTTCTGCACTGCCCAATGGAGACGAGGGCCGCGGTCGGGGCTGTGTCCACTGACGGGGTCTCGAGGGAGGAAGCGATCCCGGGAGAGAGATAGCTCGCAAGCGTCTTTCCAACCCGCAGCATCGCTCCAAATCTGTATACTTTCCGCCCCATAACGTGACAATACAATGTTGAAAGGGGCTGAAGGGGCCATGCCTATGACCATAACACTTAGTGTACAGGCCTGGAAAGAACGGGAAAATACCAACATGGAGGTTGCAACCTGGTATCAGAAAATGTGCTCGTCCAGCTGGACAGAGGGACTTCCGGCTCATGAGCCAGCCAAGATATGTAGCTCGGCCAGGGCTCACATACATACATACACATATATATATGTGTATGTATGTATATATATCTATATATATATATATATTAGCAGTAAGCGAACTATATATATATATATATATATATATATATATATATGTATATATATATATATATATATATATATATATATATATATATATATATATATATATATATATATATATATATATATATATCGTTTGCTTACTGCTGATATATATATATATATATATATATATATATATATATATATATATATATATATATATATATATATATATATATATATATAATAAACATATATAAAAATATATATTCATTATTATTATTAATATTATCAATTTTTTTTTTTACTGAGAGCACGGCACAATGAGCGCGGTGCAATATGCGCAGATCGTGCACGGAATGTGCAGAGAATCTGCGCCGAAAGTGAGCAGAATGTGCGCAGCCGAATCCCTCGGGAAGCGACCTAGCTCCGCCCCCAACTCCATAGCTTTATGAGCCTAACCCTCCCTCCTCCTCAAAGAAAGAGAGGCGGAGCTAATGCTCTCGTTGCAGGAGGAAGAATCCGCCGAAAGGCGTGCTTCTGAGCCTGCGAGTGCGTGCTGAACCAAGCAGGTGAGGTTGGAGAAAGGGACAAGCCCGTCTCGAAACCATCTGCGAGGTCCATGCGAGCCCAGGAACTGCCGCGCCGCTCTGCCTTAACGAAAGCGGGGCAGAACTCGAGACGTGAGCTCTCTCCTCAGAGAGTGCCGCTCGGAAACGGAGCAATGTCAATGACATGCAGCCGGATCTCTCGAGAACCGACTAGCGTGCTCTGCTTTTTTTTTTTTTTTTTTTTTTTTTGACAAACAATCTGACAGACAACACAACACACAGAGCGCTTTCTGAACAACAGAAGCTGCTGCCAGTGTTGGGGGTAACACGTTACAAGTAACGTGCGTTACGTAATAATATTACTTTTTTGGAGTCAAGTCAAGTTTATTTATATAGCGATTTTTACAACAGACATTGTCTCAAAGCAGCTTTACAGAAATCAACAGTCAAGGAGAATGGTGTGCATTTATCCCTGATGAGCAAGTTATGGCGACTGTGGCAAGAAAAAACTCCCTTAGATGAAATGAGGAAGGAACCAGACTCAAAAGGGGAACCCATCCTCATTTGGGTGACATCAAGAGTTTAATCAAAAATCTTTCAACAAAACAGAACACTGGAGAGTGAGAACTAACATGAGCACTGGAGTATAAGATTATAAGTAAATGTTCTTTCTACAGTCTTTGGTATAAAAGTAAGAGCTACTGAGCTCAACATTTGTGATCATCACAGATCCAGCATCAGCTTCTCCATGCCAGAGCCTTTAAACCCTCCAGGAGGTCCAATGTCAAAACTCCACACATGTAGTGGGATCCAATTGGCACTGGTACGTCTCTAGATGGTTCAGGATGTTTGCGAGTTTGGCATCTACTTCTTTAAAGTCCATAATCTTCACGAGGTGGGACGTGACTGGAGCTGGCCAAACCTCAGGAAGCCTCGGGATGGGGAGAGAAAGAGAAGCAGTGGAGCGCAATTAGCTGAATTGTGAAATTTTGCTTATGAAAATGAAAATTCATTTATTTATAATATATTCTTATGAAAGACTATTTCTTGAGTATGAAAATTCATATTTTCATAATAACTATGATACTTTTTGTAGATCGAAACCAAAAAAAAATATTTTATCGTGAATTTCCTTTTGTTTTTTTCCATTCACTTATTGCCTTTTTTTAAGGTTATTCATGAAATGATGACAATACAGAAATTCATATTTTGATAATTATCATTTTTGTTTGAAAAAAAAATCATAATTTCAAACTATGATTTCTTAAAAGTAATGTTTTTAACAAAACTTTATTTTTTAAAGCCATTTTTCCCCCGACCTTTATTTGCTTATGCAAATAAAAATTCCTATATTTTTATATTTAAAAAAACGTATATTTTCGTCAATATTTTATCATGTCATGGTTCCAAAATGTTGCTTCTGAATATGAACATTTATATTTTTATAATATCAGTTTTTCATGAAAAAGTATATTTGTCAAAATGTAATATTTAAAGACAATATTTTTTGTTCACTTACTGCACCCTTTTACGTTTTTTTTTCTGAACTTTTGATTCTGAATATGAAAACTTATATTTTCAAAATAACTATCAAACCTTTTATAAAAAAAGTATTTTTTTTCCACAACAAATATGTCGTCACCATTATCGTTTACTTTTTTATCAAATAATTTAAAAAATGTTAATATCTATATATATCTATATCTATAAATATTTGTATACATATATTATTCATATTATTAATATTATTATTATGAAAGTGTGAAATTCTTGTTAAAACCTGATTTTTGCTCAACTTTTTCATTCTTTATTTCTTTTTTAAAGGTTATTAATAACATATTTATAAAATATTTATATTTTCCCAATAACTATGCTACTTTTTCTGAGGGAAAAAAACTTTTGTTTAAAACGAATTTTCATGTCAATTTTATAAATTCATGTCAAGTATAAACGTCTTACCTTTTTTTAATCCATTATTCCACCTTTTAACATGTTTTAAAAAAATTTGCAAATGAAAACAATTAATTGTATTAAATTTTGTCACACATGGTCATAACAAATTTTTCGTGTTTTATTATATTAAATATTTATAATATTTCTGTTATAACAATTTGTCATGTCAATTTTTCGTTTGTCATTTCCATATTATAACAGTTTTTCATAGAATTATGATTATGAAAAAGAAAATTGATATTTTCATAATGACTATCATATATTTAAGATCAGTCACATTTTTTTTATTGGCATTAATACGGTTATTGGTGAAATTGTTTAATTTAAAAAGCCATATTTTCATAATAACTGTCATATTGTTAAGATAAAAAAGTTAAATTTTTGTCAAAAACTCACATACATGGCATGTGGTGTTGAGAGGTTTTTGATGAATTATGACGTTTTACAACTGATTTGTTCACTTTTTACAGTTTTTCATCAAATTATGATTATGAATGTAAAAATTCATATATCATAATAACTATCATATTTTTACAAAAAAAGTGCTATTTTTGTCAAAACATGATTTATTATGTTCTTTCCCATCATAAACATGTAAAAACATTATGGTCAAGTGCATGCAATATGTCCAAATATAACATGGTTCGAAAACATCTCTAGGTTACGTATGTAACCCTAGTTCCCTGAGGGAACGCGCCTGAGTGTTCATGCTCTGAATAACGTGTGTAATCAGTCAAAAATTGGACGCTGGCCATCACCGATGAGGTGACGTCACGACCAGAAGTATAAAGCGCATATGAGAGAAGCCAGCGGCAGCTTCTGTAAGGGAGAAGGAAGCGCTGCAGGGACGCCGGAGGTGTGGCATAGAGACGCAGCGTCTCGTTCCCTCAGGGAACTAGGGTTACATACGTAACCTGGAGACGTTCCCTTTCAGGAACTCGAGCTGTGTCGAAACGCTTTGGGAACGAGTGTCCAATCATGCCAGACTGACCAGTCCCTGCCTAGTGTGTGTCTGTCACCACAGCTAGAGAAGGATTGAGGACCGCACAAAAGGTCAGTGGGGTGGACAAACACGCAGCGTCACATAGGTCTTGGAGGGAACTCCAGAGGACCGAGACATTGAGGCAGCCACACTCCGGGTGGAGTGAGCTCTGACCCCGAATGGAGCGGGGAGACCAGAGGACTCAAAAGATGCGATCCCATCAACAATCCACCTGCTCAGACCCTGCTTAATAGCAAGGATGCCTCTCCTGGGAGGGCTGTAGCAGACGAGCAGCTGATCGGTCCTTCTCCAAGGACCCGTCCTGTGGATGCGCGCACCGGACAAAAACGGTTCAGTTTCTCCTGGTCTGGAGCCTGGAATGAAAAAGGATAGAATGCCTGTAATCTCATGGGTCGTGGGACGACCGAGGGCACCATGGGGATGTAACAACATGTACGGGGGTAGAGGAAGGCACCTGCCATACTTGGAATAAACTCCAGGAAGGAAGGGGGGGGGCCCACAGACAGGGATTGCAGGTCCCCTACTCTTTTGATAGAGCAGATGGCCAACAAGAATGTGGTCTTGATTGAAAGGTGCCACCAAAATGCCTCAGATAAAGGCTCGAAGGGGGGTTCAGAAAGACCCCCCAAAATGACGGCCAGGTCCCACCCAGGCATTCTAGTTTGCACCGGGGGCCTCAGCCAGCTTAGTGCTCACACCACAAGCAGAACAGACGCAACCTCCCCAGCGGGGCTAAAGGAGTAAGGGAGAACCAGAGGGGACAGTGTGACGTCTCTTGTGACGTCTCTTGAGACACAAACAGATCCACCTGGGCTTTTCCAAATTTCTCCCAAACATGCTCCACCACCTCGGGGTGGGGCTGCCATTCCCTGGGTCTCAACACCTGCCTCAACAGGGTGTCTGCTCAACCAGCCCGGGATGTAAACTGCCCTCAATGAGAAGTGTTTCCCCTGGGCCCAAAGAGGAATTGGTGCGCCAGCCTGCGCGCAGACCTCCTAGATGGTTGATGTAGGAGACCACCGCAGTATTGTCCGTACGGACCAACACGTTTTGACCCCTGAGGTCCGAGAGGAAATGCTTCAGTGCTAGAAGCATGGCCAGCATCTGTAGGCAATCGATGAGCCAGCGTAGATGGTGCACCTCCCACAGACCTCTGGGGGAGTGACCACTCATGACCGCTCCCCACCCCGTGAGGGACGCACCCATTGTTAGCATTAAGCGACGACCGGGGACTCCCAGCACAGGGCCCAGAAATAGGAACCGGGGATCTCTCCAAACATCTAAGGAAAGTAGGCATCGCCACGTGACCTTGACAGTGCGGAGGGGGTTGCCCTCCATTAGAACCAGCAGGTCCTGGGCCACCACAGAAGGGGACTCATGTACAGCAGGCCAAGTGAAATCACACTGGAAGCAGATGCCATAAGCCCTAGCAGTTCCTGGAACTGTTTGACAGTGAGAGGCTGCCCTTCTCTGATCTTCCTGACGGCCATAAGAATGGCCACAATGTGGGCAGGAGAAAGCTGCACACACAAAGTAGTTGTATCCTAGATGACACCAAGATAGGTGGTTCTCTGTAACAGAGAAAGCACACTCTTCCCGGCATTCAGCCAAAACCCCAATGCCTTCAGGTGGGTGAGAAAGACATCTCGATGTCGGATTGCCGACTGTTTAGAATGAGCTAGGATCAACCAATCGTTGATGTAGATGGGGATGCAGATGCCCTGAGATCTCAGGGGAACCAGAGTCGCATTCACACAGTCGTACAGAAGAACCCGGTATTGGTAAGCTTTGGCCCCGAAAACAAACCTCAGGAACCTCCTGTGAGAAGGTAGGAAGGATAAATGAAGTACGCATCATTTAGACCTACCGTGACAAACCAGTCCTCGGATCTTATTTGAAGCACGACCTGCTCAGTCTCATCAGAGAGCGGTTCAGCTGACATAGATCTAAGATAGGACACAACTCTCCGTCCTTCCTGGGAACTATGAAGTACCAGGTGTAAATCTGGACTCTCTTTCTGATGGAGGGACCACCTCGATGGCCCCCTTCCTCAGGAGAGTGTCTACTTCCTGTGCCATGACCAGAGAATGCTGGCTTCCCACCAGGGTGAGAAGAACCCCGTGAATCGAGTCGCCTTGCTCTACAGTTTGCAGGACCCACCGAGACACATCTGGAAGAGCTTGCCAAGCTGCCAGAAAGCGCCTTAGTCTCGCAAGACCGACCTCCAGTATGTCCAGAGCCAAGGAAGCACCCTGAGATGGCTCTAGGGGAGACAAGATCTCCGGGACCACAACGATGCCAAGTGGAGACCAAGGAGAGAGCTCGCTGGAGCTGGCCGTGCCCTGAAGCACCGAAGGTGGCATGGTTAACGGACCAGGTCCCTATGGGGGCCAGGACAGGATGAGCACCAGATAGAACGGTGTGGCATGCCCCTTTACGGCCAGATCCCCAGAAAGGTCTGTGTCAGGATCTCTCCATCAAAGCCGTCCTGTTGAAGATGACAGTCCTCAGATCTGTCAACTACGTGGCCTCGACGCGAGTGCCGCGCAGGATCCCTCACGAGAGAGAGCGAGTCACGACACTGCGTTTCTGCACTGCCCAATGGAGACGAGGGCCGCGGTCGGGGCTGTGTCCACTGACGGGGTCTCGAGGGAGGAAGCGATCCCGGGAGAGAGATAGCTCGCAAGCGTCTTTCCAACCCGCAGCATCGCTCCAAATCTGTATACTTTCCGCCCCATAACGTGACAATACAATGTTGAAAGGGGCTGAAGGGGCCATGCCTATGACCATAACACTTAGTGTACAGGCCTGGAAAGAACGGGAAAATACCAACATGGAGGTTGCAACCTGGTATCAGAAAATGTGCTCGTCCAGCTGGACAGAGGGACTTCCGGCTCATGAGCCAGCCAAGATATGTAGCTCGGCCAGGGCTCACATACATACATACACATATATATATGTGTATGTATGTATATATATCTATATATATATATATATTAGCAGTAAGCGAACTATATATATATATATATATATATATATATATATATATGTATATATATATATATATATATATATATATATATATATATATATATATATATATATATATATATATATATATATATATATCGTTTGCTTACTGCTGATATATATATATATATATATATATATATATATATATATATATATTAATAAACATATATAAAAATATATATTCATTATTATTATTAATATTATCAATTTTTTTTTTTACTGAGAGCACGGCACAATGAGCGCGGTGCAATATGCGCAGATCGTGCACGGAATGTGCAGAGAATCTGCGCCGAAAGTGAGCAGAATGTGCGCAGCCGAATCCCTCGGGAAGCGACCTAGCTCCGCCCCCAACTCCATAGCTTTATGAGCCTAACCCTCCCTCCTCCTCAAAGAAAGAGAGGCGGAGCTAATGCTCTCGTTGCAGGAGGAAGAATCCGCCGAAAGGCGTGCTTCTGAGCCTGCGAGTGCGTGCTGAACCAAGCAGGTGAGGTTGGAGAAAGGGACAAGCCCGTCTCGAAACCATCTGCGAGGTCCATGCGAGCCCAGGAACTGCCGCGCCGCTCTGCCTTAACGAAAGCGGGGCAGAACTCGAGACGTGAGCTCTCTCCTCAGAGAGTGCCGCTCGGAAACGGAGCAATGTCAATGACATGCAGCCGGATCTCTCGAGAACCGACTAGCGTGCTCTGCTTTTTTTTTTTTTTTTTTTTTTTTTGACAAACAATCTGACAGACAACACAACACACAGAGCGCTTTCTGAACAACAGAAGCTGCTGCCAGTGTTGGGGGTAACACGTTACAAGTAACGTGCGTTACGTAATAATATTACTTTTTTGGAGTCAAGTCAAGTTTATTTATATAGCGATTTTTACAACAGACATTGTCTCAAAGCAGCTTTACAGAAATCAACAGTCAAGGAGAATGGTGTGCATTTATCCCTGATGAGCAAGTTATGGCGACTGTGGCAAGAAAAAACTCCCTTAGATGAAATGAGGAAGGAACCAGACTCAAAAGGGGAACCCATCCTCATTTGGGTGACATCAAGAGTTTAATCAAAAATCTTTCAACAAAACAGAACACTGGAGAGTGAGAACTAACATGAGCACTGGAGTATAAGATTATAAGTAAATGTTCTTTCTACAGTCTTTGGTATAAAAGTAAGAGCTACTGAGCTCAACATTTGTGATCATCACAGATCCAGCATCAGCTTCTCCATGCCAGAGCCTTTAAACCCTCCAGGAGGTCCAATGTCAAAACTCCACACATGTAGTGGGATCCAATTGGCACTGGTACGTCTCTAGATGGTTCAGGATGTTTGCGAGTTTGGCATCTACTTCTTTAAAGTCCATAATCTTCCCGAGGTGGGACGTGACTGGAGCTGGCCAAACCTCAGGAAGCCTCGGGATGGGGAGAGAAAGAGAAGCAGTGGAGCGCAAATAGCTGAATTGTGAAATTTTGCTTATGAAAATGAAAATTCATTTATTTATAATATATTCTTATGAAAGACTATTTCTCGAGTATGAAAATTCATATTTTCATAATAACTATGATACTTTTTGTAGATCGAAACCAAAAAAAAATATTTTATCGTGAATTTCCTTTTGTTTTTTTCCATTCACTTATTGCCTTTTTTTAAGGTTATTCATGAAATGATGACAATACAGAAATTCATATTTTGATAATAATCATTTTTGTTTGAAAAAAAAATCATAATTTCAAACTATGATTTCTTAAAAGTAATGTTTTTAACAAAACTTTATTTTTTAAAGCCATTTTTCCCCCGACCTTTATTTGCTTATGCAAATAAAAATTCCTATATTTTTATATTTAAAAAAACGTATATTTTCGTCAATATTTTATCATGTCATGGTTCCAAAATGTTGCTTCTGAATATGAACATTTATATTTTTATAATATCAGTTTTTCATGAAAAAGTATATTTGTCAAAATGTAATATTTAAAGACAATATTTTTTGTTCACTTACTGCACCCTTTTACGTTTTTTTTTCTGAACTTTTGATTCTGAATATGAAAACTTATATTTTCAAAATAACTATCAAACCTTTTATAAAAAAAGTATTTTTTTTCCACAACAAATATGTCGTCACCATTATCGTTTACTTTTTTATCAAATAATTTAAAAAATGTTAATATCTATATATATCTATATCTATAAATATTTGTATACATATATTATTCATATTATTAATATTATTATTATGAAAGTGTGAAATTCTTGTTAAAACCTGATTTTTGCTCAACTTTTTCATTCTTTATTTCTTTTTTAAAGGTTATTAATAACATATTTATAAAATATTTATATTTTCCCAATAACTATGCTACTTTTTCTGAGGGAAAAAAACTTTTGTTTAAAACGAATTTTCATGTCAATTTTATAAATTCATGTCAAGTATAAACGTCTTACCTTTTTTTAATCCATTATTCCACCTTTTAACATGTTTTAAAAAAATTTGCAAATGAAAACAATTAATTGTATTAAATTTTGTCACACATGGTCATAACAAATTTTTCGTGTTTTATTATATTAAATATTTATAATATTTCTGTTATAACAATTTGTCATGTCAATTTTTCGTTTGTCATTTCCATATTATAACAGTTTTTCATAGAATTATGATTATGAAAAAGAAAATTGATATTTTCATAATGACTATCATATATTTAAGATCAGTCACATTTTTTTTATTGGCATTAATACGGTTATTGGTGAAATTGTTTAATTTAAAAAGCCATATTTTCATAATAACTGTCATATTGTTAAGATAAAAAAGTTAAATTTTTGTCAAAAACTCACATACATGGCATGTGGTGTTGAGAGGTTTTTGATGAATTATGACGTTTTACAACTGATTTGTTCACTTTTTACAGTTTTTCATCAAATTATGATTATGAATGTAAAAATTCATATATCATAATAACTATCATATTTTTACAAAAAAAGTGCTATTTTTGTCAAAACATGATTTATTATGTTCTTTCCCATCATAAACATGTAAAAACATTATGGTCAAGTGCATGCAATATGTCCAAATATAACATGGTTCGAAAACATCTCTAGGTTACGTATGTAACCCTAGTTCCCTGAGGGAACGCGCCTGAGTGTTCATGCTCTGAATAACGTGTGTAATCAGTCAAAAATTGGACGCTGGCCATCACCGATGAGGTGACGTCACGACCAGAAGTATAAAGCGCATATGAGAGAAGCCAGCGGCAGCTTCTGTAAGGGAGAAGGAAGCGCTGCAGGGACGCCGGAGGTGTGGCATAGAGACGCAGCGTCTCGTTCCCTCAGGGAACTAGGGTTACATACGTAACCTGGAGACGTTCCCTTTCAGGAACTCGAGCTGTGTCGAAACGCTTTGGGAACGAGTGTCCAATCATGCCAGACTGACCAGTCCCTGCCTAGTGTGTGTCTGTCACCACAGCTAGAGAAGGATTGAGGACCGCACAAAAGGTCAGTGGGGTGGACAAACACGCAGCGTCACATAGGTCTTGGAGGGAACTCCAGAGGACCGAGACATTGAGGCAGCCACACTCCGGGTGGAGTGAGCTCTGACCCCGAATGGAGCGGGGAGACCAGAGGACTCAAAAGATGCGATCCCATCAACAATCCACCTGCTCAGACCCTGCTTAATAGCAAGGATGCCTCTCCTGGGAGGGCTGTAGCAGACGAGCAGCTGATCGGTCCTTCTCCAAGGACCCGTCCTGTGGATGCGCGCACCGGACAAAAACGGTTCAGTTTCTCCTGGTCTGGAGCCTGGAATGAAAAAGGATAGAATGCTTGTAATCTCATGGGTCGTGGGACGACCGAGGGCACCATGGGGATGTAACAACATGTACGGGGGTAGAGGAAGGCACCTGCCATACTTGGAATAAACTCCAGGAAGGAAGGGGGGGGGCCCACAGACAGGGATTGCAGGTCCCCTACTCTTTTGATAGAGCAGATGGCCAACAAGAATGTGGTCTTGATTGAAAGGTGCCACCAAAATGCCTCAGATAAAGGCTCGAAGGGGGGTTCAGAAAGACCCCCCAAAATGACGGCCAGGTCCCACCCAGGCATTCTAGTTTGCACCGGGGGCCTCAGCCAGCTTAGTGCTCACACCACAAGCAGAACAGACGCAACCTCCCCAGCGGGGCTAAAGGAGTAAGGGAGAACCAGAGGGGACAGTGTGACGTCTCTTGTGACGTCTCTTGAGACACAAACAGATCCACCTGGGCTTTTCCAAATTTCTCCCAAACATGCTCCACCACCTCGGGGTGGGGCTGCCATTCCCTGGGTCTCAACACCTGCCTCAACAGGGTGTCTGCTCAACCAGCCCGGGATGTAAACTGCCCTCAATGAGAAGTGTTTCCCCTGGGCCCAAAGAGGAATTGGTGCGCCAGCCTGCGCGCAGACCTCCTAGATGGTTGATGTAGGAGACCACCGCAGTATTGTCCGTACGGACCAACACGTTTTGACCCCTGAGGTCCGAGAGGAAATGCTTCAGTGCTAGAAGCATGGCCAGCATCTGTAGGCAATCGATGAGCCAGCGTAGATGGGGCACCTCCCACAGACCTCTGGGGGAGTGACCACTCATGACCGCTCCCCACCCCGTGAGGGACGCACCCATTGTTAGCATTAAGCGACGACCGGGGACTCCCAGCACAGGGCCCAGAAATAGGAACCGGGGATCTCTCCAAACATCTAAGGAAAGTAGGCATCGCCACGTGACCTTGACAGTGCGGAGGGGGTTGCCCTCCATTAGAACCAGCAGGTCCTGGGCCACCACAGAAGGGGACTCATGTACAGCAGGCCAAGTGAAATCACACTGGAAGCAGATGCCATAAGCCCTAGCAGTTCCTGGAACTGTTTGACAGTGAGAGGCTGCCCTTCTCTGATCTTCCTGACGGCCATAAGAATGGCCACAATGTGGGCAGGAGAAAGCTGCACACACAAAGTAGTTGTATCCTAGATGACACCAAGATAGGTGGTTCTCTGTAACAGAGAAAGCACACTCTTCCCGGCATTCAGCCAAAACCCCAATGCCTTCAGGTGGGTGAGAAAGACATCTCGATGTCGGATTGCCGACTGTTTAGAATGAGCTAGGATCAACCAATCGTTGATGTAGATGGGGATGCAGATGCCCTGAGACCTCAGGGGAACCAGAGTCGCATTCACACAGTCGTACAGAAGAACCCGGTATTGGTAAGCTTTGGCCCCGAAAACAAACCTCAGGAACCTCCTGTGAGAAGGTAGGAAGGATAAATGAAGTACGCATCATTTAGACCTACCGTGACAAACCAGTCCTCGGATCTTATTTGAAGCACGACCTGCTCAGTCTCATCAGAGAGCGGTTCAGCTGACATAGATCTAAGATAGGACACAACTCTCCGTCCTTCCTGGGAACTATGAAGTACCAGGTGTAAATCTGGACTCTCTTTCTGATGGAGGGACCACCTCGATGGCCCCCTTCCTCAGGAGAGTGTCTACTTCCTGTGCCATGACCAGAGAATGCTGGCTTCCCACCAGGGTGAGAAGAACCCCGTGAATCGAGTCGCCTTGCTCTACAGTTTGCAGGACCCACCGAGACACATCTGGAAGAGCTTGCCAAGCTGCCAGAAAGCGCCTTAGTCTCGCAAGACCGACCTCCAGTATGTCCAGAGCCAAGGAAGCACCCTGAGATGGCTCTAGGGGAGACAAGATCTCCGGGACCACAACGATGCCAAGTGGAGACCAAGGAGAGAGCTCGCTGGAGCTGGCCGTGCCCTGAAGCACCGAAGGTGGCATGGTTAACGGACCAGGTCCCTATGGGGGCCAGGACAGGATGAGCACCAGATAGAACGGTGTGGCATGCCCCTTTACGGCCAGATCCCCAGAAAGGTCTGTGTCAGGATCTCTCCATCAAAGCCGTCCTGTTGAAGATGACAGTCCTCAGATCTGTCAACTACGTGGCCTCGACGCGAGTGCCGCGCAGGATCCCTCACGAGAGAGAGCGAGTCACGACACTGCGTTTCTGCACTGCCCAATGGAGACGAGGGCCGCGGTCGGGGCTGTGTCCACTGACGGGGTCTCGAGGGAGGAAGCGATCCCGGGAGAGAGATAGCTCGCAAGCGTCTTTCCAACCCGCAGCATCGCTCCAAATCTGTATACTTTCCGCCCCATAACGTGACAATACAATGTTGAAAGGGGCTGAAGGGGCCATGCCTATGACCATAACACTTAGTGTACAGGCCTGGAAAGAACGGGAAAATACCAACATGGAGGTTGCAACCTGGTATCAGAAAATGTGCTCGTCCAGCTGGACAGAGGGACTTCCGGCTCATGAGCCAGCCAAGATATGTAGCTCGGCCAGGGCTCACATACATACATACACATATATATATGTGTGTATGTATGTATATATATCTATATATATATATATATATTAGCAGTAAGCGAACTATATATATATATATATATATATATATATGTATATATATATATATATATATATATATATATATATATATATATATATATATATATATATATATATATATATATATATATATCGTTTGCTTACTGCTGATATATATATATATATATATATATATATATATATATATATATATATATATATATATATATATATATATTAATAAACATATATAAAAATATATATTCATTATTATTATTAATATTATAAATTTTTTTTTTTACTGAGAGCACGGCACAATGAGCGCGGTGCAATATGCGCAGATCGTGCACGGAATGTGCAGAGAATCTGCGCCGAAAGTGAGCAGAATGTGCGCAGCCGAATCCCTCGGGAAGCGACCTAGCTCCGCCCCCAACTCCATAGCTTTATGAGCCTAACCCTCCCTCCTCCTCAAAGAAAGAGAGGCGGAGCTAATGCTCTCGTTGCAGGAGGAAGAATCCGCCGAAAGGCGTGCTTCTGAGCCTGCGAGTGCGTGCTGAACCAAGCAGGTGAGGTTGGAGAAAGGGACAAGCCCGTCTCGAAACCATCTGCGAGGTCCATGCGAGCCCAGGAACTGCCGCGCCGCTCTGCCTTAACGAAAGCGGGGCAGAACTCGAGACGTGAGCTCTCTCCTCAGAGAGTGCCGCTCGGAAACGGAGCAATGTCAATGACATGCAGCCGGATCTCTCGAGAACCGACTAGCGTGCTCTGCTTTTTTTTTTTTTTTTTTTTTTTTTTGACAAACAATCTGACAGACAACACAACACACAGAGCGCTTTCTGAACAACAGAAGCTGCTGCCAGTGTTGGGGGTAACACGTTACAAGTAACGTGCGTTACGTAATAATATTACTTTTTTGGAGTCAAGTCAAGTTTATTTATATAGCGATTTTTACAACAGACATTGTCTCAAAGCAGCTTTACAGAAATCAACAGTCAAGGAGAATGGTGTGCATTTATCCCTGATGAGCAAGTTATGGCGACTGTGGCAAGAAAAAACTCCCTTAGATGAAATGAGGAAGGAACCAGACTCAAAAGGGGAACCCATCCTCATTTGGGTGACATCAAGAGTTTAATCAAAAATCTTTCAACAAAACAGAACACTGGAGAGTGAGAACTAACATGAGCACTGGAGTATAAGATTATAAGTAAATGTTCTTTCTACAGTCTTTGGTATAAAAGTAAGAGCTACTGAGCTCAACATTTGTGATCATCACAGATCCAGCATCAGCTTCTCCATGCCAGAGCCTTTAAACCCTCCAGGAGGTCCAATGTCAAAACTCCACACATGTAGTGGGATCCAATTGGCACTGGTACGTCTCTAGATGGTTCAGGATGTTTGCGAGTTTGGCATCTACTTCTTTAAAGTCCATAATCTTCACGAGGTGGGACGTGACTGGAGCTGGCCAAACCTCAGGAAGCCTCGGGATGGGGAGAGAAAGAGAAGCAGTGGAGCGCAATTAGCTGAATTGTGAAATTTTGCTTATGAAAATGAAAATTCATTTATTTATAATATATTCTTATGAAAGACTATTTCTCGAGTATGAAAATTCATATTTTCATAATAACTATGATACTTTTTGTAGATCGAAACCAAAAAAAAATATTTTATCGTGAATTTCCTTTTGTTTTTTTCCATTCACTTATTGCCTTTTTTTAAGGTTATTCATGAAATGATGACAATACAGAAATTCATATTTTAATAATTATCATTTTTGTTTTAGAAAAAAAAATCATAATTTCAAACTATGATTTCTTAAAAGTAATGTTTTTAACAAAACTTTATTTTTTAAAGCCATTTTTCCCCCGACCTTTATTTGCTTATGCAAATAAAAATTCCTATATTTTTATATTTAAAAAAACGTATATTTTCGTCAATATTTTATCATGTCATGGTTCCAAAATGTTGCTTCTGAATATGAACATTTATATTTTTATAATATCAGTTTTTCATGAAAAAGTATATTTGTCAAAATGTAATATTTAAAGACAATATTTTTTGTTCACTTACTGCACCCTTTTACGTTTTTTTTTCTGAACTTTTGATTCTGAATATGAAAACTTATATTTTCAAAATAACTATCAAACCTTTTATAAAAAAAGTATTTTTTTTCCACAACAAATATGTCGTCACCATTATCGTTTACTTTTTTATAAAATAATTTAAAAAATGTTAATATCTATATATATCTATATCTATAAATATTTGTATACATATATTATTAATATTATTAATATTATTATTATTATGAAAGTGTGAAATTCTTGTTAAAACCTGATTTTTGCTCAACTTTTTCATTCTTTATTTCTTTTTTAAAGGTTATTAATAACATATTTATAAAATATTTATATTTTCCCAATAACTATGCTACTTTTTCTGAGGGAAAAAAACTTTTGTTTAAAACGAATTTTCATGTCAATTTTATAAATTCATGTCAAGTATAAACGTCTTACCTTTTTTTAATCCATTATTCCACCTTTTAACATGTTTTAAAAAAATTTGCAAATGAAAACAATTAATTGTATTAAATTTTGTCACACATGGTCATAACAAATTTTTCGTGTTTTATTATATTATATATTTATAATATTTCTGTTATAACAATTTGTCATGTCAATTTTTCGTTTGTCATTTCCATATTATAACAGTTTTTCATAGAATTATGATTATGAAAAAGAAAATTGATATTTTCATAATGACTATCATATATTTAAGATCAGTCACATTTTTTTTATTGGCATTAATACGGTTATTGGTGAAATTGTTTAATTTAAAAAGCCATATTTTCATAATAACTGTCATATTGTTAAGATAAAAAAGTTAAATTTTTGTCAAAAACTCACATACATGGCATGTGGTGTTGAGAGGTTTTTGATGAATTATGACGTTTTACAACTGATTTGTTCACTTTTTACAGTTTTTCATCAAATTATGATTATGAATGTAAAAATTCATATATCATAATAACTATCATATTTTTACAAAAAAAGTGCTATTTTTGTCAAAACATGATTTATTATGTTCTTTCCCATCATAAACATGTAAAAACATTATGGTCAAGTGCATGCAATATGTCCAAATATAACATGGTTCGAAAACATCTCTAGGTTACGTATGTAACCCTAGTTCCCTGAGGGAACGCGCCTGAGTGTTCATGCTCTGAATAACGTGTGTAATCAGTCAAAAATTGGACGCTGGCCATCACCGATGAGGTGACGTCACGACCAGAAGTATAAAGCGCATATGAGAGAAGCCAGCGGCAGCTTCTGTAAGGGAGAAGGAAGCACTGCAGGGACGCCGGAGGTGTGGCATAGAGACGCAGCGTCTCGTTCCCTCAGGGAACTAGGGTTACATACGTAACCTGGAGACGTTCCCTTTCAGGAACTCGAGCTGTGTCGAAACGCTTTGGGAACGAGTGTCCAATCATGCCAGACTGACCAGTCCCTGCCTAGTGTGTGTCTGTCACCACAGCTAGAGAAGGATTGAGGACCGCACAAAAGGTCAGTGGGGTGGACAAACACGCAGCGTCACATAGGTCTTGGAGGGAACTCCAGAGGACCGAGACATTGAGGCAGCCACACTCCGGGTGGAGTGAGCTCTGACCCCGAATGGAGCGGGGAGACCAGAGGACTCAAAAGATGCGATCCCATCAACAATCCACCTGCTCAGACCCTGCTTAATAGCAAGGATGCCTCTCCTGGGAGGGCTGTAGCAGACGAGCAGCTGATCAGTCCTTCTCCAAGGACCCGTCCTGTGGATGCGCGCACCGGACAAAAACGGTTCAGTTTCTCCTGGTCTGGAGCCTGGAATGAAAAAGGATAGAATGCCTGTAATCTCATGGGTCGTGGGACGACCGAGGGCACCATGGGGATGTAACAACATGTACGGGGATAGAGGAAGGCACCTGCCATACTTGGAATAAACTCCAGGAAGGAAGGGGGGGGGCCCACAGACAGGGATTGCAGTTCCCCTACTCTTTTGATAGAGCAGATGGCCAACAAGAATGTGGTCTTGATTGAAAGGTGCCACCAAAATGCCTCAGATAAAGGCTCGAAGGGGGGTTCAGAAAGACCCCCCAAAATGACAACCAGGTCCCACCCAGGCATTCTAGTTCGCACCGGGGGCCTCAGCCAGCTTAGTGCTCACACCACAAGCAGAACAGACGCAACCTCCCCAGCGGGGCTAAAGGAGTAAGGGAGAACCAGAGGGGACAGTGTGACGTCTCTTGTGACGTCTCTTGAGACACAAACAGATCCACCTGGGCTTTTCCAAATTTCTCCCAAACATGCTCCACCACCTCGGGGTGGAGCTGCCATTCCCTGGGTCTCAACACCTGCCTCAACAGGGTGTCTGCTCAACCAGCCCGGGATGTAAACTGCCCTCAATGAGAAGTGTTTCCCCTGGGCCCAAAGAGGAATTGGTGCGCCAGCCTGCGCGCAGACCTCCTAGATGGTTGATGTAGGAGACCACCGCAGTATTGTCCGTACGGACCAACACGTTTTGACCCCTGAGGTCCGAGAGGAAATGCTTCAGTGCTAGAAGCATGGCCAGCATCTGTAGGCAATCGATGAGCCAGCGTAGATGGGGCACCTCCCACAGACCTCTGGGGGAGTGACCACTCATGACCGCTCCCCACCCCGTGAGGGACGCACCCATTGTTAGCATTAAGCGACGACCGGGGACTCCCAGCACAGGGCCCAGAAATAGGAACCGGGGATCTCTCCAAACATCTAAGGAAAGTAGGCATCGCCACGTGACCTTGACAGTGCGGAGGGGGTTGCCCTCCATTAGAACCAGCAGGTCCTGGGCCACCACAGAAGGGGACTCATGTACAGCAGGCCAAGTGAAATCACACTGGAAGCAGATGCCATAAGCCCTAGCAGTTCCTGGAACTGTTTGACAGTGAGAGGCTGCCCTTCTCTGATCTTCCTGACGGCCATAAGAATGGCCACAATGTGGGCAGGAGAAAGCTGCACACACAAAGTAGTTGTATCCTAGATGACACCAAGATAGGTGGTTCTCTTTAACAGAGAAAGCACACTCTTCCCGGCATTCAGCCAAAACCCCAATGCCTTCAGGTGGGTGAGAAAGACATCTCGATATCGGATTGCCGACTGTTTAGAATGAGCTAGGATCAACCAATCGTTGATGTAGATGGGGATGCAGATGCCCTGAGACCTCAGGGGAACCAGAGTCGCATTCACACAGTCGTACAGAAGAACCCGGTATTGGTAAGCTTTGGCCCCGAAAACAAACCTCAGGAACCTCCTGTGAGAAGGTAGGAAGGATAAATGAAGTACGCATCATTTAGACCTACCGTGACAAACCAGTCCTCGGATCTTATTTGAAGCACGACCTGCTCAGTCTCATCAGAGAGCGGTTCAGCTGACATAGATCTAAGATAGGACACAACTCTCCGTCCTTCCTGGGAACTATGAAGTACCAGGTGTAAATCTGGACTCTCTTTCTGATGGAGGGACCACCTCGATGGCCCCCTTCCTCAGGAGAGTGTCTACTTCCTGTGCCATGACCAGAGAATGCTGGCTTCCCACCAGGGTGAGAAGAACCCCGTGAATCGAGTCGCCTTGCTCTACAGTTTGCAGGACCCACCGAGACACATCTGGAAGAGCTTGCCAAGCTGCCAGAAAGCGCCTTAGTCTCGCAAGACCGACCTCCAGTATGTCCAGAGCCAAGAAAGCACCCTGAGATGGCTCTAGGGGAGACAAGATCTCCGGGACCACAACGATGCCAAGTGGAGACCAAGGAGAGAGCTCGCTGGAGCTGGCCGTGCCCTGAAGCACCGAAGGTGGCATGGTTAACGGACCAGGTCCCTATGGGGGCCAGGACAGGATGAGCACCAGATAGAACGGTGTGGCATGCCCCTTTACGGCCAGATCCCCAGAAAGGTCTGTATCAGGATCTCTCCATCAAAGCCGTCCTGTTGAAGATGACAGTCCTCAGATCTGTCAACTACGTGGCCTCGACGCGAGTGCCGCGCAGGATCCCTCACGAGAGAGAGCGAGTCACGACACTGCGTTTCTGCACTGCCCAATGGAGACGAGGGCCGCGGTCGGGGGGCTGTGTCCACTGACGGGGTCTCGAGGGAGGAAGCGATCCCGGGAGAGAGATAGCTCGCAAGCGTCTTTCCAACCCGCAGCATCGCTCCAAATCTGTATACTTTCCGCCCCATAACGTGACAATACAATGTTGAAAGGGGCTGAAGGGGCCATGCCTATGACCATAACACTTAGTGTACAGGCCTGGAAAGAACGGGAAAATACCAACATGGAGGTTGCAACCTGGTATCAGAAAATGTGCTCGTCCAGCTGGACAGAGGGACTTCCGGCTCATGAGCCAGCCAAGATATGTAGCTCGGCCAGGGCTCACATACATACATACACATATATATATGTGTGTATGTATGTATATATATCTATATATATATATTAGCAGTAAGCGAACTATATATATATATATATATATATATATATATATATATATATATATATATATATATATATATATATATATATATAGTTCGCTTACTGCTGATATATATATATATATATATATATATATATATATATATATATATATATATATTAATAAACATATATAAAAATATATATTCATTATTATTATTAATATTATAAAATTTTTTTTTTACTGAGAGCACGGCACAATGAGCGCGGTGCAATATGCGCAGATCGTGCACGGAATGTGCAGAGAATCTGCGCCGAAAGTGAGCAGAATGTGCGCAGCCGAATCCCTCGGGAAGCGACCTAGCTCCGCCCCCAACTCCATAGCTTTATGAGCCTAACCCTCCCTCCTCCTCAAAGAAAGAGAGGCGGAGCTAATGCTCTCGTTGCAGGAGGAAGAATCCGCCGAAAGGCGTGCTTCTGAGCCTGCGAGTGAGTGCTGAACCAAGCAGGTGAGGTTGGAGAAAGGGACAAGCCCGTCTCGAAACCATCTGCGAGGTCCATGCGAGCCCAGGAACTGCCGCGCCGCTCTGCCTTAACGAAAGCGGGGCAGAACTCGAGACGTGAGCTCTCTCCTCAGAGAGTGCCGCTCGGAAACGGAGCAATGTCAATGACATGCAGACGGATCTCTCGAGAACCGACTAGCGTGCTCTGCTTTTTTTTTTTTTTTTTTTTTTGACAAACAATCTGACAGACAACACAACACACAGAGCGCTTTCTGAACAACAGAAGCTGCTGCCAGTGTTGGGGGTAACACGTTACAAGTAACGTGCGTTACGTAATAATATTACTTTTTTGGAGTCAAGTCAAGTTTATTTATATAGCGATTTTTACAACAGACATTGTCTCAAAGCAGCTTTACAGAAATCAACAGTCAAGGAGAATGGTGTGCATTTATCCCTGATGAGCAAGTTATGGCGACTGTGGCAAGAAAAAACTCCCTTAGATGAAATGAGGAAGGAACCAGACTCAAAAGGGGAACCATCCTCATTTGGGTGACATCAAGAGTTTAATCAAAAATCTTTCAACAAAACAGAACACTGGAGAGTGAGAACTAACATGAGCACTGGAGTATAAGATTATAAGTAAATGTTCTTTCTACAGTCTTTGGTATAAAAGTAAGAGCTACTGAGCTCAACATTTGTGATCATCACAGATCCAGCATCAGCTTCTCCATGCCAGAGCCTTTAAACCCTCCAGGAGGTCCAATGTCAAAACTCCACACATGTAGTGGGATCCAATTGGCACTGGTACGTCTCTAGATGGTTCAGGATGTTTGCGAGTTTGGCATCTACTTCTTTAAAGTCCATAATCTTCACGAGGTGGGACGTGACTGGAGCTGGCCAAACCTCAGGAAGCCTCGGGATGGGGAGAGAAAGAGAAGCAGTGGAGCGCAATTAGCGTAGCTGCTGTTCATGATATTAACAGCACAAGTTGATAACGCGCATGTAATCAGATGGTCTGGAGCACAAGGTTATGATGTGAGACGTATGTTATGTGTAGGCTTTGCATATGTGAATATGCTCTACTGCCTTTAGTGGACTGTAGTGTCTTAAACGTATAGTATCTTAAATGTGTAATATCTAAAAGCCTTAACTCATACAATTCTACAAATGGTGAAAGTCCTGAAAAGGCCAAAGTTAATTACTGAACCATCTGGCCAGATGTTTTCCTTTAAGCCAAATGTATGAAAGGCCCATAGTGCTTATCTTATGAGCCGTGACTGAGAAAATGAAACGGATGGTCGCCCTCAAATCAGTATAAGCCGAAGTATAGAATATGATCCAGGATGCACATCCTCTTGGGAAAAGACCTCTGACCCGTTCTCACTGTATGTTAAGATGAATGGTCTGGGAAAGTTAGCGCTGGTACATTTGAGATATATTAAATCTGGACAAAGACAGGTTTCTCTTTAAGATAAACATTATTGCACAGTAGGCTCATATACATCTGTTATGCATTAAGAGGCGGACCCAGAGAATGATCAGAATATATAATGAGTGTGCAGCCATGGATCGGGAGTCAGACTTTGAATCAGAGCGTGCTGACTCCAGGCTTGACTGGAAGGCCTGTAAAGATGCTATATTTCTGTGCTGAATAAAAATCATTATTTACACGAAATAACTGCGTCTACGGAGATTCCTTCCAACCGACAGCTACACTCCATCAAGACGACGAAATACACAACATTTCCTGGCGTCACGAATCCTGGGCGGTTTGCGGCCTTCTCAGCTTCGCGGATCTGCTCCGACGGCGGCTCCCTGATCTGTCCGGCCGGCTGAAACGGTGAGCGTTTGGGGTTCCGTTTATCTGCTGTTGGGTCGCACCGTTAAAGGCCTGTGTGTGTGGGTTATTGGGTTGTTGAGTGTTGTGATTGTCGGTTTGGGTGGCTCTCCGTTCTAAAATTTTTGCACTGCTGGGCAGCGCAAAAGGGGGGATTTGACTGTAATAATGCTTTAAGGAAAATTAAACATTGAATTACAATAGAAAAGAAGCGAAGTAAAAAGTTCAAGAGAAAAAAAAAAGGAACAGGAATAAAGAGAGAAGTGAAGAAAATAAGAGTTGAAGCTAAAGTAAAAAGTAAAAGGTGAATGACTCTGAGAAAGAGTTAAATATGGTAAAAAGTTGAGGAAATAAAGGAAAACAGGAATATAAAGGTTGAAATAAAAAGGGAAAAGTAAGAATAAGGTTTAAAGAGGAAGCCGCAAGATTTGGACAAAAACCCTCAGGGAGGTGACATTTAAGTCAGGCCACAAAACCTGGACATTCACTAGGTGGATTTCAGGTCAGTTCTGGGAACTGGATGATGCAGAATTAAAATTCAATTGAAGTTCCCACTCTGACTAATTAGCTGACGAGCTAGGTGATGATGCAACTGTCATTTGAATTTCTGCATATCAAAGAGGTAGCATAAATTTAATAAAGGAAGGAAATAAAGAGAAAATAGAATAAAGGTGCGGCAAAATAGCATGCTATAAGTTTGTATGACTGAGTCGACTATAGTGTATGTGGAATTTGTGTGTGTGTGTTGAGGAAAACGTGTGTGCGCTTTGAAAAAAAATAAAAATAAAAATAAAAATAATAATAAGAGAAGATAAGGGGTGTCTCTCCCTTTCTGGAGCTAAGTGTGTGTTTGTGTTTGCGTGTGTGCGCTCAGCTACGAGTGAAGTCCCCCTTCCTCCGCTGTGGGCGAACCCCCCCCTCTCTTCCTCTGCTTTTTTGTCTCTCTGCGTGTGAGGGTCTGCGCTCCGCTGCAGGCGGGCGGGACCCCCTCCCTTTCTCTCTCTTTCTCTCTCTTTCTCTCTCTCTCTCTCTCTCTCTCTCTTTCTCTCTCTCTCTCACTCTCTGGAAAATTTGTGTGTGCGTGACTGATTGCAATATGTGCTGAGATGTGTGATATATAGATATGAATAAATACATAGGAGAGTTTAGGTGGAAAACAAGGGTTAGTTTCTAGTAACTATAAGGATAATATTTATCTTCTATTAAGAATAAAACAATGAGCCTCATTACATGAGAGGACTGAATCTGTTAAAACTTATGAGCTTCCTTCGGAAGACCTTTTTCTGTTAAATAACAAAAGACAAGATAAAAACAATGAGCCTTTTTGGGAAAATATTTTATGGCTAAATAACTTTATGAGCCTCCAAAGAGGACCTAAATACGAAGTCAAAGCCCCTTAATACTGAATGAATAAAGATATCCCTACAGTGAGACAAAACACTCCCCTGCCACGAATGAATAATATAATTCCCAAAAAAGGACATTTTCAAGTAGAGAAATTAATGAGGGTGTGTGTGTGTGTGTGTGTGTATGAGCAACTATTATAATAAAGTGATTATTGTATATGTATATGTATTGTTTGTGAGTAATACTGATTGATGAAAAGTTGGGGTGATTATTAAAGTAAAATAAATCAAAGTTTAAGCAATAATGATGTTTAGAGGTTAAAAGGAGATAAGCAATCTGTAGAGTATAAAATCCTGGCTGTTAATGAATGTTGTGTGTGTGTGTGGAGCATGTGGTACTAAGACCCTGTCTGTTTTCTCTGTGTGATTTGTGGTACGTGGAACTGCTGTCCAGAACGACACATGAATAGAGGCCCACGACCGGAGCAACATGATCAACGCATGGCTCCTGTTTGATTGAGGCTAGTGCTGTTTTGTCCACAAAATTTTAAGTATTTGGATGTGTATGTGAACATATGTGCGCGTATTCGAAAATATAAATTTTTACTGTGCCGTTTGATCTCTCTACTTGAGAAAGAATGCAGTTTAAAAGGAGACTTGGCAACGGACTGACCAGTCGTGGTATTTAACTAGTGAATTATTTGATTTGTACTCGGTCAAGCGTTGTTGTCGTAAGTTTTACAATTTATCTGTGGGTTTTTTGTTGAAGTTAAATTTAAGTAGTATTTAATTTGGCAGTTGGTATCAATTTATGCGTACAAAAGTACAGAAAGTTGTAATAATGTCGAAAATAATTACTCCTGTAGATGTGGTACAGAAGTATAATCCTTTAATTAAGGGCATCGTAAAGATGATGGAGAAATGGCATAAGCGATGGCCTGATATTGAACGACCATGGCCCAAAGAGGGGACCTTTAACCCCGAGGTGATCCAGACAATGCATGTGCTTATATCAACGTATAAAGCGGGGCAGAAAAACGGTAAGAGAGGGAAAAAGCGTAATGATAAAAGACAGATAGAGCTGGGTATTCTCAAGTTATTTGAAAATGAGGGACAGAAGCGGTCAAAGGCTGTTAATGATGAGAGAAATAAGGGTGTGGAGACCATAGCAAAAAGTGTGAAAGAGACAGAAAAGTTGATGGCAAAGATTAATGCACCTTTCTCTCATGTGGATTTAGTAAAGGATCCCCCACCATATGAGAAACAGGTAAAGTTTGAGGACATTTATCCTCAGCTCCCAGTAATTAACCAGGAAGGTGGTTACAGTATCAGAGACGATAATGATCGGATAATAGAAACAGGGCAGGCAGATATGACTATAGAAATGTATCCAAGTACCAAAAGTAAGGGAAAAGCAACACGTTTGGGAAACAAGGGGAATCTGAGGGTTAGAAGGACAAAGGTTATGGATGATGGTGATCAGAGTGAAGGCGGAGCATTAGGTGGATATCATTCTGCTGTCAGGCGTATATTATCCAAGGCAGAAAAACAAGGAGATAGAATGAGGGATAGAGAGTTGGTAAGGAACGATAGCTCTACAGATAGTGAGGAAGGAGATAGTGATGAGGATTTGGAGAATAAGAGTGGTTTGAGAGAATTTTATTCAAAGAAATTTAGCCCGGGATTAGAGGAGCGCCAAGATAGTGCCTCAACAGAGATTGAAGGAAGCATGAGTCGACGGCTTTCGCATCTGTTCACCCCTAGGGAGTTGGAGAGGTCATATTCAAAGCAGAAAGGGTCACAGGAGAGAGAGTCTCGGAAAACAGAGAAGCATTACTCTTTACGCTCTAAAGTAAAGGATTGTGATGCACTGTGCCCAGTACTAATAAGAGGACAAAATCTAGAGTATAAGCCTTGGCAGAATACAGATATGTCTGACATACTTGAAAAGTTGCCTACTCTACAGAGTGGAGCATACCCTTGGATTTCAAAGCTGGAAGAGATTATGGTGGGAACACAAATGGCTATAGGAGACATTAAGAGATTATTAGCCAGTCTTCTTGGGGTTCAAGGCATGGAGGAAGTCCTACAGAGGGCAGGACTTAATCGTTATGTGGGAACCGCTGTTAATGATTCAGAATTGTTTTCTGCAAACAGAGGTCGTGTGTGGAGAGCTTTGAGGGATATATTTCCAACGAATGTACATCCCGATAACATTTTTATTGAGCCGCTAGGTCAGGAAGAGAATCCGAGGGCCTATGTGTCAAGAGCTCATCAGGTGTGGAGAAGCATCACAGGAAATGATCCAGATTTGAACCAGATGGAGCAGTCTATTTTAAGAGCTAAAATAGAGAAGGGACTGCCCCAACCAGTAAGGAGTAAGTTAGCCGAAGTGGTCGGTCTTAGGAATGCTGTAAAGGGGACATATATAGATAACATAGCTTATCAGGTGGAATTATATCGTAAAAAAGAATTTGATCAGAAACAGCAGGACCTAGAGACCCTTAGGAAGCTTAATCAGATACAGTTGGTGGATAGTAAAAAGAAAGAGAAAAAGCAGGCTGTGATTGTGCAGGCTCCGCCCCCGGTGGATCAGGCACAATCTCAGCCATATCAGTTTCAGTATCAATTACCGCAGCCACCATCGGCAGGTCCAGCGATTTCTTATCCACAGCCAGCTCCAGGTCAATTTCAGACCTGGAGAGGTCGAGGTCGCGGAACTTTTGGGAGAGGTAGAGGAGGAAGATTTAATTCAAACTTCCAACAGCCACAGGAAGCATGTTACAATTGTGGACAGATTGGTCATTTCGCCCGTGAGTGCAATAGACAAGGAGATGTCAGCTGGTAGTATCGGGGCCGGAGATAGATCCAACAATAGTGGTGAAAGTAAACAATAAACCATTAGAAGTAATGGCAGATAGCGGAGCTGCTTCACCTGTATTCGGCCTGAAGATGCTACACATCTCCCCATGTCTGGTCAATTGATTCGGACAATCGGGTTTGAGGGAATAAAACAGCTGATTCCTCTCACGGAACCAATCGAGCTCTGCTATAAAAATCTGAAAACTACAATACCTATATTAGTGTCAGAACATACACCTATTGCACTTTTGGGAAGAGATGCTATGTGTAGATTGAATTGTACTATAAAATGCACACCTGACGGCTGTCGGGTGGAAGTGCCAAATGACACTGCTTGCGAATTGTTGATGACTAAGGAAACTGAAGCTTCCTCTGTATTCTGGGTTGAAAGTCTTAGTGCTGAATTTTTGGAGCCTGCTAAGTTGTGGGAAAAATTTATTATGGCAAATATGCCCAATGTGCAAACTCCCGAGTATCCACTACATTGCACGCTTAAGTATTTTAAGAATACTGCTCAAACAAGCCCAGATGAATGGTTGAGGAGTCAGCCATACCAAGTTCAACTCAGTTCGAGCTGTATCATTTTAGGACCACAAGGAGCAGCTATGAAGGTGCACGTGGATGATTATTTGGAAAAGGAATTTGATATTAAGAACAGTGTTCCACATGTGACTTTGTTGGTAGCTGAAGAGTATGATCAGAAGCATGTAGGAGAGATGATGGCAGAAGCAGGGAAAGCCGTTTTTGTGCCGTTAACAGAGAATTTAACCATATGGAAGAGTGAAGATCAACGATTTATTAAGATCATGATCTCTGCTCAAGGTTTGGGACAGCCACAAACTGTGCGGCTGACACATGAGTCAATTTGTAATGTCAAAATAGACTCAGACCCCATGAGAGAGGAGATGTTGAAGCAAGTCCCAGAAAGTCTGTGGTCTCAACATAGCACGGATATAGGACTTGTGAAGTCAGCACAACCAGTGAAAGTGGAACTTAGACCAGGAGTTAAACCCCCGTGGAGAAATCAATATCCACTGAAAGAAGAGGCAATAAGAGGGATTGGATCACAAATTGAGGGACTTTTAAAAGCCGATGTTTTGAAAATAACTCAAAATCCACAGAGTAATACACCGTTGCTATCTTTGCGGAAACCTGATAATTCTTATCGTTTGGTGCATGATTTAAGAGCAGTAAATGACATAGCAGCGGATTTTCCGGCAGACGTACCGGATCCACATACTTTATTAGCTCAAATTCCGCCTGATGCAACACATTTTACAGTTTTAGATTTGTGTGGTGCATTTTTCAGTGTCCCACTCAGTGCTGAAAGTCAGGGATTGTTTGGGTTTACGTACAATGGACAGAGTTATGAATACAGAAGATTGCCACAAGGGTTTAAACATAGTCCTCATATTTTCAACAAAGTATTGAAGGATGATTTGACAGGGATAGATCAGGTATTGAAAAGTACTGTTGTTAAATACGTGGATGATATTATTATTTGTTCACCAGATAAGGAAACGTGTCACAAGGACTCAATTAAATTGCTACAGATACTGGCTGAGAAGGGACATAAGGCCTCTCAGAAAAAGCTACAGTATTGTCAAGAGAAGGTAGTTTATTTGGGTCAGACAATAATGCAGGGACACAGAAGCATCTCCAGCAACCAGGTAGAAGCCATCCGTAAGGCCCCAAAGCCTAGGACTGTCAGAGAGTTGATGACATTTCTTGGTATTGCTGGTTATTCCTCAGCATGGGTAGAAGATTATGCTAGTTTAACAGGGCCTTTGAGAGCTATGATTAAAGACACTGGCAATGCTCAGCTTCATTGTAATCTTACCTGGACGCAGGATGGCCTTTTGTCATTTGAAACGATTAAACAGAGACTGCAGGAGGCTCCAGCGTTAGCACTTCCTGACTACACAAATAATTTTTTGTTGTATGTATCTACTTCAACCGGAGGTAAATATGCATGTGCAGTTCTTTGTCAGCCAACAGGTATTGGGACAAGCCCCCAACCCATTTCTTATTATTCCACCGCATATTCAGAAGTAGAGCTAGGGCTACCGTGGTGTTATCGTACAATGGTAGGGGTCTATTTGATGTACGATAAAGCTTCATCTGTCACTATGGGTTACCCAGTAACAATCCTTACCCATCATAGCCTTAGAAATCTCTTGAATTATGGTAAATACACATTAACTATGCCTAGACTCAGAGATTACTATAGACTCCTAGAGCAGGAAGATGTTACTCTAGTGAGATGTGCTACAGTGAACCCAGCTGAAACTTTGCCAACTCTAGAAGATGGCGAACCCCATAACTGTGTACAAGAAGCAGAAAAATATTCCAGGCTTAGATCAGATCTGCAAGCTCTCCCGCTGCGTGAGTCAGATTTGGAGTACTGGACTGATGGGTCCTGCTATCGGGTGGAAGATAAATTGAGTGCTGGCTACGCAGCGGTAAGAGCACAAGGAGCAGGGTTTGTAGTAGAAAAGGCTGAAGTTATACCACAGCCTGCATCTGCTCAGCTTGCTGAACTTGTGGGGCTGACTGAAGCATGTCTGCTAGCCGAAGGCAAGCGAGTGACAATATATACTGATTCCGCGTATGCGCATAATGTGTGCCACTTGTTTGGAGCTGTATGGAAGAACCGAGGGTTTAAGAAGACAGATGGTTCTCCAATACAACATCATGCTCAAATAATGAAGCTGTTACATGCTATGATGAGACCTAAGGAAATAGCAATAGCTAAGTGTGCAGCACATAGGATGGATATGTCAAGGGTCACTCAAGGGAATAAGGCAGCTGATGAAGCTGCTAAGGCTGTCACAGGAGCGGACAAATTGGGTAAAGTGTTTCTGATTACTCATGGAGTGGATTTGGAAGACAAAATTACCATTAGAGATGTGATTTTAATGCAGGAAGCTGCTCCCGCCATGGATAAACAGTTGTGGCTAGATCGAGGTGCTACTCAGGATTCTGCTGGTCTCTGGAGAAATCATGAGGGACTGATAATAGCACCTCCAGATTTGTTAGGTCTGTTGATTCAGGAAGCACATGGGTTAGCTCATGTGGCAAGGGGGGAAGTTAGAAGGAAAATCATGAAGGAATATGGTTTTTGGGCACCCTGTTTACTTGAACAGATCGATTATGTCATAGGTAGGTGCGTTATCTGTTTGAAAAATAACGTTCGAAGGTGTGTGCCAGTTCCTCCTGGGCACATTCCCACTCCGAGGGGTCCTATGCGCGAATTAGTTGTGGATTTTGTTGATATGATAAGACCAGTTGAAGGGAAAAGGTATATGTTGGTCGTCGTGGATAGGTTTTCTCGTTGGCCTGAGGCCTGTCCAACTAAGCGAAAGGATGCTCAGTCTGTTGCCAAGTTCTTGTGTAGAGAGGTTATAAGCAGGTGGGGACTTCCGGATCGAATATCCTCAGATAACGGTAAAGAATTTGTGGATAAAACAGTCAAATTAATCTTACAAAAGTTGGGAATTAAACAGCGTCTTGGAGCAGTGTACCACCCACAAAGTCAAGGAATGTGTGAAAGAATGAATGGTGTTTTAAAGAATCGCATTGTTAAGATCTGTCAGCATACGGGTTTAAATTGGGTAGCAGCGCTTCCGTTGGCACTGATGGCGTGTCGATCAAGTGAGCTGCGTGATTTGCATATGACACCTCATGAGTTGCTAACGGGAAGACGGATGCCGACTCCTTGTTTGCGTACCAGTGGGAAAGGTCCAAGTCTAGCACTTTTGGAAGACGAAATGCGAACTTATGTAACATATATGGTCAGCTTACATAAAAAGATATCCACATATGTTTTTGACAGGCAGAGGAAAGACGAGGCGCAGCAGAAACTTGATGAGCAAAAGAGCACCACAGTGCAACCCGGAGACAAGGTGTTTGTGAAAGTGTTTAGAAGAAAGTGGTATAACGAACGTCGGGAAGGACCATTTGAAGTGGTCCGCAGTACTGGAACAGCGGTCCAGGTCAAAGGGTCTCCAACGTGGTATCATTTATCACATTGTGTTAAAGCACCAAAAGAGGAGATAACGTGTTCCCAGAGTCAGGGTGTTGAAGGTTCAAGAGAATTGGAAGAAGGTATGGGTGAGCATGCAGCAGGAGAAGAGATGCATGACAATAACCAGAGTCAAATCCCAGAAGGGGAGATTGTCCGTGATATGGGCAATGGTGATGATGATGTGTATGCTTTTGATGATGCCAGAAATGACAGTACAGTTAACGGACAGGAAAGAACATTTGGGGACATTGATTTCCAGCAGGTTCCCGAATCAGCAGAGCCTGTGGCGGTGGAGAGAAATGCGTCACAGGTTAAGAAGGACTGTAACTCAACTGCAGGAGAATCAAGAGAGACAGCTGACAGAAGGAGTCCGAGGCCGGCTCGGAGAAGGGTTAGACCAAAACGATGCGAGAACTAGAGCCCATGTGGCTATAGTTTCTCAGCAGATCGCTACAACACCCTCTCCTCCGAAGGTTGTTATCAGAGCTAAGTTAGGGAAAGCGGTTGTTCTTCCTTGTCAATGTGGAAGATGGAATGTTGGTAGTACTAATCCTCCTAAGTGGAGGAATAATCGTGGTGAAGATGTGTTGTTGACAGGACCCGGATTTGAAAGTGTGCCTCGCGATCAAAGAAAGTATTTTTTGTACAATGACATGAAGTTGGTGAAGATGCAGATGGATTGTTCACTAGTTTTGCGTAATGCTACATGGGAAGATGCAGGTGAATATGTGTGCACTTATTTAGAACCAGCATTTAAATTTGTGCCAATTCTTAATTATTGGGAGGATGATTATGTAACGCGTAAAGTGACACTTGTGATAAAAGGTTTGGAACCTAGTGGGAATGTCGCGGATATTACAAAGGTTCAAGATCAATCTAATGCAATGACTACTCCGAGAATGAATAATTCTCAAACGGAGCTTGTTACAGTAGTGCTGGGTACAACTAAGAATGTTGATACATCAACCCAGACTACTACTTTGTCACAGATAAAGCTTGTCACTACAGCTCTGGATACAACTACGAGTGTTATTACATTAACCCAGACTACTCCTACTTTATCTACGATTGTAAAAGAGTATAATGATACAATAGTGCCAATACCTTTGATGCCTGTGAAGTTTGTAAACGTAACACAGGCGCCGGATGTAGTGACCTTAGAATCGACAGAAGTGTAAAATATGACTCAGGAACCCATGTTAAAAACAAAGCCTACAGTAAATGGTAGAGGAGAGACCTTTGAGGCCGGGAAACAGATGTGGGATGAGCATGTTGTAGCCTCAGCTGAGATAACTCAGGAAAATATATCAGATACAATGAGTGACTATTTTAATTCTACTCAAGTTCGTACTTTGCAAAAGAGAGACAGTGACTGGAAAGCATATGGTTTCGATTCATCGGTGTTACAGATTGCTGACCCCTGGGCAAGTAGGAACTTATGGTTCCAGCAGATAACTCATTCTGTTAGATCAGTTAGAAATTTGAATTGTCCATGTGTGGTGAAAGTTTCATCACCAGGCACATGGCCTTCAATTTTAGAAACGGTGCCAGAACCACTAACTATTAGGTGTCAGTCCTTTGCATTATCATGGTTGTTGTTTCAGCAGCAGGCATCGACGGATATAATAATGGCTTTGTCAAGTAGTCTGTTTAGACCTAAATATGATTGTTCATGGTTGGAAGAATTACCTTATGTGAATCTACTGGATCAACATGAAAATATAATAACAGCAGTCCCTGAGCCGATAGAAGTGACACCTGTGAAAGCTGCTGGTTGTTTCTGTTCAAATGAAACGTATACTGGTTCGGGGATGTATATGGGAGTATCTGATTGTGACAGCTATTTGATGAATTTGGGCCAACATGATAATAAAAATATTAGTAAGTTGTATGAAGTAAAGTTTCGTGCGCCACATCAGAAATATAGTAAAACTTTGATGGTAAGGAATCAAGATTTGCCTGGAAATGTGACAATAGGAAATTTTAGAGATATTTGGTGGGTTTGTGGTGATAAGGCATATATATTTCTGCCTTATGGATGGATAGGATGCTGTTACATGGCAAAACTGAAGCTCCCATATGAGGTTTTTACAGTACAGAAGGGAGACGGTCCTGATACAAATCAGTCAAATGTTGTTTCTGCTAATAGGAGGAAAAGAGCATTGGCACAGTTCCATAATTTGGAGTCATACCATTGGAGAATAAGCCTAGGAGAAAAGTGGGGTATAGGACTGTTCCCATGGTATGGTGTGACATTTTTAGCTGATCATATTGATAACATCACTTATAAATTACAGGGTTTCGCCAATGAGACAATAAGGGGATTTGATTTTCTGTCTAATACTCAAAGAAGTCACAGATTGACCCTGCTAAAGCATGACATGGCGTTAGATTATATATTGGCCAAGCAAGGTGGCCTATGTGTGGCTTTGAACTTAACTGGTGACGCATGTTACACCTTGATCCCCGATTCTTCTGATAATATGACTAGTGTTATAGAGGCATTGCGAAACATACGAGATGCCTTCGGTCCAGCTGAAGGAGCCGGATGGTCTGCCAATTCTTGGCTGCAAGACAAATTAGGTCCGTTAGGTGCTGTCCTAGTACAGATTTTTATGGCAGTTGTCGTATCGTTGTGTGTGATGTTTTGCTTTTGCACGCTGTTGCTGACTTTTGCGAAAGCAATGATATTGCGATGGGTTGGAGTTGTGATGCCTGGGGACGGTACCCAGATGGCGCTGCTGCGAACAACAGATGAGGATGGAATGGAATTAGATGGTGAACTGATGGAGAAGTATCCGTTTTGATATTAGTTCTTATTGTGATTCTTCATGTTATTTGGCTATAGGCTTACTTTTTGATAGTTTCCCCCTATACTGTGTTCGGGTGAAAGGGGGGAATGGAATGTGATATGATTCATTTGTTGCCTGAGAAGACGATACTGGTTGGTTTTTTTTTCTTTTCTTCTCTCCAAGGAAACAATATTGGGGGAGATTTGAAGGCTCGGAACAAGGAATGCTGTGATTCTACACATCGGCGACCCCATACTGAGAATCAACGGAGCCGCGGATGGACATTTTCCCCCATACACACATATATATGTTTATTATAGGATTTTATGTGTTACAGTATATCCAGTGACATTGATAGAAAATGTTTATACTAGTAGTAATCATAGTAAGTCATGATAGTTTTTAAGTTTCTTCTGATACATAACCAATGCATATGTATTACTTCTTGTTAAAATCTTGATTGGGCTGGTGTACAATTTGTGGCCACCTGGGGCAGAGGGGCCGTGAGAGCGGTTTTCCTGTCTTGATTGTTTGAAGGATATCTAAGGAGAAACGGCTGCCTGACAGGTTTTTTCTCTCTCACACTCCATAAATTCATTATATTGTTAAGGTTCTGTGACAGAATGTATTATTACTATTTCTGTAACCAATGATGAATATGTATGTTATATTTTTTTGTTTATCGTGGGATTATTGATCCCCCGAAGGGGGGAAATATGTAGTGTCTTAAACGTATAGTATCTTAAATGTGTAATATCTAAAAGCCTTAACTCATACAATTCTACAAATGGTGAAAGTCCTGAAAAGGCCAAAGTTAATTACTGAACCATCTGGCCAGATGTTTTCCTTTAAGCCAAATGTATGAAAGGCCCATAGTGCTTATCTTATGAGCCGTGACTGAGAAAATGAAACGGATGGTCGTCCTTAAATCAGTATAAGCCGAAGTATAGAATATGATCCAGGATGCACATCCTCTTGGGAAAAGACCTCTGACCCGTTCTCACTGTATGTTAAGATGAATGGTCTGGGAAAGTTAGCGCTGGTACATTTGAGATATATTAAATCTGGACAAAGACAGGTTTCTCTTTAAGATAAACATTATTGCACAGTAGGCTCATATACATCTGTTATGCATTAAGAGGCGGACCCAGAGAATGATCAGAATATATAATGAGTGTGCAGCCATGGATCGGTAGTCAGACTTTGAATCAGAGCGTGCTGACTCCAGGCTTGACCGGAAGGCCTGTAAAGATGCTATATTTCTGTGCTGAATAAAAATCATTATTTACACGAAATAACTGCGTCTACGGAGATTCCTTCCAACCGACAGCTACACTCCATCAAGACGACGAAATACACAACAGGACTTTGCTATTCTAGGAACTACTCGAAGCCCAGAGTAACGAGTAAAGTCGTGCATTACTTTGTAAATTTACACATTAATATCTGTTACTTTTTAAAAAAAGTAATGCGAGTTACTTTTCAGTTAAATTATTTTGCATGAAAAAATAAATACTGAATTAAAATGAACGTAGTCACGTAGAATCGCGCACTCATACGTGCGAGCCGCGGGAACAGAAGCTGGTCAGAAGCGGAGATGGCAAACCAGAGAATTACATTACTGTGATGGAAGTATTCTTATTATTTTAAAATAGTCGAGGAAAAGGAAAAAGGTATAATCGTTAAGTGTAGATTATGTGTTGGTGAAAAGCTCTTGTCAACTGCAAAAAATACCACTTAAAAAAAAAAGAAAACATCTGCATGCAAAGCACAGCGTAGTGGGAGACACATGTACGATGCCATCGCAGCGGAGAAATAGAGCAAATTCACAGCTCGTTTGCTTATTGTGGGAAGATAAACTGCCACGGTCACTGATAATAGCGCGAACTTTGTAAAAAGCGTTCAGAATGTTTCAAGCTGATAATGAAGCAGAGAATGATGTAGACGAGGACGAGGTCATATTTACGGAATTGCACGAAGTTTTACGTGATGACAGCGAAAGGTCCTCCACATCACCGGTGTGCAGCCCACACCCTTAACCTTATATACACGAACGATAGTTACATTTCTGACGGCCAAGGCAGATTGCAAAGCAGTGTACAGATGAGTGCGACTGAAAAGTGTACAGCCTTGTGGTCAAATTCTGGTCGATCATCTTATTGTTCTCAGAAGTTATTAAGCATTTTAAATGTTTAAGACATGTCTTTTGCCCTAATATAACTGATTTCTTAATGGCAATTATCTATATTACACCTGTTACACCTGTAGGGCGTAAAAGAGATACAAGTAACGCAAAAGTAATATAACGCATTACTTTCCATAAAAAAAAAACTAAGTAACGTAATTAGTTACTTTTTTGGGAGTAACTCAATATTGTAAAGCATTACTTTTAAAAGTAACGTTGCCCAACAATGTTCAGAGCATGAACACTCAGGCGCGTTCCCAAAGCGTTTCGACGCAGCTCGAGTTCCTGAAAGGGAAACCGTTTTCCTTTCGTCCTGCAAGGCTGAGACTTGCGGAATCACATTTTCAGCTCTTAGGAGGCTCATTCATTACAGCACCTACACGGCTTCGCTAAACTATTTTTTTGTATGAAAAAAACTCAAACGTCATGAAAAGTCATGTTTTTGACAAAACTTGATTTTAATGTCGTTATTTACCCGTATTCCACTTTTTAACGGATTCTAATTGAATTATGGTTATGTATATTAAAATAAAAAAATGTAATATTTCACATTAGGTGGCATGTTACATTTTCAGTTTTTTCGTTTACTCATTGTACTTTTTACGGTTTTTCATGAAATTTTCTTATGAAAATGCAAATTCATATATTTATAATATATGAATATATGAAGATATTATAATTATATATATTTGCATTTTCATATATTTATAATATATTAATATATTTATAAATTATATTTGAAAAAAATCATATTTTTGTCAAAACTCTGTCATGTCACTTTTCATTGACTTAAATTTTTTTTTCCTGAAATGTACCTTCAAAATAAGATTATATCGTCAGTATTTTCGTTAACTTGTTGCACCATTTTACTTTTTTTTTTCATTAAATTATGCTTATGAATATATTCATATTTTCAAAACAACTATAATATCTTGTATAAATAAAACGTAATTTATCTCAAAACAAATTTGTTGTTACCATCATCATTCACATTTTGCAATTTTAACTGGTTTTCAATGAAATTATGCTCATTATTATTTTCATATTATTCTATTTTTCTGAAAAAAATTTTGTTCCATTGTTTCACTTTTAATGGTTTGTAATACATTTTGCTTATAAGCCTGAAAATGTATACTATCCCACCTTTTCTGGAAATTTTTATCCTAAACTTTTTGTAAAATAATTACTGCAATTTGTAGTTTTTTTGTTCACTTAGTGACTTTTGTAATGGTTGTTCATGAAATTATGCTAACTGATATAAAAATTCATATTTTCACAATAACTAATTTTTGTATGAACAAGTCAATGTCAAAACATGATTTATGAAAAGTCATGTTTTTGACTAAACTTGTCATATTTTTTCCGCTTATTCCACTTTTTAAAGGTTTCTAATGAGATTATGCTTATGTATATGAAAATTAATATTTTCCCAATAGATGAAAAAAGATTAAAAAGTAATATTTCTGTCAAAACATTGGCATGTAACATTTGTAGTTTTTTGTTCACTTATTGCCTTTTGTTAAGGTTATTCATTAAATTATGCTACTTAATATAAAAAAAATCACATTTTTATAATTACTCATATTTTTGTATGCAAAAAGTTCACAAAACTTGATTTTTAGTGTTCTGTTTTTTTTTTCAACTTATTCCACTTTTTAACGTTTTTTAATGAAATTATTCTTATGAATATGAGAAATCATATTTTCCCAATTAACCAAAAAAAAAAGAAATGAAATAAGTATGAAAAAAATCATAATCCTGATTTGTCGTCAGCTTTTTTCGATCCCTTTTTCTTTTTTTTTATTGATTTTTAATAACATTTTGCTTAGGAGTATGAAAATTTATATTTTCATAATACCTGTACTACTTTTTCTGAGACAAAATACATCTATTTCTTAAAACATGATATGTCAATTTTTAGTTTTTTTTTTTTATTCACTTTGTAACAGTTATTATAAATATAAAAAAATATATATTTCCAATAAATGAAAAAAGATAAAATTACGAAAAAAGTCATATTTCTGTCAAGACATAATTTGGCATGTACCATTTTTAGTTTTTTCGTTTAAGCATTGTACTTTGTAATTTTTTACATGAAATTTTGCTTATAAAAATAAACTTTTATATATTTATAATTTTTTTTATGAACTAACTCATATTGTTGTCAACATTGTATTTGCCATGTCACTTGTTCATTTGCTAGGTCACCTGAAGTTTTGCACTTTTTAATGTTTTTTCCTGAAATGTACCTTTGAAATACAAAAATTCATATTTTCATAAAATAATCAATTTTTTCAAAACGTGATATATTATGCTTATGAGTATGAATTTTTTATTTTTATAATAACTATCCTACTTTTTATGAGAATAAAGCCATCTATTTTTCAAAACCTGATTCCACATTTTAACGGTTTTTAATGAAATTATCCTCATGAAAATGAAAAATCATATTTAGATTTTTTGTGTAATTACTGTACTATGTAACGGTTTTTCATGAAATTCATAATATATTTAGAATGTTTTTATGTAGAAAACTCATATTATTGTCAAAACATTATTTGTCATGTCATGTTGCCTTTGTTGAACTTTAAAAAAAAATTCTAAAATGTTGCTTCTGAATATGAAAACTTATATTTTTCAAATAACTATCATATTTTTATAACAATAGACATTTTGTCAAAACATGATATTTCATGTCAGTATTTTCGTTATTTATTGCACCATTTCACATTTTTTTCATGAAATTATGCAAATTTGACCAATTTTTTTGTTCATTTATTCCACATTTAATGGTTTTTAATAAATTTTTACTAATGAGCATGAAAACTCGTACTATCATACTTTTTCTGGAAAACGTCAACCTTTTTTTTTTAAAACATGATATATTAATTTGTAGGGTTTTTTTGTGTTCACACTGCCTTTTTAATGGTTATTCATACAATTATGCTAATTGATATATACATTTACATTTTCATTCAAAACATTATTTTTGAAAAGCCATGTTTTTGACAAAACTAGATTTTTTTAAAATGTCGTTATTTCCCCTCATTCCACTTTTTAACGGTTTCTTATTGAATTATTCTTACGAATATGAAAATTCATATTTCCTAACAGATTAAAAAAGATGTATAAAATTATAAAAAACCTCATATTTCTGTCAAAACATTAAATGCCATGTAACATGTTTTTTTGTTTACGCATTGTATATTGTAACAGTTTTTAATGAATTTTTCTAATGAAAATGCAAATTCATATATTCATAATATTTTTTTAAAAACTCATATTTTTGTCAAAACTTTATTCGTCATGTCATGTGTTTCACTGTCTTCTCGAGTTCATAATTACTTGGATTTTTGAATAGGAAAAATTCCATGTTTTTGACAAAACTTGATTTTCACTGTCATGTATTTTCTCCTTATTAAACTATTTAACGGTTTTTAATGAAATTATGCATTTTATATGAATATGAGAATTCATATTTTCCCAAGAAATAAATATGTAAAAAGTATGAAAAAGTAATATTTCTGTAAAAACACGTTTTTGCATGTGACATATTTTAGTTTTTCGAGTAAATATTGTACTTTGTAACAGATATTAATATAAAAATTAAAAAATAATTTATAAAAATAATTCATAAAAATGTATATTTTTATATATTTATATTAAAAATATATGCGCGTTTTTCCAAAGCCAAACAATGAGACAGTTCTTGTAACCATTGTTTAAAATGAGGGCCTTCTGTATTTTTCAAATGACAACCTAATACAAGTTTTGCTTGTACTAAACATTATATTAAAATATTCTTATCCTAGCTAGTAAAGGTGCACGTTGCAGATAAAATATATAGTATACAGAGTTTAGGACACTTGGGAACATTTTGTTTCAACACCAGGGATAAAAAAAAGTGCAGATATATATGTTGCATATTTACAGCAAGTGATATATATATGTAAGCATATGTACAGTGAATAATTATAAAGGCTATAACAGTGCAGAGATGCGTGGACATCATTAAGAAGTACAGAAATGGTTCTAAGGCTATGGCATTGAAGAGCAAATGTGCCGAAGTGAAAGGTTACAAGATTATGGCATTTAAGAACTGTGCAAGCTGAATAAATAGTCTAATATAAATATAAATATAAAATCTGTTACGACCCAGTCTAGGGTTAGGCCGGGTATTTAGCTCGGGATTCAAAAAAGAAAGGATCTTATAAAGCAGCAACCCAAACACACCACAAACCACAAACACACACAAAAAGGTTTGCTACAAAGGTGTTGGTATATTGTAACACATATATATGTACACAGACTTACAGGCTTGTCTTCAGGGTGGGCAAAGGCCAAAACAATAAACAAAAAGGTCTATTTTGGGGAAGCTACCTTTCCTAAAAATAAAGAAAAGAAAAATACAAATAGCTTCCCTAACTTCCTGCTACAAGAACAAAGACAAAACAATCCCTCACTCAAAGTAAATGGCAGCCGCACCCCTAATGCCATTGAAATAAATATGTACAGTGCCCAAATATATTACAATATAATACAAAAGAAATATATACAAACAAAAGTAGTCAAAGGGGCAAAACAGGCTCAAAGTCAATAAACAGGCCGAGGTCCAAAAACACTAACATCAACAATTAAGCTATAGCCTGAACACCAAAACAAACAATCAAAACCCTCACTACTTACAACTACAACTACAACTACAACAAGCCTCCCCGATTGCCTCACTCCTTCGTTGTTAAATAGCAAACTGGTGGGTGATGTTGTCGGATCTCAGAATCCCCTCTGAGACCAAACACCTCAGGAGTGCTCCAAGTTTACCTCTTTGGTTCTTAATTAATACTAACTCGGTCAGAACTCCCAATAAAAAGGCCCAGAGACTTGGATGAGAAGGACAGCAAAATACAAGTTTATTTCTTTTCTCTGCAGAGAAGATCAATCACCAAAACAGATATAATCCAAAAGAAAAACTCCTTTTCAGAATAATAGATGCTTGCAAGCGCTTCAAAAGGAAAGTCCCCAAAACCCTAATGGGAGAATCACCTAAGGTGATTTCCACCCTGAACTTTTAGGTAGTTTCCAAAATCAGAGCTCACCAAAAAATGAAAGTACCAAATAAAATCCCGAAAAGAACGTCTTCAGACCGGTCCTGAAGGTAACCCTACTGCTCAAAAAGAGACTGCTCCTAGAAGAGACTAAAACTCGACTACGACCACACTCTTTTCTGCGAGCGTCTCTTATTTATGTGCAGGCGCCTCTAGGCGCCTCCTACCTTAATTTACATGGTTCTACTCGAAATCCCATTATTTCTGACCTACCCAATTTTTGGGCCCTTCCTACTCATTATTATGCATCACGTGGTGAATCCTAATTCCCATTATTTTCGTTCCCTCCTGGTTCTTCCTCTTCCCTTCGTCATTTCCTCCACGTGATCCCTCTTACCTATATCCCCTTATTTTCGGGCCTTCTTGGGGTTTTATTTTTTAAAACTTGTCCTATCTTCCTCATTCTTGTCTTACCGCTTGTTTGAGCAACACTATTTTGGACTAGCCTTCAGTTCCTTTGGATATTTTCTTATTTTCTTCTTCTTGATTATGCGTAAGTTTCTTCTCTTATTTTACCTTATTCTATGATTATATATTTCTCCTTAGACCTTCATTTTAATGCTCTTATGTACCTTTTCCTGCTAATGCTATGGTTATAGTTGATTATATGGCTGTGTGTTAGATATTTTTCTTAAGCTTGGCTGTGCACTAGTTCAGTACCTAGTGTACTAGACTGGTTCTTCCTATTTAGTTGCCACCATGCTATTTATTGACCTTGGTCTTGTTCTCTTCTTTCTGTGTGTTTTTCTAGCTCGTTACAAGACCACTAGACGCAAGAGGTCTCTCCCTTACTCTAGGGTTTGCACTTCTCCCATTTCTCCCTATCGCCATTTTCAGATCTCCCGTTTGCTTGATGACTTGGACAACTATTTGGTCAACCCTTGTGATGGTCCTGATCGTCCTACTTCTTCCCCTACTGCCCACACCTCTCCTTCTTCCGTTGATGTGGGCACTCAGACTGACCCTGTGTTGATTCTGCCTGTCAGTCCTCCTCCTGGGGCTCCCCTCTCTTCTGACACTGACAGTGCACCTGATTCTGGGCCTGACTCAGGGCCTAGTTCGCCTGATCTTCCTCAAGGTGCTTCTCCTTCCTATTCCCCTACTTCTCCCTGCAATCCTCCTCATGGGCCCTCTTCTCCTCCTACTCCTTGGGCATCTCCTGACAGTGTCATCATGGTTGAGTCTGAGCCTGAGCCTGGCTTTGGGCCTGACCCCTGTGGGTCCCTTTCTCCTGAGCCCTACCACAGCCTGTCTCTTAACAGTCCCTGGCTGGTTTGTCGTCCTTGTCATCTTTTCCCTAAGTGTTCCCACTGGGAGTGTCATCCTTAATAAACATGGTGGTCTTTTTCTAAATGGTTTCTGTTGTGGTTTCTTTATAAGCAAGCCATAGGCTTTGGTTACATTGGTCTAAGGTCAACCTGTTAGGCAGGTGAGTTAAAGCAAATATATACTTAGTCTATTAACTGATACTAAAACAACTTAACTGATAATTATTTTCTAAATATAGACTTGGTTGTGTTGATGCCTATCAAAAAATTCCACATTGCTTCCCCCTCTGAAACTGAAAAGTTTCACACAATCTATTCTTTTCATGTTGGCGCTTGCATGCATCTTTACAGACCATAGATAAACGAAAAATAATAGTATACACATCAACATGTTGCTGATAGTAAAACATAGTAAATGAATCTTATGTGTCTAACATATGCTCTGTAGGTAAAGTAAATCAACAGACCATGGCTACTAAGCCCTGGCCCTAAAACTACACGAGCTGCCAAGAAGTTAAAATGAAACGTTAAACAGTAACAGTACTTAAAAAAAGGTTATATTCCCGTCAGTAAAGTATTACCAATAGAAACCAAATAGCATATTCCAATATAAAATCAATACACTTCCACCTTAAAAATAAAATCAATATACTTCCACATTAAAAATCAATATACTTCCAAACAATATACTTCCAAAAATCAATATACTATACTTCCAAATAAAATCAATATACTTCCACATTACTGACCCCCTACATTACTTATTACATATCAGAGACATACTGGCCTTCTCGAACATGGATCAGGAGTGGGCGAAAAACCCTCAGTAGCCGATCGTGAGGGAAAATTCCCACTCTGCCCGCCGTGGCGCGACAGTGTGAAAGGATCACCAGATCCGTGGTTTGCAGCATGTGAAGGGGCTTTATGTGGGGTATCAATGCCAGTACCAATGGTGTCGTGGTGTCACGTGACGAGTCCAGAAGGGCAAGGGGGCGGTAATCCTGCAGTCCGCCTCCATTCGGGCCCATATGTCGAACTTGTCGGTGGTTGTGAGATGTGCACGTGACGAAACATGTATGGACGAGTCCGTATTGTAAAACAGTGGGTGAATAGGTGGCTGTCTGGGTATGGTGTTCCATATCCGCACTTCGTCCTTGGACAGGCTGGACCACAGTTTGTATCCTGCCAAGGAAACAGAGTGATATTCCACGCAGGCTTCCTGCAGGATGTCTCGGGTGAGCAAAAACGCGTGTGTGGTAATACCACCGTACGCCGAGGCTACAGATATGAGGCGGCGTAAGGTGTATGTGTGAGTGGTGAGTGTGAGTGGACGTGTGTCGTGAATCGAATAGTCTATGCAACTATTGTGTTCGTGGATCCAGTGTTGACTGGATAGAGTGAAATCAGCGTGTTTTAAAATGAGGGACAGAGGTCGAGGGCCATCTTCAGCGAGCGTGGTCCACTGGAGCTGTTGGTTCAAGCCCTGGATGTGGGGGTCCGGTGGGTACGGTTGAGCCATGCTGCGCCGGACGATGTGGGTTGGGAGCTGCTGTAGGGATTGTGGGGTGAGCCAGGTCGAAGGTGCCTGAGCATAGCGTGCGATGGTGTGGCAGGCTCCGCAGGGGCAGTTGTTGGAAAGGAAGGTGTAAGCATAGCGGGCGTTGCCTGGTGACTGCGAAGGGTGGCCCGGATCGTAGACGCAGCGAACAGTACAGGATAAGAAGTCAAGGCGCAGGACACTCGCCTTGGGCGTGATGGAGGCAAGGGCAGTCCAGGAGGTAAGCGGGCGACTGCCATTGTCTGGACCTGTACAGAAACATACATATACAGAGCAACAACACAGAAAACATCGGAATGGCTGAAGTGTCTGGCCCGGCTACCACCACCACTCGTGGTGTGGTGCCAACTGTTTCATGCTGAGGGGTAGAGGAACGTTCAGTTTGTGTCCAGCCCGAAGGTTCTGCCATACATCTCGTTTCGTAAGGGGTTGGTGCCGGAGTATAGGTGACACACACACAATGGAGTCCACACCGGCTGGGACACGGTATGGTGGTTTCCTCGGGAGTTGTTGCAAAAGGCGTTTGCAGTGCGGAGTTAGTGACGTCCATAGCTGGTAGCCACAGAAGGAGACGGTGTGGTATTGGATCAGAGTCTGTAGTGGGATATTCGGGGTAATAAGGAACGCGTGATGGGAGTGGCTTCCATAGGCGTGTGCCACTGTGATAATGCGACGACATGTGTAAGTGTGTACGGTGAGGGTGAGCCTGGATGTGAGAGGGAAGGACATGTCAGTGGGTCCATCATGGATCCACTGTGTATATCGCAAGGTGATATCAGCGTGTGCCATAATGTAAGGAAGCGGTCGATAGTCTCTTCGGTTGCAGTTATGAATAAGGAAGGAGACATATCGGTCAGTGGTCAGGGGAGACCAGGTTGCATGGTTCAGTTCTGTAACCTTAGCCAACGGGGGGTAGGGGTGCGCAGTAACTGCGTTGGCAAGTGAGATAACTTCTAACATAACTAGCTGAAGACTGGGATCTGGCAGGGGTCGGAGATACATTAACAGGCGTTGGCAGGCACCGCAGCCGAGGTTGTGTCGTGTGAAGAAATGGTAATGTCTGTGAGGTTGCATATCTGTGGGACAAACGCAGGATGAGGTGCATGTGAGGTAACAGGTACCAAAGGGACGTTGAATACTTTGCGGTAAATGTCTGGCGTGCGTTCGTAAGGGACCTCGCTGTTGGAGTGCCATGATCTGAGGGAAAGAGACACACAAAGCGACTAACTAGAAGGGGGTTAAGCAAAGGGCAGGGTACATGTATTTATACAGTGATTTGTCTCTTTAAGCCTTGTCATCCTCTGCCAGGAGCAGAGGGTAGAGTGTGTCGGAGTGGTTCAAAAGTGCCTGATTGTCCTCGTCGTCGTCTGACAATCTGCCGTTCATCATGAGATATTGGCCGAAAAGGGAATGTACAGTCTTGTCAATAAGAGAGCGAATAAGTGGGATGCCACAGCATACTACTGCTAAGACCGCTAGTAGGACGAATCCTGCTATTGTAAGAATTCTTATCAGACCCGCCAACCAGTCACCTGACATTAACCATTTGTACCAGGCGGGGTCGGGGGATGCATTATTTTGAGTCATTTCCTTACGCATTGCTTTCATTTTGTTGAAGACAGTATTTAAAGGTCCTGCTGGGCCGGTATGTAAGGGTATTAGTGCACAGCAGTCTGAGCCGAAAAGAGTACAAACCCCTTGGTCTGGACCGCGCATGGTGTCTAAAGCAAAGCGGTTTTGTACAGTCATCATTGTGGTGGCATGGAGTTGCTCTGCCATAAGTCCTAGGGCCGATATGGTGTGATTAATAAATCGTTGCTGATTGTACCATATGTAATTAATCCACTTCATGTTTCTATGTGCTTGTACGTGGGGGAGGAATATAGTCCAGGCCGTGGAGGATGCTTCTTGTAGGGCGCGATATTGTTCTGGTACGCCGGCTGGTTCTCCGGACCAGTCTACATATATGAGAGCGTCAGTATCCCACTGCGGTAGGTGTGTGGAGTTACCTAATGTAAAGTACTTATTCAGGGTTATTCCATTCAAGGCCGTGGAGACATCACGGCGAGTGCGCGCGTGTGCGGGGTGCTTGAGGAGTTGCTCCAGTCTGGTCTCATTTAGCTCGAATACAGTGAGATGTCCCTCCAGCAGGACTGGCGTGCAAAGTCCACCCCAAAACTTCGGGAGGACCTGCAATACTTGTGGTTCTCCACAATACCAGAATACGTCAGCCAGCGGTAAAGTACCTAGTTTAAGGTGAGGGATGATTACTTGGACGGTGGTGTTGGGCTCACACCCGTACTGTGAGGTGTTACAACTGGACATCATGTTAATGATGGGATAGTTAGCCTCCAGTGTATCTAGACATGCTGTTTTAGCAACACTACCTACGGCTATGGGTCCTCTTCCTTTAATACAGAGTGGGAATTTCTGGTCTGGATGGACACGCACTCGTATATCTGTGGGGGTCTCAGTTGTATCCGGTGTGTATGAGCAAGATCTGCTGTAATTCTTCATCCATTCTGCTCCATGTGTGTGAGCGGCTGCTCCTAGTAAACATGCCGCGGGACATAAGTGGGTGCTATTATAAGGGGTCCTTGCGCATTCGCGAATTCCTCTAGTGGGCATTGCATAAGGTATGTGCCTTGATCGTTTATGACATACAACGCACGTGCTGTTGGGGTGCGCTTGACGAGCCGTGTCTTGAAGCCAGGCGTAGTACAAATTTGGTGGAGTGGCATGATAGTCCGTATCATTGTATATGGTGACGCTGAGGAGGGTGACGGTTGACGAAACATTTGGGGGAAAGACGGGAGCGTCATTTTCATTATAGCGACCATCAATTCCCCAGACTCTACCTTCCGGCGACTGGCAAGTGTCTGGGCAGGAGCCGTTTAGGGCCATATGAAGAAAGAAATGGCTTAGGTTCCGGCCACTGTGACATGGAACATAGTACGAAGTGAAGTTCTGGCCTTTGAGCCCGGGGAACAGGGATGGTTGACTGCTGTCTGATCCTTCGCATTTGATTGCGAAGTCTATAGCAGCCTGGCGGGGTTGGAGGCCTGGTTGGCCCCCAGGAGCATAGACTCGGGCTCCTGTGTCAAAATCCACGCTGCTTGTTTGTACTGATGCGGATCGAGACAACGAGTGTTTCGTATAATAATAATGTAGCCAAATGCCATGGAGCCGCTTACAGGCACCATGCTTGGGTCTTCCTGTAATTACAATGGCTATTGTTGGATCACTTAAGTCGTTTAGCACGTTTGGCCGTCGCACGCCTGCCTCCACTGTAAGTAGAAAATCCGAATTGGATGCATTGTCGGCCCAACTTTGTATGTCTACATTGTGCGGAATGGCGGGGCCGGTGTAACTAACCGAATAGCTAATCTGATACCAGTGTTCATTTCTAAACAGGGCCGCAGTTTGGGCAATTTGAGAATGGTTAGCTGCTACCATTAGATTTAGAGCACACCACATATGATTACCTATTGAGCCGTTTGCTGGTGGCCACAAGTCAGGGAGTACTGGGGTGAAGTTTGAACGAAACACTTCGACCCCTGCTATGTAGGCAAATCCCTGCCCTGCCTCCCTACGTTTCCTGGAATGATTCGTTTGCGGCGCCTGCGTAGGGTTGGTCATGTTTGGGTGGGTTTCATTGGAGATTACGGTACCGTTTTGCGGGGTACTTTGTACCCATGCTAATGTTGTGACCGTAATAGCATATAATGATGCTGTCACAATCATCATGATAATAATTACATGTTTCGATTCGTTAGGTCTATATCTTCTCAGGTATAGTCTGTGCTTGGGATCTAATATTCCGGCCTGCAACTTAGTCATACTGGTGTTCCCAGGCTATGTCGGCGGGGTTTAGGGTGTCGTATAGCGGTGGTGGGTCAACTATAGCAAAGGGGGAAAGCGTGGGCGTGACTGGGTCGTTTGATGGTTCTCCTGTATATTGTGATGGATCTGGGAGGTCTAATGGTAAAAAGTCAGACGGGGAAAACGGGAGTGGGAGGTATACGTCTGGTGCCTCTGGTTGGATATCTGCAGGGACGTTTGTGATGGCTGCACTGTCGTCCTGTGCGTCTGCTGGTGTGAGTTGTGAAGTTGGAGATATCGGACGCGTCAGCTGTGGGGCGGCCGGGGAGTCTTCAGTCGGTGGTTCTGGTGTCGCCTGCTTTTTGGCTAGCTTCTCTGCTTTCTTCTTCTCTTGTGCACGGGTACGTCTCGCTGGTCCTTGCGAGGTGCTCGGGCCGTCTTCGTCGTCCGAGTCGTCGTCGTCTGAGGGCTTGTCTTGTGCACTGGTTGTGGGTTTCTGTTCTTCCACGTGAGCCCTGCAACAATGATTCAAATGATACCAGTGTTGCTTACCTTCAACTTTTACTGCGGTAGGGGTTGCCAACACCACTTTGAACGGGCCTTCCCGCCTGGGTGTCTTCCAATGTTTCTTTTTAAACACCTTAATGTAGACAAAGTCCCCAGGCTCAACTCTCGCGAGCTTCTTTGCCTCTTTGTCTGTTGGACCCTCACTTGCCTGTGTGGCCGCGCACACCTGTGGGTATACAGTTCTATGGATTTCGGTTAGGTGCTTCACATAGCTAGACATCTCTTTTTCCAATTGCTCTAATCCTGGACCTTTATAGGGTCCTCTTGTGAACGACATTGGCATTGGCCGTCCTGTCACTATCTCATGAGGTGACAGATGTAAGGTCCGGTTTGTCTGCGCCCTCATTTTCATCAATGCCAATGGTAATGCCTGTACCCAATTTAACTTGGTGCTTGCACATATCTTTGCCACTTTTGCCTTGATAGTGCCATTTGCCCTCTCCACCATTCCCTGGGATTGGGGATGGTACACGCATCCTAGTTTTTGTTTTACACACAATGCTCTCAGTACCTCCTTCATTATCTGATTGGTAAAATGTGGTCCATTGTCTGACTGAATCTGATCAGGGTTTTCAAATCTAGGGATCACTTCCCTACACAGAAATTTAGCGACTGTTTTTGCAGTATTGTCAGCTGTTGCTATCGCTTCCACCCATCGACTGAATCTGTCCACTACCACCAGGATGTATCTTTTCCCTGATACCCTATCCTGCATATCCACAAAGTCCATTACCAAGTGTCGAAATGGTCCCATCGGGACTGGAATGTGACTGATGGGGGCTGTGAAGTTCTTTCTAACGTTGTTCCTGGCACATACTTCACACTGTCTCAATGCATGGTCTACCATGCTTGCCAAATAGGGCGACCACCATTCTTGCCTGATTGTGTCAATGATTACTTTTCTATTGCAGTGGTCTGGTCCGTGCACCTCCCTGATCAGCATGGGTAGTAGCGCTCTTGGTGCCACCCATATACCATCTGCACTTCTCCATATCTTTTCGTCTTCTGCCTGCCATGCCCCTCTCTTTTTCCAACACTCTTTCTCCTCTGGGCTTGCTGCCTCCTGTCCTTGAACTATCTCTTCAAGTGTTAGATTTTCTGATCTCTCTTCTGGTTCTCCAGGTATCAATACTGCCATTACACTCTGTTCGCCTACTGCTGCTCTTTTCGCTGCTTCATCTGCCGCTGTGTTACCTTTGGTCACCATTGTTCCATCTGTTTTGTGGGCTCTACACTTAACTATTGCTAGTTTCTGTGGCAATTGTATAGCATGCAACAAATCTGTTATGGCCGGCCCATGAGTAATTGTAGACCCATCTGCACGTTGGAACCCTCTCTGTGCCCAAATTGGTCCGAACACGTGACATACCCCATAGGCATATGCAGAGTCTGTGTACACTGTGCATGTTTTTCCTGCAGCTAGTTTGCAAGCTGCAGTTAGTGCCTTGATTTCTGCTAGTTGTGCTGAACATGGCTGTGGGACCTGGGCTTGTGCTATTGGTCTGTGGTCCTGTGTCTTGGGGTCATACTCTATTACTGCATACCCTGCTTTGTTCCCTTTCATTGTCCGGTAACATGAACCGTCCACAAAAAATATCCGCTGTGATTCTTCCAGCGGTTCTGGTTCTAAATCTGTTCGTGCTTTTAGAAATTTCTCTGACTCTTCTCTACAGCAGTGCGGTGTGCCATCGTTGGGCAGCACCATCCTCTCTGCTGGGTTTACTGTATTGCAGCGTTCTATTGTCAATTCTGGTGATGACAAAATCACATCATACCCTGTTCTCCTTGCATTGGTTATTACGAACTTTTGACTTGTTAGGAGCGAAAACAGTGCATGTGATGTGTACAGGGTTACTGGGTGCCCCATTGTGATGGATGAGGCCTTTTGGTAAGCGAACGCTGCTGCGCTTATAGCCCTGTAGCATGGGGGCATGCCTTTTTCTACTGTGTCTAGCGCGGTGCTAAAATAGGCGATGGGTTGGTTCCCCATTCCTTCCTGGTGCTGCATTAGTACAGCCGACGCAAATCCCTGTCGTTCAGAAACATACAGGTGAAATGGTTTGCTGTAATTTGGACATGCTAAGGCTGGAGCCGAAGCCATTGTGCTCTTTATTAATTCAAACGCTGCCTCACCGTCTGATGTCCATTCTAGTTTTGCACTGGGTTTATTCTGGCCTGCTGCTTTTATCATGTCTCTTAGTGGCTGTGCTTTGAGTGCAAAGTCACATATCCACGGTCTGCTAAACCCTGCCATACCCAGGAATGACAGCATTTGACGCACGTTTTCCGGTCGTGGTGCATTTCTTATCGCCTCTAGGTGTGCGGGCGAAATCTTTCGTGTCGTGCCTTCTAGTACCCTTCCCAGATATTCTACCTTTTTGCTGCAGAATTGCAATTTCTCTTTACTGACCTTGTGTCCATTTTTCGCTAAGGCTTTTAGCACTGTCAGTGAGTCTTCTAAACACTGTTCTTTCGTTTCCGAACAGATGAGTAGATCGTCTACGTATTGCAGGAGACGGCTTGAAATTTGCAAGTTTTGGAGGTCACGCGCTAACACCTGATTAAAGATTGATGGACTTTCACAGTACCCTTGTGGTAACCGTGTATACGTGTACTGTTGGCCCCCATATGTGAACGCAAACAAATGGCGCGAGTCTGGGTGCAGAGGGATACTAAAGAATGCAGAGCATAAGTCTATCACTGTGTACCATTGGGTACTCTCTGGAATGTTTGACAACAATGTGTGAGGATCTGGGACCACTGGAGTTTCTGCGATTACAATTTGGTTTACTGGTCTCAGATCATGCACTAACCTCCATTTGTCTGAATTTGGTTTTCTCACTGGAAAGATGGGAGTGTTGCAGTGACTTTGAGTTGGGATCAATACCCCTGCTTCCACTAAGCCTTTTATGGTTGGTCCTATCCCTTCTACAGCCTGTTGTGATATAGGATACTGTCTTTGGTAAGATAAGGTAGCTTCGGGTTTAACCTGAATTTTGACTTGTCCTGATGATTTGACTAAACCTACATCCGTGGCGTGCTTTGTCCACAGCTGTTCTGGGATTATTTTTAAGGCGTTTTCTTTCTCTTGTTCTGTTAGTTCCTGTTCTGCCGACACTAGGGTCATTTGCGTTTCCGCTTTTTCTTCTCCCTCACTTTTATTTTTATGGCTAACCAGCACTTGAGTTGCCACTACTTGTTCTGTGCCTTCCCCTTTGATCCTCAAATACTTCCTATCTTTAGTTATTGTTACATTTGTGTTATATGTCTGACACCATTCCTGTGCTTCTTGTGCTTGTCTAACCATTGGCCCTAAATCTTTGGATTCAAAATTCTGCCCGATCATCAGAGTGATGTGAGGTGCTGCCTGATCTACTTGGTACCATTCTTTTACTTCTTCCGCTAGTTCTACTTCAGCGGCTATTCCTTCTGGCCCTACAATGATGGACTTGATTTTTAGTCCACACCTTCTTCCTTCTTGGGTTTGATCCCACAGTTTGTTGTATTCTTCATCTTGTTCCCCCTCATCATACTTCATTGTGCAATGTAATGGGTCTCTAGCATCGCGACAATCTGGTCTCATGAGTTGGAGCCATGGTTTCCATTCACTGAATATTTTCCAGAGATTTGATCTTTCTTTCTCCCAGATCTCTAGCCAATAGACTTTGTCTAAGTTTGGACAGTCTTCTTCTCGTTCTCTCCATAATACTGGATACTGGGATGTGATTGCATCTGGTAGTGTGACCCATACACCGGTGGGCCCACAATGTATTTTGGCTCCTAATTTACATAATGCGTCTCTGCCTAATAAATTTACTGGTGTAGCTGGTGAGGAGAGCAGAGGTGTTTGGATGCTTATTCCGGCGACTGTTATCCACTGGGGTTCCGTGAAACGTAAGGTCTGTGTTTTTCCCGAGATGCCTACTGTTTTTATTGCCTTACGGGTAAGGGGGAGTTTCGAGCCTTCTTTTCCTATCGATGAATACGTTGCCCCAGTGTCTACCAGAAATGGCGCTTTTAAGTCGTCTCCAATTACCACCATCATTGTTGGCTCTTGAACTGGATGCAGTGAGATGGCACACTGCACCAACTCCCCTGTTGGCTTCTCTGGGCATCTTCATTGGTTTCCTGGGGCTGGCCCCATAGGGCTGCCTCCAGGTGGGACAGGGCCTTGGTTATGGGCCGGTCCCATCCATTGCCCTCCCCAGTTGTTTGGTCCTTGGGGGTTTCTTCCCATTCCTCCAGGTGGGCCTGATTGTCCCATATTCTGCTGGTAGGGGCAATCTCGTTTCAAATGACCTGTATTGTTACAGTTCCAACAGGCTCCTGGTTGTCCTCCTTGGCCCCACTGGCCTCTGGACATGGGTCTTGGTGGTCCCCCTCTTCCTCTTCCTCTGGGGTTTCCCCAATTTCTTTGTTGGGGGTATTGGGGCCCCATTTGATACTGAGGGACCATTTGGTAGTTCCCCGGCGCCATCATTATTTGTGGCTGTAGTTGTGGCTGTGGCATCATGACAGGTTGGGGCGCTATCGGCACCGCTGGTTGATGAGGTATTTGCATCATCGGCTGCACTGTCGCCGGTACCATCATGGCTGCTTGGGTCACTGGTTTGTCATCTTTTTTCTTTTCTTCCTGACCCTTCTGTTTAGTCCTTGCCAATTCCCCCAACTGTGCCTTGTGGAGTTGCATTACCAGGTTCTCAGCTGCTTTTCTTTCCTCCTTTTCTCTTTTTCTTTCTAGCTCCACATAGTGAATTACATTGGCTTCAAAGGTTGACCAGGGTATGGTGTTCAGCCCTACCACTGCCTCCAGTTTCTTCTGTACTTCTTCCGGGAGGGCTCTTTTCAGCATCATTCTGAACAGAGCCCGGTTGGTCTCCGTTTCATCCCATCTTGACCCCATTTCCTCTCTCCAGGCATTTTGTAGGTTCAAGATGAACTGAGCTGGTCTTTCGTCGTCTTGCAGTTTCATCTTTTCCACCCTTCCTGGGTCTGCTTTTGTTGGATATAGTACCCTCAGAGCATCCCACAATTGTTGTCTCACTTTTCCCAGTGGGACATGGTCATAGCTTGGATCATCTGCTGTCTTGGGGATATGGGCCTGGACCAGGATCTCTATCATTTTTGCTTTTCCTAGTATTTGGGACAGGATAGCTTTTATGTCTCCCACAGCCAAGCATTGGCCCATTGTTTGTTCTTCCAGCTTGGTGATCCACTTCTGGGCTCCCTCCCATATGTTCGGGAGGCGGCCTATCAGGCTCGTCAGATCCATAAATGTCCATGGTATGTACGTCACTTTCTTGTCTTTGACCAGCAGGGGGAGCATTTTTGTGTGAGGTAGTTCACTGGCTTCCTCTTCTCCATCCATTTCCTCGTCCTCGGATCTTGGTGTTTCTTCCCCACTGCTGCTCGTATCTTCGTTGACGTGACCTTGGTTTCTGGAATATTCTTCCTTCTTTTTTCCTCTTTGCTTCTGCTTGGTCATGGAGCGGGTGCTTATTCGGGATGTTGATATTATGAAGGGTTTATGCAATCTTGTGGTTGTTTTGGATTTGGTATGGTTCTCATGACCCTTTGCTGCTCCTTGCTCTGTCTTTACTTGTTCCACTCGTCTGTTTAAGTGGTACATAGCTTCTGCCTGTGCTTCTCTTGTTTGGTGTTCTCTGTTCACTGCGGCCTTCTGCTCCATTCTTAGTTTGGACATACTTTGGTTCATTTCATCCAGATTTTTTAGCATGCTATGGCTTAGTTCCAGGAGTTGTTGTGTTCCCACTTTTCCTTTCTCCATAGTTTTCGCTGGGACTAGTCGCATTTCTCCTTCCAGATGTACTATTTCTCCCAGTCCTTGCTTTCTTTTCTTGTCTTCCGGCCGCTTTAACTGTACCCCCACGGGGTCCCAGTCCAGGTCATCATATTCCATTTTTCCTTCTTCCCAGCTCTGTCGATCTTCTCTTGGGTCTTTCTCTTTTGCTGGCTTTTTGCTTACCAGGGATCCCTCGCTACCAAAGTGCATGGGGGTTCCTAGGTTCACTGATTCTGATGACCTTCTTCTCTTTCCTCGTTCTTCCTTACAGGCATCTGCTAGTTCTTTTGGTGTCACACTTCTCCAGCTTTCTTCCTGTTCTTCCTGTGTGTCCCCCTGTTCCTGCTCTCTTTGTCTGCCTGAATATGGGGTGCTGTACTTGATTTGTTTATTCCTGCATCCGAGACCGTAGTTTTGCCATCCGGCCACTTTTTCTGTATCACTTTGGCACGTTCCAGGGTCCGAAACATGCCCTTCCGTCAACTCGTCTTCCTTGTTTCGGGGTCGTTCTCTCTCCAGCATGTCCTCTTGCTCCTCTAGGTCTTTTTCACTCCGGTTATTGCTCTCTCTCCCTCTTGGATGGACCCTCTCATCTTCAGCCATCTCTGGCTTGTTGTCAACGTTGTACCTTGTTCTGACAAGTCCTTCCACCATGCCACCTGTTAGTTCTATGGTGACTCGTTTCGGGTCTCCAAGTTCCTGCGGCAGCAGTGGATACAGCCCTGTTGTATATCCAGGCGGTTTCTCGTTGTAAGGGGGTGGCTTCAGCTGCTCCTCAAATTTCTCCCATGGTGGGGCAGTCCCTTCACTCTCCCTTTCCTTCTTTCTTTCTCCCGATGCCTCGCCGTTTTCACAACAGCAATCATTTCGGCAGTTGCATCGTGGTATTTTCTTTTCTTTTCCTTCTGCTGCATTTTTCATTCTTCTTCTCATTCCTTCTTCCTGAAACCAGTTAACTATCTCCCACTTTCTCTTCATCTTATCCAATTTTTCCTTTTTTCCTTCTCCCCTGTATTCTATCCAATCCTTCAGTTTTTTGCATTTTTCTTCATTAAACGACCCTTCCTCAGGCCACTGCACGCTCCCTTTTGTTTGCTCGTGCCACTTTTTCATGTACTTTTCTATCTCTTTTCCTGCATCCTTGTGCTGATTTATTATAATCCACACTGGGGTTACCAGTGGTGTGCATTGTTTCTTTTCCATCATGCACCCTTGCCTTGCCCTTGCTGCGTCTGATCTGGGTCCTGGGTTTCTATTTGATTCTACCCAATTTAGTTTTGCGTGTATTCTTTTTACTGTTACCCCGCTTCTGTATGGGTTTTTCCTAGTTAATCCCCCCAATGAATTTATTTTGTCTACTAGAATTGAGGTTGCCGCTCCTCTTTCCCACTGCACCACTCGCGGTTCAACGGTTATGGTTGCTGTCAGTCCTGAGCAAAAGTTATATTGTTCTGGCCCTGCCGCAAATACTTCTACAATTGGATCGCTATCTTCGTCCCACGGGTCTTGTACTAATTCTGCTAACGGTATTACTGCCTGTCCTGGTTTAGGTGTTTCTAACAACGTGCGTATTACGGGACTCAATACTCGGGGTCGCCAAAGTTCTCTAATCACCCTCTCCCAATTGTCTTCTGGGAATATCCTTTTTAGCGCCTGTAATTTGTCGAATGTTGTCAGTTCCCACAATTTGTCTGCTATTTCCTTTTCAGTCTGCCACTTCTCTACTCCGTTTATATCTAGGTACGTTCGTTCGTCGAAGAAATGTGTCCTGATTCCTTTCGTTTCTATCTCTAGCACACTCATCCACTCTCTATTATATTCTGCAACTTACTCTTGGTGGCCCAACACCCTAATCCCTTATCCTACTACTACACTCTTCTTTAATTTATTCAACTATCATTTGCATCAAACACACAGCATTTAGTTATTCATCAACACATCAACAACACATTTGCATTTCAATATCACAGTAATATCAATAACACATTTGAGCTTAATCACATATCATTCATAAACACATTTGCATTAAACACCGGGGGCCCCCCAACCACTGCTTCCGTGCAGCCCCTGGCTGTTTCATCGCCAGTAATTCAAACCACCTGACTATACCGTCAGCCCTAGCTGTTTCACCGCTAGTATCTTTTATCCCACTGCTATACCACAGTGCCTGACTATCCCGTCAGCCCTGGCTGATTCACCGCCAGTAATCTTTATCTTTTCACTCTGGCTGTTTTCCACAATCCAAGCCTCTCCCTTTGCCTTGGTTCTTGGCTTTGGGTCAGGTGCTGTCCACCCTTCTCCGGGGCCACCCCACCACAGCAGGCCACAGATATATCAAATTACACAGACTTTATATTTCAAAAAGGTGTCTGCTTACCTTGATCTGTTTTTAGGCCGGCTTCTGTAGACTGCTGGGTAAGTGGTCCCTGGATCAGGCTTTCAGGCTACCTGGTTCGATCCCTTGGAGAAGCTCCCGGGTTTCGGCACCAATAAAATGTCGGATCTCAGAATCCCCTCTGAGACCAAACACCTCAGGAGTGCTCCAAGTTTTCTTTTCGTGCTGCGAAGCTGAGACGTGCGGAATCGCATTTTCAGCTTATTCATTACAGCACATACACGGCTTAGCCAAACAAGTGGTTTTGATATGGTTTTGATGAATTATGACTTTCTACAACTGATTTATTCACTTTTTGCAGTTTTTAACACTTTTTCAGCAAATTATGATTATGAATATAAAAAATTATTATTATCATAATAACTATCATATTATTACGAAACAAGTGCTATTTTTGTCTAACCATGATTTATTATGTCCTATCTCATCATAAACATGTAAAATATTGTGGTGAAGTGCATGCGATATGTGTAAACATAAACATGTTTCGAAAAACCGTTTTCCTTTCATCCTGCGAGGCTGAGACTTGCGGAATCGCATTTTGAGCTTTTCGGAATCTCATTCATTACTGCACGTACACGGCATGGCTAAACAAGAGGTGTTGATATGGTTTGATGAATAATGACTTTCTACATCTGATTTATTTACTTTTTACAATCTTTTATCAATTTATGATTATACATATGAAAATTCAAATTTTCATAATTATCATATTTTTCGAAAAAAGTGCTATTTTTGTCAAAACATGATTTATTATGTCCTATCTCATCATAAACATGTAAAATATTGTGGTGAAGTGCATGCGATATGTGTAAATATAACATGTTTCGAAAAACATTCGTTTGCCTTTCGTTCTGCGAGGCTGAGATTTGCGGAATCGCATTTTGAGCTCTTCGGAAGCTCATTCATTAAAGCACATACACGGCTTGGCCAAACAAGTGGTGTTGATATGGTTTGTTGAATTATCACTTTCTATAACTGATTTATTCACTTTTTACAGTTTTTAACACTTTTTCATCAAATTATGATTATGAATATACAAATGCATATTTTCAAAATAACTATCATATTTTTACAAAAAAAGTGCGATTATTGTCAAAACATGATTTATTATGTCCTATCTCATCATAAACGTGTAAAACCATTGTGGTGAAGTGCATGCGATATGTGCAAAAATGCCTTGAAATACCGTGTTTCCGGCGAGGTAAAGACGTGCGGAATCGTATTTTGAGCTTTTAGGAAGCTTATTCATTACAGCACATACACAAATTGGCCAAACAAGTGGTGGTTATATGGTTTTGATGAATTATAACTTTCTACAACTGATTTGTTTACTTTTTACAATCCTTTATCGAATTATAATTATGAAAATTCTAATTTTTATAATTATCATATTTGTACGAAAAAGTGCTATTTTTGTCAAAACATGATTTATTATGTCCTATCTCATCATAAACATGTAAAATATTGTGGTGAAGTGCATGCGATATGTGTAAATATGAAAATGTTTCGAAAAACCTTTTCCTTTCGTCCTGCGAGGCTGAGACGTGCGGAATCGGATTTTGAGCTTTTAGGAAGCTTATTCATTACAGCACATACACGGCCAAACAAGTGGGTTGATATAGTTTTGATAAATAATGACTTTCTACAACTGATGTGTTTACTTTTATACACCTTTTCATCAACTTATGATTATGTATATTAAAATTCATATTTTCATAACATATTTTTCGAAAAAAGTGCTATTTTTGTCAAAACATGATTTATTATGGCCTATCTCATCATAAACATGTAAAATATTGTGGTGAAGTGCATGCGATATGTGTAAATATAAAAATGTTTCGAAAAACCGTTTTCCTTTCGTCCTGCGAGGCTGAGACTTCCGGAATCGCATTTTGAGCTCTTCGGAAGCTCATTCATTACAGCACATACACGGCTTGGCCAAACAAGTGGTGTTGATATGGTTTGTTGAATTATCACTTTCTATAACTGATTTATTCACTTTTTACCACTTTTCCATCAAATTATGATTATGAATATGAAAATTCAAATTTTCATAATCATCATTTTTTAAAAGTGCTATTTTTGCCAAAACATGATTTATTATATCCTATCTCATCATAAACATGTAAAACATTAGGGTTCCAGTACCTGCCACATGTGTAAATATAACCTGGTTCAAAAAAACGTTTTCCTTTCGTCCTGCGAAGCTGAGACGTGCGGAATCGCATTTTCAGCTTATTCATTACAGCACATACACGGCTTAGCCAAACAAGTGGTTTTGATATGGTTTTGATGAATTATGACTTTCTACAATTGATTTATTCACTTTTTGCAGTTTTTAACACTTTTTCAGCAAATTATGATTATGAATATGAAAAATTCATATTATCATAATAACTATCATATTATTACGAAAAAAGTGCTATTTTTGTCTAACTATGATTTATTATGTCCTATCTCATCATAAACATGTAAAATATTGTGGTGAAGTGCATGCGATATGTGTAAACATAAACATGTTTCGAAAAACCGTTTTGCTTTCATCCTGCGAGGCTGAGACTTGCGGAATCGCATTTTGAGCTTTTCGGAATCTCATTCATTACTGCACGTACACGGCATGGCTAAACAAGAGGTGTTGATATGGTTTGATGAATAATGACTTTCTACATCTGATTTATTTACTTTTTACAATCTTTTATCAATTTATGATTATACATATGAAAATTCTAATTTTCATAATTATCATATTTTTCGAAAAAAGTGCTATTTTTGTCAAAACATGATTTATTATGTCCTATCTCATCATAAACATGTAAAATATTGTGGTGAAGTGCATGCGATATGTGTAAATATAACATGTTCGAAAAACATTCGTTTGCCTTTCGTTCTGCGAGGCTGAGATTTGCGGAATCGCATTTTGAGCTCTTCGGAAGCTCATTCATTACAGCACGTACACGCATTGGTTAAACAAGTGGTGTTCATATGGTTTGTTGAATTATCACTTTCAACAAATTGTAAAGACATGTAAAGATTTATTATGGCCTATCTCATCATACACATGTAAAGCTTTGGGGTTTAAGTACATGCCACATGTGTAAATATAACATGGTTCAAAAAACCGTTTTCCTTTCGTCCTGCGAGGCTGAGACTTGCGGAATCACATTTTGAGCTCTTCGGAAGCTCATTCATTAAAGCACATACACGGCTTGGCCAAACAAGTGGTGTTGATATGGTTTGTTGAATTATCACTTTCTATAACTGATTTATTCACTTTTTACAGTTTTAACACTTTTTCATCAAATTATGATTAAGAATATACAAATGCATATTTTCAAAATAACTATCATATTTTTACAAAAAAAGTGCGATTATTGTCAAAACATGATTTATTATGTCCTATCTCATCATAAACGTGTAAAACCATTGTGGTGAAGTGCATGCGATATGTGCAAAAATGCCTTGAAATACCGTGTTTCCGGCGAGGTAAAGACGTGCGGAATCGTATTTTGAGCTTTTAGGAAGCTTATTCATTACAGCACATACACAAATTGGCCAAACAAGTGGTGGTTATATGGTTTTGATGAATTATAACTTTCTACAACTGATTTGTTTACTTTTTACAATCCTTTATCGAATTATAATTATGAAAATTCTAATTTTTATAATTATCATATTTGTACGAAAAAGTGCTATTTTTGTCAAAACATGATTTATTATGTCCTATCTCATCATAAACATGTAAAATATTGTGGTGAAGTGCATGCGATATGTGTAAATATGAAAATGTTTCGAAAAACCTTTTCCTTTCGTCCTGCGAGGCTGAGACTTGCGGAATCGCATTTTGAGCTCTTCGGAAGCTCATTCATTAAAGCACATACACGGCTTGGCCAAACAAGTGGTGTTGATATGGTTTGTTGAATTATCACTTTCTATAACTGATTTATTCACTTTTTACAGTTTTTAACACTTTTTCATCAAATTATGATTATGAATATACAAATGCATATTTTCAAAATAACTATCATATTTTTACAAAAAAAGTGCGATTATTGTCAAAACATGATTTATTATGTCCTATCTCATCATAAACGTGTAAAACCATTGTGGTGAAGTGCATGCGATATGTGCAAAAATGCCTTGAAATACCGTGTTTCCGGCGAGGTAAAGACGTGCGGAATCGTATTTTGAGCTTTTAGGAAGCTTATTCATTACAGCACATACACGGCTTAGCCAAACAAGTGGGGTTGATATGGTTTTGATGAATTATAACTTTCCACAACTGATTTGTTTACTTTTTACAATCCTTTATCGAATTATAATTATGAAAATTCTAATTTTTATAATTATCATATTTGTAAGAAAAAGTGCTATTTTTGTCAAAACATGATTTATTATGTCCTATCTCATCATAAACATGTAAAATATTATGGTGAAGTGCATGCGATATGTGTAAATATAAAAATGTTTCGAAAAACCTTTTCCTTTCGTCCTGCGAGGCTGAGACGTGCGGAATCGGATTTTGAGCTTTTAGGAAGCTTATTCATTACAGCACATACACGGCTTAGCCAAACAAGTGGGGTTGATATAGTTTTAATGAATAATGACTTTCTACAACTGATGTGTTCACTTTTTTACACCTTTTCATCAACTTATGATTATGTATATTAAAATTCATATTTTCATAACATATTTTTCGAAAAAAGTGCTATTTTTGTCAAAACATGATTTATTATGGCCTATCTCATCATAAACATGTAAAATATTGTGGTGAAGTGCATGCGATATGTGTAAATATAAAAATGTTTCGAAAAACCGTTTTCCTTTCGTCCTGCGAGGCTGAGACTTCCGGAATCGCATTTTGAGCTCTTCGGAAGCTCATTCATTACTGCACGTACACGGCTTGGCCAAACAAGTGGTGTTGATATGGTTTGTTGAATTATCACTTTCTATAACTGATTTATTCACTTTTTACCACTTTTCCATCAAATTATGATTATGAATATGAAAATTCAAATTTTCATAATCATCATTTTTTAAAAGTGCTATTTTTGCCAAAACATGATTTATTATATCCTATCTCATCATAAACATGTAAAACATTGGGGTTCCAGTACCTGCCACATGTTTAAATATAACATGGTTCAAAAAACCGTTTTCCTTTCGTGCTGCGAAGCTGAGACGTGCGGAATCGCATTTTCAGCTTATTCATTACAGCACATACACGGCTTAGCCAAACAAGTGGTTTTGATATGGTTTTGATGAATTATGACTTTCTACAACTGATTTATTCACTTTTTGCAGTTTTTAACACTTTTTCAGCAAATTATGATTATGAATATGAAAAATTCATATTATCATAATAACTATCATATTATTACGAAAAAAGTGCTATTTTTGTCTAACCATGATTTATTATGTCCTATCTCATCATAAACATTTAAAATATTGTGGTTGAAGTGCATGCGATATGTGTAAATATAAACATGTTTCGAAAAACCGTTTTCCTTTCGTCCTGCGAGGCTGAGACTTCCGGAATCGCATTTTGAGCTCTTCGGAAGCTCATTCATTACAGCACATACACGGCTTGGCCAAACAAGTGGTGTTGATATGGTTTTGATGAATTATCACTTTCTGAATAACTAATAAATAACTGATTTATTCACTTTTTACCACTTTTCCATCAAATTATGATTATGAATATGAAAATTCAAATTTTCATAATCATCATTTTTTTAAGAGAAAAGTGTATGTGCTGTAATGAATAAGCTAAAAATGCGATTCCGCACGTCTCAGCCTCGCAGGACGAAAGGAAAACACATGTGGCATTCACTTAAACCCCAATGTTTTACAAGTTTATGATGAGATAGGCCATAATACATCATGTTTTGACAAAAATATCACTTTTCTCTTAAAAATATGATAATTATGAAAATTTTTATTTTCATATTCATAATCATAATTTAATGAAAAAGTGTTTAAAACTGTAAAAAGTGAACAAATCAGTTGTAGAAAGATATTATTCATCAAAACCACTTGTTTTGCCAAGCCGTGTATGTGCTGTAATCAATGAGCTTCTTGAAAGCCCAAAATACGATTCCGCAAGTCTCAGCCTCGCAGAACGAAAGTCAAACGGTTTTTCGAAACGTTATATTTACACATATCGCATGCACTTCACCACAATATTTTACATGTTTATGATGAGATAGGACATAGTAAATCATGGTTAGACAAAAATAGCACTTTTTTCGTACAAATATGAAAATTTGAATTTTCATATACACAATCATAATTTGATTAAAAAGTGAACAAATTAGTTGTAGAAAGTCATTATTTATCAAAACCATATCAACACCACTTGTTTTGCCAAGCCGTGTATGTGCTGTAATGAATTAGCTTCCTAACAGCTCAAAATACGATTCCGCAAATCTCAGCCTCGCAGGACGAAAGGGAAACGGTTTGTCGAAACATGTTATATTTACACATATCGCATGCACATCACCACAATATATTACATGTTTATGATGGGATTGGACATAATAAATCATGTTTTGACAAAAATAGCACTTTTTTTGTAAAAAAAAAAAAAAAAAGATAAGTTATTTTGACAATATGGATTTTCATAGTCTTAATCATATTTTGATTAAAAAGTGTTATAAAGTGAACAAATCAGTTGTAAAAAGTCAATATTTATCAAAACCATATCAACTCCACTTGTTTGGCCATGCCGTGTACGTGATGTAATAAATGAGCTTCCTAAGAGCTCAAAATGCATTCCGCAAGTCTCAGCCTCACAGGACGAAAGGAAAACGTTTTTTTAAACCATTTTATATTTACACATGTGGCATGCACTTAAACCCCAAGGTTTTACATGTTTATGATGAGATAGGCCATAATAAATCATGTTTTGACAAAAATTTCACTTTTTTTTGAAAAATATAATATTTATCAAATTATGAATATTCATATATATATAATCATAATTTGATGAAAAAGTGTTTTAAAAGTGAACAAATCAGCTGTAAAAAAAAATTATTCATCAAAAACCTAACACCGTGAATGTGCTGTAATGAATGAGTTTTTGGCAAAAAAATATAACTTTTTTATCTTAACAATATCACGTCAAGTCAAGAGGCTTTTTTTGTCATTTCTACTATACACAGTGGTACACAGTACACAGTAAAAAGAGACAACGAACCCTGGTGCTACACTGAACAACAACAAACATAGAGCTACAACACAAGCTACATAAAGTGCATCGAGTGCAAACAGAGCAGACAGACAGTGCAGACAGACGACACAAGACAAGACACAAAACCCAATATAGCGCCGACCAGTAATTGTCGGCGCTATACTTGATTATACTTGATTATACTTGATTATACTTGATTATACAGTACTGTACGAGAAGACTGTAAAAACTATACAAACTAAAAACTATACCCCGGAAGTGAGTATAAACAGAACAATGTAGTGCAAAAATACAGCAGCAGTCGAAGGTAGAGTAAAAAAACAGCAGTTTAAGAGTGTGGTTCGGACGAGAAAAATAAATAATAAATAAATGAATGGTGGTGGAATCGATTGAGATGAGTGATGAGTGTGTGTTAAGTGTTAAGTCCAGGAAAAATTGTACAGTTTGGTAACACAGAAATGAAACGGAACTCACACACACACACACACACACACACACACACACACACACACACACACACACACACACACTCACACACACACACACACACACACACACACACACACACACACACACACACACACACACACACACTCACTCAAATGAGTGTGTGTGTGTGTGTGTGTGTGTGTGTGTGTGTGTGTGTGTGTGTGTGTGTGAGTGTGTGTGTGTGTGTGTGTGTGTGTGTGTGTGTGTGTGTGTGTGTGTGTGAGTTCCGTTTCATTTCTGTGTATTGAGAAGCCTAATGGCTTGTGGAAAGAAACTGTTGCACAGTCTTGTTGTGGCGGCCCGAATGCTTCGGAACCGTTTTCCTGATGGCGGGAGGGTAAAAAGTGTGTGTGACGGGTGTGTGTGGTCGTCCACAATGCTGTGTGCTTTGCGGATGCAGCGTGTGGTGTAAATGTTCATGATAGAGGGAAGAGAGACTCCGATGATCTTCTCAGCTGTCCTCAATATCCTCTGTAGGGTCTTGCGGTCCGAGACGGTGCAGTTCCCAAACCGTAGGCAGTGATGCAGGCAGTGATGCAGCTGCTCAAGATGCACTTAATGGTCCCTCTGTAAAACATGGTCAGGATGGGGGAAGGGAGGTGGGTTTTCCCTCAGCCTTCTCAGGAATTAGAGACGCTGCTGGGCTTTCTTTGTAATGGAGCTGTGGTTGAGTGACCAGGTGAGGTTGTCTACCAGATGAACACCAATGAATTTGGTGCTCTTGACGATCTCCACTGAGGATCCATCAATAATCAGTGGAGATTGGTCGCTCTGTGCTCTCCTGGAGTCCACAACCAATATGATAGTTATTATCAAAATATGGCTTTTTAAATTAAACAATTTCACCAATAACCGTATTTAATGCAATAAATAAACGAAATAACTTAAAAGTAACATGGCGAATCCTGTTTTGTCCGTAAGATCACTGTATTTCAGAAAAGTATGATAGTTATTTTGAAAATATGACTTTTGTTATTAATTGGCATAATAACGGTGCAATAAATGATAGAAAGACGAAATGGTGGCATGACAAATAATGGTCTGACAGGACTTCTTTTAACTTTTATCTTTTAACATAAACAATTAATTGTTATTATGAAACATTGAATTTATATAGTAATATGCATAATTGATATAAAATAAATTCCAACTTAACTGTTAAATAGTAGAATAAGGGAACAAACAAGGTGACATAGCATAATAAAATTTTGACAAAAATATGACTGATCTTAAATATATGATTGTCATTATGAAAATATCAATCTTCTTTTTCATAATCGTAATTCTATGAAAAACTGTTATAATATGGAAATGACAAACGAAAAATTGACATGACAAATTGTTTTAACACAAATATGACCTTTTTTATTAAACAATATGATAATTATTTTAAAATGGTTATATCAATTAGCATAATTTAATTAATAACTGTTAAAACGTTAAATAAAGAATAAAAAACGGTGACATGACCAAGTTTAAAAAAAAAAAAAAAAACATTTGTAATAAACATTAAAAGTACGAATATATTATTGTTCATGATCAGAATTCAATGAAAAGCCACTAAAAGTTTCAATAAGCGAAGGATAAACGAAAATGTGATTCATGTTTTGAAAAAAAAAACATTTTCATAAAAAAAATATGATTCTTTTGTATAATTTCATTTAAACCTGTCAAGACAGTGCAAAACGAAAAATTTCTTATGATCATGTTTGATAAAATGTAAAAAAAAAGAAAAAAAATTTTTTGTGCAAATTAATGGTTATTCATAAAATTATGACAATTGATATAGAAATTCATATTTTTATAATGACTATTATTTTTGTTTAAAAAAAAAATATATAATTTCAAACCATGATTTCTGAAAAGTAATGTTTTCAAAAAAACCTGATTTTTAATTGCATTTTTCCCCCAACTTTTTATTGTTTTTTTCATAAAATTATGCTTATGCAAATACAAATTTATATATTTTTATAATTTCAGATTATCATGGTTATATTTGTCAAAATGTAATATTTCATGACAATACTTTTCCTTCACTTGCCGCACCCATATATATATATATATATATATATATATATAAATGATGATGGTGATGAAAAATTTGTTTTGAAAAAAAAAAAATTACGTATGTATATATATATATATATATATATATATATATATTAGCAGTAAGCGAACTATATATATATATATATATATATATATATATATATATATATATATATATATATATATATATGTATATATATATATATATATATATATATATATATATATATATATATATATATATCGTTTGCTTACTGCTGATATATATATATATATATATATATATATATATATATATATATATATATATATATATATATATATATATATATATATATTAATAAACATATATAAAAATATATATTCATTATTATTATTAATATTATCAATTTTTTTTTTTACTGAGAGCACGGCACAATGAGCGCGGTGCAATATGCGCAGATCGTGCACGGAATGTGCAGAGATTCTGCGCCGAAAGTGAGCAGAATGTGCGCAGCCGAATCCCTCGGGAAGCGACCTAGCTCCGCCCCCAACTCCATAGCTTTATGAGCCTAACCCTCCCTCCTCCTCAAAGAAAGAGAGGCGGAGCTAATGCTCTCGTTGCAGGAGGAAGAATCCGCCGAAAGGCGTGCTTCTGAGCCTGCGAGTGCGTGCTGAACCAAGCAGGTGAGGTTGGAGAAAGGGACAAGCCCGTCTCGAAACCATCTGCGAGGTCCATGCGAGCCCAGGAACTGCCGCGCCGCTCTGCCTTAACGAAAGCGGGGCAGAACTCGAGACGTGAGCTCTCTCCTCAGAGAGTGCCGCTCGGAAACGGAGCAATGTCAATGACATGCAGCCGGATCTCTCGAGAACCGACTAGCGTGCTCTGCTTTTTTTTTTTTTTTTTTTTTTTTTGACAAACAATCTGACAGACAACACAACACACAGAGCGCTTTCTGAACAACAGAAGCTGCTGCCAGTGTTGGGGGTAACACGTTACAAGTAACGTGCGTTACGTAATAATATTACTTTTTTGGAGTCAAGTCAAGTTTATTTATATAGCGATTTTTACAACAGACATTGTCTCAAAGCAGCTTTACAGAAATCAACAGTCAAGGAGAATGGTGTGCATTTATCCCTGATGAGCAAGTTATGGCGACTGTGGCAAGAAAAAACTCCCTTAGATGAAATGAGGAAGGAACCAGACTCAAAAGGGGAACCCATCCTCATTTGGGTGACATCAAGAGTTTAATCAAAAATCTTTCAACAAAACAGAACACTGGAGAGTGAGAACTAACATGAGCACTGGAGTATAAGATTATAAGTAAATGTTCTTTCTACAGTCTTTGGTATAAAAGTAAGAGCTACTGAGCTCAACATTTGTGATCATCACAGATCCAGCATCAGCTTCTCCATGCCAGAGCCTTTAAACCCTCCAGGAGGTCCAATGTCAAAACTCCACACATGTAGTGGGATCCAATTGGCACTGGTACGTCTCTAGATGGTTCAGGATGTTTGCGAGTTTGGCATCTACTTCTTTAAAGTCCATAATCTTCCCGAGGTGGGACGTGACTGGAGCTGGCCAAACCTCAGGAAGCCTCGGGATGGGGAGAGAAAGAGAAGCAGTGGAGCGCAAATAGCTGAATTGTGAAATTTTGCTTATGAAAATGAAAATTCATTTATTTATAATATATTCTTATGAAAGACTATTTCTTGAGTATGAAAATTCATATTTTCATAATAACTATGATACTTTTTGTAGATCGAAACCAAAAAAAAATATTTTATCGTGAATTTCCTTTTGTTTTTTTCCATTCACTTATTGCCTTTTTTTAAGGTTATTCATGAAATGATGACAATACAGAAATTCATATTTTGATAATTATCATTTTTGTTTGAAAAAAAAATCATAATTTCAAACTATGATTTCTTAAAAGTAATGTTTTTAACAAAACTTTATTTTTTAAAGCCATTTTTCCCCCGACCTTTATTTGCTTATGCAAATAAAAATTCCTATATTTTTATATTTAAAAAAACGTATATTTTCGTCAATATTTTATCATGTCATGGTTCCAAAATGTTGCTTCTGAATATGAACATTTATATTTTTATAATATCAGTTTTTCATGAAAAAGTATATTTGTCAAAATGTAATATTTAAAGACAATATTTTTTGTTCACTTACTGCACCCTTTTACGTTTTTTTTTCTGAACTTTTGATTCTGAATATGAAAACTTATATTTTCAAAATAACTATCAAACCTTTTATAAAAAAAGTATTTTTTTTCCACAACAAATATGTCGTCACCATTATCGTTTACTTTTTTATAAAATAATTAAAAAAATGTTAATATCTATATATATCTATATCTATAAATATTTGTATACATATATTATTCATATTATTAATATTATTATTATGAAAGTGTGAAATTCTTGTTAAAACCTGATTTTTGCTCAACTTTTTCATTCTTTATTTCTTTTTTAAAGGTTATTAATAACATATTTATAAAATATTTATATTTTCCCAATAACTATGCTACTTTTTCTGAGGGAAAAAAACTTTTGTTTAAAACGAATTTTCATGTCAATTTTATAAATTCATGTCAAGTATAAACGTCTTACCTTTTTTTAATCCATTATTCCACCTTTTAACATGTTTTAAAAAAATTTGCAAATGAAAACAATTAATTGTATTAAATTTTGTCACACATGGTCATAACAAATTTTTCGTGTTTTATTATATTAAATATTTATAATATTTCTGTTATAACAATTTGTCATGTCAATTTTTCGTTTGTCATTTCCATATTATAACAGTTTTTCATAGAATTATGATTATGAAAAAGAAAATTGATATTTTCATAATGACTATCATATATTTAAGATCAGTCACATTTTTTTTATTGGCATTAATACGGTTATTGGTGAAATTGTTTAATTTAAAAAGCCATATTTTCATAATAACTGTCATATTGTTAAGATAAAAAAGTTAAATTTTTGTCAAAAACTCACATACATGGCATGTGGTGTTGAGAGGTTTTTGATGAATTATGACGTTTTACAACTGATTTGTTCACTTTTTACAGTTTTTCATCAAATTATGATTATGAATGTAAAAATTCATATATCATAATAACTATCATATTTTTACAAAAAAAGTGCTATTTTTGTCAAAACATGATTTATTATGTTCTTTCCCATCATAAACATGTAAAAACATTATGGTCAAGTGCATGCAATATGTCCAAATATAACATGGTTCGAAAACATCTCTAGGTTACGTATGTAACCCTAGTTCCCTGAGGGAACGCGCCTGAGTGTTCATGCTCTGAATAACGTGTGTAATCAGTCAAAAATTGGACGCTGGCCATCACCGATGAGGTGACGTCACGACCAGAAGTATAAAGCGCATATGAGAGAAGCCAGCGGCAGCTTCTGTAAGGGAGAAGGAAGCGCTGCAGGGACGCCGGAGGTGTGGCATAGAGACGCAGCGTCTCGTTCCCTCAGGGAACTAGGGTTACATACGTAACCTGGAGACGTTCCCTTTCAGGAACTCGAGCTGTGTCGAAACGCTTTGGGAACGAGTGTCCAATCATGCCAGACTGACCAGTCCCTGCCTAGTGTGTGTCTGTCACCACAGCTAGAGAAGGATTGAGGACCGCACAAAAGGTCAGTGGGGTGGACAAACACGCAGCGTCACATAGGTCTTGGAGGGAACTCCAGAGGACCGAGACATTGAGGCAGCCACACTCCGGGTGGAGTGAGCTCTGACCCCGAATGGAGCGGGGAGACCAGAGGACTCAAAAGATGCGATCCCATCAACAATCCACCTGCTCAGACCCTGCTTAATAGCAAGGATGTCTCTCCTGGGAGGGCTGTAGCAGACGAGCAGCTGATCGGTCCTTCTCCAAGGACCCGTCCTGTGGATGCGCGCACCGGACAAAAACGGTTCAGTTTCTCCTGGTCTGGAGCCTGGAATGAAAAAGGATAGAATGCCTGTAATCTCATGGGTCGTGGGACGACCGAGGGCACCATGGGGATGTAACAACATGTACGGGGGTAGAGGAAGGCACCTGCCATACTTGGAATAAACTCCAGGAAGGAAGGGGGGGGGCCCACAGACAGGGATTGCAGGTCCCCTACTCTTTTGATAGAGCAGATGGCCAACAAGAATGTGGTCTTGATTGAAAGGTGCCACCAAAATGCCTCAGATAAAGGCTCGAAGGGGGGTTCAGAAAGACCCCCCAAAATGACGGCCAGGTCCCACCCAGGCATTCTAGTTTGCACCGGGGGCCTCAGCCAGCTTAGTGCTCACACCACAAGCAGAACAGACGCAACCTCCCCAGCGGGGCTAAAGGAGTAAGGGAGAACCAGAGGGGACAGTGTGACGTCTCTTGTGACGTCTCTTGAGACACAAACAGATCCACCTGGGCTTTTCCAAATTTCTCCCAAACATGCTCCACCACCTCGGGGTGGGGCTGCCATTCCCTGGGTCTCAACACCTGCCTCAACAGGGTGTCTGCTCAACCAGCCCGGGATGTAAACTGCCCTCAATGAGAAGTGTTTCCCCTGGGCCCAAAGAGGAATTGGTGCGCCAGCCTGCGCGCAGACCTCCTAGATGGTTGATGTAGGAGACCACCGCAGTATTGTCCGTACGGACCAACACGTTTTGACCCCTGAGGTCCGAGAGGAAATGCTTCAGTGCTAGAAGCATGGCCAGCATCTGTAGGCAATCGATGAGCCAGCGTAGATGGGGCACCTCCCACAGACCTCTGGGGGAGTGACCACTCATGACCGCTCCCCACCCCGTGAGGGACGCACCCATTGTTAGCATTAAGCGACGACCGGGGACTCCCAGCACAGGGCCCAGAAATAGGAACCGGGGATCTCTCCAAACATCTAAGGAAAGTAGGCATCGCCACGTGACCTTGACAGTGCGGAGGGGGTTGCCCTCCATTAGAACCAGCAGGTCCTGGGCCACCACAGAAGGGGACTCATGTACAGCAGGCCAAGTGAAATCACACTGGAAGCAGATGCCATAAGCCCTAGCAGTTCCTGGAACTGTTTGACAGTGAGAGGCTGCCCTTCTCTGATCTTCCTGACGGCCATAAGAATGGCCACAATGTGGGCAGGAGAAAGCTGCACACACAAAGTAGTTGTATCCTAGATGACACCAAGATAGGTGGTTCTCTGTAACAGAGAAAGCACACTCTTCCCGGCATTCAGCCAAAACCCCAATGCCTTCAGGTGGGTGAGAAAGACATCTCGATGTCGGATTGCCGACTGTTTAGAATGAGCTAGGATCAACCAATCGTTGATGTAGATGGGGATGCAGATGCCCTGAGACCTCAGGGGAACCAGAGTCGCATTCACACAGTCGTACAGAAGAACCCGGTATTGGTAAGCTTTGGCCCCGAAAACAAACCTCAGGAACCTCCTGTGAGAAGGTAGGAAGGATAAATGAAGTACGCATCATTTAGACCTACCGTGACAAACCAGTCCTCGGATCTTATTTGAAGCACGACCTGCTCAGTCTCATCAGAGAGCGGTTCAGCTGACATAGATCTAAGATAGGACACAACTCTCCGTCCTTCCTGGGAACTATGAAGTACCAGGTGTAAATCTGGACTCTCTTTCTGATGGAGGGACCACCTCGATGGCCCCCTTCCTCAGGAGAGTGTCTACTTCCTGTGCCATGACCAGAGAATGCTGGCTTCCCACCAGGGTGAGAAGAACCCCGTGAATCGAGTCGCCTTGCTCTACAGTTTGCAGGACCCACCGAGACACATCTGGAAGAGCTTGCCAAGCTGCCAGAAAGCGCCTTAGTCTCGCAAGACCGACCTCCAGTATGTCCAGAGCCAAGGAAGCACCCTGAGATGGCTCTAGGGGAGACAAGATCTCCGGGACCACAACGATGCCAAGTGGAGACCAAGGAGAGAGCTCGCTGGAGCTGGCCGTGCCCTGAAGCACCGAAGGTGGCATGGTTAACGGACCAGGTCCCTATGGGGGCCAGGACAGGATGAGCACCAGATAGAACGGTGTGGCATGCCCCTTTACGGCCAGATCCCCAGAAAGGTCTGTGTCAGGATCTCTCCATCAAAGCCGTCCTGTTGAAGATGACAGTCCTCAGATCTGTCAACTACGTGGCCTCGACGCGAGTGCCGCGCAGGATCCCTCACGAGAGAGAGCGAGTCACGACACTGCGTTTCTGCACTGCCCAATGGAGACGAGGGCCGCGGTCGGGGCTGTGTCCACTGACGGGGTCTCGAGGGAGGAAGCGATCCCGGGAGAGAGATAGCTCGCAAGCGTCTTTCCAACCCGCAGCATCGCTCCAAATCTGTATACTTTCCGCCCCATAACGTGACAATACAATGTTGAAAGGGGCTGAAGGGGCCATGCCTATGACCATAACACTTAGTGTACAGGCCTGGAAAGAACGGGAAAATACCAACATGGAGGTTGCAACCTGGTATCAGAAAATGTGCTCGTCCAGCTGGACAGAGGGACTTCCGGCTCATGAGCCAGCCAAGATATGTAGCTCGGCCAGGGCTCACATACATACATACACATATATATATGTGTGTATGTATGTATATATATCTATATATATATATATATTAGCAGTAAGCGAACTATATATATATATATATATATATATATATATATATATATATATATATATATATATATATATATATCGTTTGCTTACTGCTGATATATATATATATATATATATATATATATATATATATATATATATATATATATATATATATATATATTAATAAACATATATAAAAATATATATTCATTATTATTATTAATATTATCAATTTTTTTTTTTACTGAGAGCACGGCACAATGAGCGCGGTGCAATATGCGCAGATCGTGCACGGAATGTGCAGAGAATCTGCGCCGAAAGTGAGCAGAATGTGCGCAGCCGAATCCCTCGGGAAGCGACCTAGCTCCGCCCCCAACTCCATAGCTTTATGAGCCTAACCCTCCCTCCTCCTCAAAGAAAGAGAGGCGGAGCTAATGCTCTCGTTGCAGGAGGAAGAATCCGCCGAAAGGCGTGCTTCTGAGCCTGCGAGTGCGTGCTGAACCAAGCAGGTGAGGTTGGAGAAAGGGACAAGCCCGTCTCGAAACCATCTGCGAGGTCCATGCGAGCCCAGGAACTGCCGCGCCGCTCTGCCTTAACGAAAGCGGGGCAGAACTCGAGACGTGAGCTCTCTCCTCAGAGAGTGCCGCTCGGAAACGGAGCAATGTCAATGACATGCAGCCGGATCTCTCGAGAACCGACTAGCGTGCTCTGCTTTTTTTTTTTTTTTTTTTTTTTTTGACAAACAATCTGACAGACAACACAACACACAGAGCGCTTTCTGAACAACAGAAGCTGCTGCCAGTGTTGGGGGTAACACGTTACAAGTAACGTGCGTTACGTAATAATATTACTTTTTTGGAGTCAAGTCAAGTTTATTTATATAGCGATTTTTACAACAGACATTGTCTCAAAGCAGCTTTACAGAAATCAACAGTCAAGGAGAATGGTGTGCATTTATCCCTGATGAGCAAGTTATGGCGACTGTGGCAAGAAAAAACTCCCTTAGATGAAATGAGGAAGGAACCAGACTCAAAAGGGGAACCCATCCTCATTTGGGTGACATCAAGAGTTTAATCAAAAATCTTTCAACAAAACAGAACACTGGAGAGTGAGAACTAACATGAGCACTGGAGTATAAGATTATAAGTAAATGTTCTTTCTACAGTCTTTGGTATAAAAGTAAGAGCTACTGAGCTCAACATTTGTGATCATCACAGATCCAGCATCAGCTTCTCCATGCCAGAGCCTTTAAACCCTCCAGGAGGTCCAATGTCAAAACTCCACACATGTAGTGGGATCCAATTGGCACTGGTACGTCTCTAGATGGTTCAGGATGTTTGCGAGTTTGGCATCTACTTCTTTAAAGTCCATAATCTTCACGAGGTGGGACGTGACTGGAGCTGGCCAAACCTCAGGAAGCCTCGGGATGGGGAGAGAAAGAGAAGCAGTGGAGCGCAATTAGCTGAATTGTGAAATTTTGCTTATGAAAATGAAAATTCATTTATTTATAATATATTCTTATGAAAGACTATTTCTCGAGTATGAAAATTCATATTTTCATAATAACTATGATACTTTTTGTAGATCGAAACCAAAAAAAAATATTTTATCGTGAATTTCCTTTTGTTTTTTTCCATTCACTTATTGCCTTTTTTTAAGGTTATTCATGAAATGATGACAATACAGAAATTCATATTTTAATAATTATCATTTTTGTTTGAAAAAAAAATCATAATTTCAAACTATGATTTCTTAAAAGTAATGTTTTTAACAAAACTTTATTTTTTAAAGCCATTTTTCCCCCGACCTTTATTTGCTTATGCAAATAAAAATTCCTATATTTTTATATTTAAAAAAACGTATATTTTCGTCAATATTTTATCATGTCATGGTTCCAAAATGTTGCTTCTGAATATGAACATTTATATTTTTATAATATCAGTTTTTCATGAAAAAGTATATTTGTCAAAATGTAATATTTAAAGACAATATTTTTTGTTCACTTACTGCACCCTTTTACGTTTTTTTTTCTGAACTTTTGATTCTGAATATGAAAACTTATATTTTCAAAATAACTATCAAACCTTTTATAAAAAAAGTATTTTTTTTCCACAACAAATATGTCGTCACCATTATCGTTTACTTTTTTATAAAATAATTTAAAAAATGTTAATATCTATATATATCTATATCTATAAATATTTGTATACATATATTATTAATATTATTAATATTATTATTATTATGAAAGTGTGAAATTCTTGTTAAAACCTGATTTTTGCTCAACTTTTTCATTCTTTATTTCTTTTTTAAAGGTTATTAATAACATATTTATAAAATATTTATATTTTCCCAATAACTATGCTACTTTTTCTGAGGGAAAAAAACTTTTGTTTAAAACGAATTTTCATGTCAATTTTATAAATTCATGTCAAGTATAAACGTCTTACCTTTTTTTAATCCATTATTCCACCTTTTAACATGTTTTAAAAAAATTTGCAAATGAAAACAATTAATTGTATTAAATTTTGTCACACATGGTCATAACAAATTTTTCGTGTTTTATTATATTATATATTTATAATATTTCTGTTATAACAATTTGTCATGTCAATTTTTCGTTTGTCATTTCCATATTATAACAGTTTTTCATAGAATTATGATTATGAAAAAGAAAATTGATATTTTCATAATGACTATCATATATTTAAGATCAGTCACATTTTTTTTATTGGCATTAATACGGTTATTGGTGAAATTGTTTAATTTAAAAAGCCATATTTTCATAATAACTGTCATATTGTTAAGATAAAAAAGTTAAATTTTTGTCAAAAACTCACATACATGGCATGTGGTGTTGAGAGGTTTTTGATGAATTATGACGTTTTACAACTGATTTGTTCACTTTTTACAGTTTTTCATCAAATTATGATTATGAATGTAAAAATTCATATATCATAATAACTATCATATTTTTACAAAAAAAGTGCTATTTTTGTCAAAACATGATTTATTATGTTCTTTCCCATCATAAACATGTAAAAACATTATGGTCAAGTGCATGCAATATGTCCAAATATAACATGGTTCGAAAACATCTCTAGGTTACGTATGTAACCCTAGTTCCCTGAGGGAACGCGCCTGAGTGTTCATGCTCTGAATAACGTGTGTAATCAGTCAAAAATTGGACGCTGGCCATCACCGATGAGGTGACGTCACGACCAGAAGTATAAAGCGCATATGAGAGAAGCCAGCGGCAGCTTCTGTAAGGGAGAAGGAAGCACTGCAGGGACGCCGGAGGTGTGGCATAGAGACGCAGCGTCTCGTTCCCTCAGGGAACTAGGGTTACATACGTAACCTGGAGACGTTCCCTTTCAGGAACTCGAGCTGTGTCGAAACGCTTTGGGAACGAGTGTCCAATCATGCCAGACTGACCAGTCCCTGCCTAGTGTGTGTCTGTCACCACAGCTAGAGAAGGATTGAGGACCGCACAAAAGGTCAGTGGGGTGGACAAACACGCAGCGTCACATAGGTCTTGGAGGGAACTCCAGAGGACCGAGACATTGAGGCAGCCACACTCCGGGTGGAGTGAGCTCTGACCCCGAATGGAGCGGGGAGACCAGAGGACTCAAAAGATGCGATCCCATCAACAATCCACCTGCTCAGACCCTGCTTAATAGCAAGGATGCCTCTCCTGGGAGGGCTGTAGCAGACGAGCAGCTGATCAGTCCTTCTCCAAGGACCCGTCCTGTGGATGCGCGCACCGGACAAAAACGGTTCAGTTTCTCCTGGTCTGGAGCCTGGAATGAAAAAGGATAGAATGCCTGTAATCTCATGGGTCGTGGGACGACCGAGGGCACCATGGGGATGTAACAACATGTACGGGGATAGAGGAAGGCACCTGCCATACTTGGAATAAACTCCAGGAAGGAAGGGGGGGGGCCCACAGACAGGGATTGCAGTTCCCCTACTCTTTTGATAGAGCAGATGGCCAACAAGAATGTGGTCTTGATTGAAAGGTGCCACCAAAATGCCTCAGATAAAGGCTCGAAGGGGGGTTCAGAAAGATCCCCCAAAATGACAACCAGGTCCCACCCAGGCATTCTAGTTCGCACCGGGGGCCTCAGCCAGCTTAGTGCTCACACCACAAGCAGAACAGACGCAACCTCCCCAGCGGGGCTAAAGGAGTAAGGGAGAACCAGAGGGGACAGTGTGACGTCTCTTGTGACGTCTCTTGAGACACAAACAGATCCACCTGGGCTTTTCCAAATTTCTCCCAAACATGCTCCACCACCTCGGGGTGGAGCTGCCATTCCCTGGGTCTCAACACCTGCCTCAACAGGGTGTCTGCTCAACCAGCCCGGGATGTAAACTGCCCTCAATGAGAAGTGTTTCCCCTGGGCCCAAAGAGGAATTGGTGCGCCAGCCTGCGCGCAGACCTCCTAGATGGTTGATGTAGGAGACCACCGCAGTATTGTCCGTACGGACCAACACGTTTTGACCCCTGAGGTCCGAGAGGAAATGCTTCAGTGCTAGAAGCATGGCCAGCATCTGTAGGCAATCGATGAGCCAGCGTAGATGGGGCACCTCCCACAGACCTCTGGGGGAGTGACCACTCATGACCGCTCCCCACACCGTGAGGGACGCACCCATTGTTAGCATTAAGCGACGACCGGGGACTCCCAGCACAGGGCCCAGAAATAGGAACCGGGGATCTCTCCAAACATCTAAGGAAAGTAGGCATCGCCACGTGACCTTGACAGTGCGGAGGGGGTTGCCCTCCATTAGAACCAGCAGGTCCTGGGCCACCACAGAAGGGGACTCATGTACAGCAGGCCAAGTGAAATCACACTGGAAGCAGATGCCATAAGCCCTAGCAGTTCCTGGAACTGTTTGACAGTGAGAGGCTGCCCTTCTCTGATCTTCCTGACGGCCATAAGAATGGCCACAATGTGGGCAGGAGAAAGCTGCACACACAAAGTAGTTGTATCCTAGATGACACCAAGATAGGTGGTTCTCTTTAACAGAGAAAGCACACTCTTCCCGGCATTCAGCCAAAACCCCAATGCCTTCAGGTGGGTGAGAAAGACATCTCGATATCGGATTGCCGACTGTTTAGAATGAGCTAGGATCAACCAATCGTTGATGTAGATGGGGATGCAGATGCCCTGAGACCTCAGGGGAACCAGAGTCGCATTCACACAGTCGTACAGAAGAACCCGGTATTGGTAAGCTTTGGCCCCGAAAACAAACCTCAGGAACCTCCTGTGAGAAGGTAGGAAGGATAAATGAAGTACGCATCATTTAGACCTACCGTGACAAACCAGTCCTCGGATCTTATTTGAAGCACGACCTGCTCAGTCTCATCAGAGAGCGGTTCAGCTGACATAGATCTAAGATAGGACACAACTCTCCGTCCTTCCTGGGAACTATGAAGTACCAGGTGTAAATCTGGACTCTCTTTCTGATGGAGGGACCACCTCGATGGCCCCCTTCCTCAGGAGAGTGTCTACTTCCTGTGCCATGACCAGAGAATGCTGGCTTCCCACCAGGGTGAGAAGAACCCCGTGAATCGAGTCGCCTTGCTCTACAGTTTGCAGGACCCACCGAGACACATCTGGAAGAGCTTGCCAAGCTGCCAGAAAGCGCCTTAGTCTCGCAAGACCGACCTCCAGTATGTCCAGAGCCAAGAAAGCACCCTGAGATGGCTCTAGGGGAGACAAGATCTCCGGGACCACAACGATGCCAAGTGGAGACCAAGGAGAGAGCTCGCTGGAGCTGGCCGTGCCCTGAAGCACCGAAGGTGGCATGGTTAACGGACCAGGTCCCTATGGGGGCCAGGACAGGATGAGCACCAGATAGAACGGTGTGGCATGCCCCTTTACGGCCAGATCCCCAGAAAGGTCTGTATCAGGATCTCTCCATCAAAGCCGTCCTGTTGAAGATGACAGTCCTCAGATCTGTCAACTACGTGGCCTCGACGCGAGTGCCGCGCAGGATCCCTCACGAGAGAGAGCGAGTCACGACACTGCGTTTCTGCACTGCCCAATGGAGACGAGGGCCGCGGTCGGGGGGCTGTGTCCACTGACGGGGTCTCGAGGGAGGAAGCGATCCCGGGAGAGAGATAGCTCGCAAGCGTCTTTCCAACCCGCAGCATCGCTCCAAATCTGTATACTTTCCGCCCCATAACGTGACAATACAATGTTGAAAGGGGCTGAAGGGGCCATGCCTATGACCATAACACTTAGTGTACAGGCCTGGAAAGAACGGGAAAATACCAACATGGAGGTTGCAACCTGGTATCAGAAAATGTGCTCGTCCAGCTGGACAGAGGGACTTCCGGCTCATGAGCCAGCCAAGATATGTAGCTCGGCCAGGGCTCACATACATACATACACATATATATATGTGTATGTATGTATATATATCTATATATATATATATATTAGCAGTAAGCGAACTATATATATATATATATATATATATATATATATATATATATATGTATATATATATATATATATATATATATATATATATATATATATATATATATATATATATATATATATATATATATCGTTTGCTTACTGCTGATATATATATATATATATATATATATATATATATATATATATATATATATATATATATATATATATATATATATATATATATATATATTAATAAACATATATAAAAATATATATTCATTATTATTATTAATATTATCAATTTTTTTTTTTACTGAGAGCACGGCACAATGAGCGCGGTGCAATATGCGCAGATCGTGCACGGAATGTGCAGAGAATCTGCGCCGAAAGTGAGCAGAATGTGCGCAGCCGAATCCCTCGGGAAGCGACCTAGCTCCGCCCCCAACTCCATAGCTTTATGAGCCTAACCCTCCCTCCTCCTCAAAGAAAGAGAGGCGGAGCTAATGCTCTCGTTGCAGGAGGAAGAATCCGCCGAAAGGCGTGCTTCTGAGCCTGCGAGTGCGTGCTGAACCAAGCAGGTGAGGTTGGAGAAAGGGACAAGCCCGTCTCGAAACCATCTGCGAGGTCCATGCGAGCCCAGGAACTGCCGCGCCGCTCTGCCTTAACGAAAGCGGGGCAGAACTCGAGACGTGAGCTCTCTCCTCAGAGAGTGCCGCTCGGAAACGGAGCAATGTCAATGACATGCAGCCGGATCTCTCGAGAACCGACTAGCGTGCTCTGCTTTTTTTTTTTTTTTTTTTTTTTTTGACAAACAATCTGACAGACAACACAACACACAGAGCGCTTTCTGAACAACAGAAGCTGCTGCCAGTGTTGGGGGTAACACGTTACAAGTAACGTGCGTTACGTAATAATATTACTTTTTTGGAGTCAAGTCAAGTTTATTTATATAGCGATTTTTACAACAGACATTGTCTCAAAGCAGCTTTACAGAAATCAACAGTCAAGGAGAATGGTGTGCATTTATCCCTGATGAGCAAGTTATGGCGACTGTGGCAAGAAAAAACTCCCTTAGATGAAATGAGGAAGGAACCAGACTCAAAAGGGGAACCCATCCTCATTTGGGTGACATCAAGAGTTTAATCAAAAATCTTTCAACAAAACAGAACACTGGAGAGTGAGAACTAACATGAGCACTGGAGTATAAGATTATAAGTAAATGTTCTTTCTACAGTCTTTGGTATAAAAGTAAGAGCTACTGAGCTCAACATTTGTGATCATCACAGATCCAGCATCAGCTTCTCCATGCCAGAGCCTTTAAACCCTCCAGGAGGTCCAATGTCAAAACTCCACACATGTAGTGGGATCCAATTGGCACTGGTACGTCTCTAGATGGTTCAGGATGTTTGCGAGTTTGGCATCTACTTCTTTAAAGTCCATAATCTTCCCGAGGTGGGACGTGACTGGAGCTGGCCAAACCTCAGGAAGCCTCGGGATGGGGAGAGAAAGAGAAGCAGTGGAGCGCAAATAGCTGAATTGTGAAATTTTGCTTATGAAAATGAAAATTCATTTATTTATAATATATTCTTATGAAAGACTATTTCTTGAGTATGAAAATTCATATTTTCATAATAACTATGATACTTTTTGTAGATCGAAACCAAAAAAAAATATTTTATCGTGAATTTCCTTTTGTTTTTTTCCATTCACTTATTGCCTTTTTTTAAGGTTATTCATGAAATGATGACAATACAGAAATTCATATTTTAATAATTATCATTTTTGTTTGAAAAAAAAATCATAATTTCAAACTATGATTTCTTAAAAGTAATGTTTTTAACAAAACTTTATTTTTTAAAGCCATTTTTCCCCCGACCTTTATTTGCTTATGCAAATAAAAATTCCTATATTTTTATATTTAAAAAAACGTATATTTTCGTCAATATTTTATCATGTCATGGTTCCAAAATGTTGCTTCTGAATATGAACATTTATATTTTTATAATATCAGTTTTTCATGAAAAAGTATATTTGTCAAAATGTAATATTTAAAGACAATATTTTTTGTTCACTTACTGCACCCTTTTACGTTTTTTTTTCTGAACTTTTGATTCTGAATATGAAAACTTATATTTTCAAAATAACTATCAAACCTTTTATAAAAAAAGTATTTTTTTTCCACAACAAATATGTCGTCACCATTATCGTTTACTTTTTATAAAATAATTAAAAAAATGTTAATATCTATATATATCTATATCTATAAATATTTGTATACATATATTATTCATATTATTAATATTATTATTATGAAAGTGTGAAATTCTTGTTAAAACCTGATTTTTGCTCAACTTTTTCATTCTTTATTTCTTTTTTAAAGGTTATTAATAACATATTTATAAAATATTTATATTTTCCCAATAACTATGCTACTTTTTCTGAGGGAAAAAAACTTTTGTTTAAAACGAATTTTCATGTCAATTTTATAAATTCATGTCAAGTATAAACGTCTTACCTTTTTTTAATCCATTATTCCACCTTTTAACATGTTTTAAAAAAATTTGCAAATGAAAACAATTAATTGTATTAAATTTTGTCACACATGGTCATAACAAATTTTTCGTGTTTTATTATATTAAATATTTATAATATTTCTGTTATAACAATTTGTCATGTCAATTTTTCGTTTGTCATTTCCATATTATAACAGTTTTTCATAGAATTATGATTATGAAAAAGAAAATTGATATTTTCATAATGACTATCATATATTTAAGATCAGTCACATTTTTTTTATTGGCATTAATACGGTTATTGGTGAAATTGTTTAATTTAAAAAGCCATATTTTCATAATAACTGTCATATTGTTAAGATAAAAAAGTTAAATTTTTGTCAAAAACTCACATACATGGCATGTGGTGTTGAGAGGTTTTTGATGAATTATGACGTTTTACAACTGATTTGTTCACTTTTTACAGTTTTTCATCAAATTATGATTATGAATGTAAAAATTCATATATCATAATAACTATCATATTTTTACAAAAAAAGTGCTATTTTTGTCAAAACATGATTTATTATGTTCTTTCCCATCATAAACATGTAAAAACATTATGGTCAAGTGCATGCAATATGTCCAAATATAACATGGTTCGAAAACATCTCTAGGTTACGTATGTAACCCTAGTTCCCTGAGGGAACGCGCCTGAGTGTTCATGCTCTGAATAACGTGTGTAATCAGTCAAAAATTGGACGCTGGCCATCACCGATGAGGTGACGTCACGACCAGAAGTATAAAGCGCATATGAGAGAAGCCAGCGGCAGCTTCTGTAAGGGAGAAGGAAGCGCTGCAGGGACGCCGGAGGTGTGGCATAGAGACGCAGCGTCTCGTTCCCTCAGGGAACTAGGGTTACATACGTAACCTGGAGACGTTCCCTTTCAGGAACTCGAGCTGTGTCGAAACGCTTTGGGAACGAGTGTCCAATCATGCCAGACTGACCAGTCCCTGCCTAGTGTGTGTCTGTCACCACAGCTAGAGAAGGATTGAGGACCGCACAAAAGGTCAGTGGGGTGGACAAACACGCAGCGTCACATAGGTCTTGGAGGGAACTCCAGAGGACCGAGACATTGAGGCAGCCACACTCCGGGTGGAGTGAGCTCTGACCCCGAATGGAGCGGGGAGACCAGAGGACTCAAAAGATGCGATCCCATCAACAATCCACCTGCTCAGACCCTGCTTAATAGCAAGGATGTCTCTCCTGGGAGGGCTGTAGCAGACGAGCAGCTGATCGGTCCTTCTCCAAGGACCCGTCCTGTGGATGCGCGCACCGGACAAAAACGGTTCAGTTTCTCCTGGTCTGGAGCCTGGAATGAAAAAGGATAGAATGCCTGTAATCTCATGGGTCGTGGGACGACCGAGGGCACCATGGGGATGTAACAACATGTACGGGGGTAGAGGAAGGCACCTGCCATACTTGGAATAAACTCCAGGAAGGAAGGGGGGGGGCCCACAGACAGGGATTGCAGGTCCCCTACTCTTTTGATAGAGCAGATGGCCAACAAGAATGTGGTCTTGATTGAAAGGTGCCACCAAAATGCCTCAGATAAAGGCTCGAAGGGGGGTTCAGAAAGACCCCCCAAAATGACGGCCAGGTCCCACCCAGGCATTCTAGTTTGCACCGGGGGCCTCAGCCAGCTTAGTGCTCACACCACAAGCAGAACAGACGCAACCTCCCCAGCGGGGCTAAAGGAGTAAGGGAGAACCAGAGGGGACAGTGTGACGTCTCTTGTGACGTCTCTTGAGACACAAACAGATCCACCTGGGCTTTTCCAAATTTCTCCCAAACATGCTCCACCACCTCGGGGTGGGGCTGCCATTCCCTGGGTCTCAACACCTGCCTCAACAGGGTGTCTGCTCAACCAGCCCGGGATGTAAACTGCCCTCAATGAGAAGTGTTTCCCCTGGGCCCAAAGAGGAATTGGTGCGCCAGCCTGCGCGCAGACCTCCTAGATGGTTGATGTAGGAGACCACCGCAGTATTGTCCGTACGGACCAACACGTTTTGACCCCTGAGGTCCGAGAGGAAATGCTTCAGTGCTAGAAGCATGGCCAGCATCTGTAGGCAATCGATGAGCCAGCGTAGATGGGGCACCTCCCACAGACCTCTGGGGGAGTGACCACTCATGACCGCTCCCCACCCCGTGAGGGACGCACCCATTGTTAGCATTAAGCGACGACCGGGGACTCCCAGCACAGGGCCCAGAAATAGGAACCGGGGATCTCTCCAAACATCTAAGGAAAGTAGGCATCGCCACGTGACCTTGACAGTGCGGAGGGGGTTGCGCCTCCATTAGAACCCGCAGGTCCTGGGCCACCACAGAAGGGGACTCATGTACAGCAGGCCAAGTGAAATCACACTGGAAGCAGATGCCATAAGCCCTAGCAGTTCCTGGAACTGTTTGACAGTGAGAGGCTGCCCTTCTCTGATCTTCCTGACGGCCATAAGAATGGCCACAATGTGGGCAGGAGAAAGCTGCACACACAAAGTAGTTGTATCCTAGATGACACCAAGATAGGTGGTTCTCTGTAACAGAGAAAGCACACTCTTCCCGGCATTCAGCCAAAACCCCAATGCCTTCAGGTGGGTGAGAAAGACATCTCGATGTCGGATTGCCGACTGTTTAGAATGAGCTAGGATCAACCAATCGTTGATGTAGATGGGGATGCAGATGCCCTGAGACCTCAGGGGAACCAGAGTCGCATTCACACAGTCGTACAGAAGAACCCGGTATTGGTAAGCTTTGGCCCCGAAAACAAACCTCAGGAACCTCCTGTGAGAAGGTAGGAAGGATAAATGAAGTACGCATCATTTAGACCTACCGTGACAAACCAGTCCTCGGATCTTATTTGAAGCACGACCTGCTCAGTCTCATCAGAGAGCGATTCAGCTGACATAGATCTAAGATAGGACACAACTCTCCGTCCTTCCTGGGAACTATGAAGTACCAGGTGTAAATCTGGACTCTCTTTCTGATGGAGGGACCACCTCGATGGCCCCCTTCCTCAGGAGAGTGTCTACTTCCTGTGCCATGACCAGAGAATGCTGGCTTCCCACCAGGGTGAGAAGAACCCCGTGAATCGAGTCGCCTTGCTCTACAGTTTGCAGGACCCACCGAGACACATCTGGAAGAGCTTGCCAAGCTGCCAGAAAGCGCCTTAGTCTCGCAAGACCGACCTCCAGTATGTCCAGAGCCAAGGAAGCACCCTGAGATGGCTCTAGGGGAGACAAGATCTCCGGGACCACAACGATGCCAAGTGGAGACCAAGGAGAGAGCTCGCTGGAGCTGGCCGTGCCCTGAAGCACCGAAGGTGGCATGGTTAACGGACCAGGTCCCTATGGGGGCCAGGACAGGATGAGCACCAGATAGAACGGTGTGGCATGCCCCTTTACGGCCAGATCCCCAGAAAGGTCTGTGTCAGGATCTCTCCATCAAAGCCGTCCTGTTGAAGATGACAGTCCTCAGATCTGTCAACTACGTGGCCTCGACGCGAGTGCCGCGCAGGATCCCTCACGAGAGAGAGCGAGTCACGACACTGCGTTTCTGCACTGCCCAATGGAGACGAGGGCCGCGGTCGGGGCTGTGTCCACTGACGGGGTCTCGAGGGAGGAAGCGATCCCGGGAGAGAGATAGCTCGCAAGCGTCTTTCCAACCCGCAGCATCGCTCCAAATCTGTATACTTTCCGCCCCATAACGTGACAATACAATGTTGAAAGGGGCTGAAGGGGCCATGCCTATGACCATAACACTTAGTGTACAGGCCTGGAAAGAACGGGAAAATACCAACATGGAGGTTGCAACCTGGTATCAGAAAATGTGCTCGTCCAGCTGGACAGAGGGACTTCCGGCTCATGAGCCAGCCAAGATATGTAGCTCGGCCAGGGCTCACATACATACATACACATATATATATGTGTATGTATGTATATATATCTATATATATATATATATTAGCAGTAAGCGAACTATATATATATATATATATATATATATATATATATGTATATATATATATATATATAAATATATATATATATATATATATATATATATATATATATATATATATATATATATATATCGTTTGCTTACTGCTGATATATATATATATATATATATATATATATATATATATATATATATATATATATATATATATATATTAATAAACATATATAAAAATATATATTCATTATTATTATTAATATTATCAATTTTTTTTTTTACTGAGAGCACGGCACAATGAGCGCGGTGCAATATGCGCAGATCGTGCACGGAATGTGCAGAGAATCTGCGCCGAAAGTGAGCAGAATGTGCGCAGCCGAATCCCTCGGGAAGCGACCTAGCTCCGCCCCCAACTCCATAGCTTTATGAGCCTAACCCTCCCTCCTCCTCAAAGAAAGAGAGGCGGAGCTAATGCTCTCGTTGCAGGAGGAAGAATCCGCCGAAAGGCGTGCTTCTGAGCCTGCGAGTGCGTGCTGAACCAAGCAGGTGAGGTTGGAGAAAGGGACAAGCCCGTCTCGAAACCATCTGCGAGGTCCATGCGAGCCCAGGAACTGCCGCGCCGCTCTGCCTTAACGAAAGCGGGGCAGAACTCGAGACGTGAGCTCTCTCCTCAGAGAGTGCCGCTCGGAAACGGAGCAATGTCAATGACATGCAGCCGGATCTCTCGAGAACCGACTAGCGTGCTCTGCTTTTTTTTTTTTTTTTTTTTTTTTTTTGACAAACAATCTGACAGACAACACAACACACAGAGCGCTTTCTGAACAACAGAAGCTGCTGCCAGTGTTGGGGGTAACACGTTACAAGTAACGTGCGTTACGTAATAATATTACTTTTTTGGAGTCAAGTCAAGTTTATTTATATAGCGATTTTTACAACAGACATTGTCTCAAAGCAGCTTTACAGAAATCAACAGTCAAGGAGAATGGTGTGCATTTATCCCTGATGAGCAAGTTATGGCGACTGTGGCAAGAAAAAACTCCCTTAGATGAAATGAGGAAGGAACCAGACTCAAAAGGGGAACCCATCCTCATTTGGGTGACATCAAGAGTTTAATCAAAAATCTTTCAACAAAACAGAACACTGGAGAGTGAGAACTAACATGAGCACTGGAGTATAAGATTATAAGTAAATGTTCTTTCTACAGTCTTTGGTATAAAAGTAAGAGCTACTGAGCTCAACATTTGTGATCATCACAGATCCAGCATCAGCTTCTCCATGCCAGAGCCTTTAAACCCTCCAGGAGGTCCAATGTCAAAACTCCACACATGTAGTGGGATCCAATTGGCACTGGTACGTCTCTAGATGGTTCAGGATGTTTGCGAGTTTGGCATCTACTTCTTTAAAGTCCATAATCTTCACGAGGTGGGACGTGACTGGAGCTGGCCAAACCTCAGGAAGCCTCGGGATGGGGAGAGAAAGAGAAGCAGTGGAGCGCAATTAGCTGAATTGTGAAATTTTGCTTATGAAAATGAAAATTCATTTATTTATAATATATTCTTATGAAAGACTATTTCTTGAGTATGAAAATTCATATTTTCATAATAACTATGATACTTTTTGTAGATCGAAACCAAAAAAAAATATTTTATCGTGAATTTCCTTTTGTTTTTTTCCATTCACTTATTGCCTTTTTTTAAGGTTATTCATGAAATGATGACAATACAGAAATTCATATTTTGATAATTATCATTTTTGTTTGAAAAAAAAATCATAATTTCAAACTATGATTTCTTAAAAGTAATGTTTTTAACAAAACTTTATTTTTTAAAGCCATTTTTCCCCCGACCTTTATTTGCTTATGCAAATAAAAATTCCTATATTTTTATATTTAAAAAAACGTATATTTTCGTCAATATTTTATCATGTCATGGTTCCAAAATGTTGCTTCTGAATATGAACATTTATATTTTTATAATATCAGTTTTTCATGAAAAAGTATATTTGTCAAAATGTAATATTTAAAGACAATATTTTTTGTTCACTTACTGCACCCTTTTACGTTTTTTTTTCTGAACTTTTGATTCGGAATATGAAAACTTATATTTTCAAAATAACTATCAAACCTTTTATAAAAAAAGTATTTTTTTTCCACAACAAATATGTCGTCACCATTATCGTTTACTTTTTTATAAAATAATTTAAAAAATGTTAATATCTATATATATCTATATCTATAAATATTTGTATACATATATTATTCATATTATTAATATTATTATTATGAAAGTGTGAAATTCTTGTTAAAACCTGATTTTTGCTCAACTTTTTCATTCTTTATTTCTTTTTTAAAGGTTATTAATAACATATTTATAAAATATTTATATTTTCCCAATAACTATGCTACTTTTTCTGAGGGAAAAAAACTTTTGTTTAAAACGAATTTTCATGTCAATTTTATAAATTCATGTCAAGTATAAACGTCTTACCTTTTTTTAATCCATTATTCCACCTTTTAACATGTTTTAAAAAAATTTGCAAATGAAAACAATTAATTGTATTAAATTTTGTCACACATGGTCATAACAAATTTTTCGTGTTTTATTATATTAAATATTTATAATATTTCTGTTATAACAATTTGTCATGTCAATTTTTCGTTTGTCATTTCCATATTATAACAGTTTTTCATAGAATTATGATTATGAAAAAGAAAATTGATATTTTCATAATGACTATCATATATTTAAGATCAGTCACATTTTTTTTATTGGCATTAATACGGTTATTGGTGAAATTGTTTAATTTAAAAAGCCATATTTTCATAATAACTGTCATATTGTTAAGATAAAAAAGTTAAATTTTTGTCAAAAACTCACATACATGGCATGTGGTGTTGAGAGGTTTTTGATGAATTATGACGTTTTACAACTGATTTGTTCACTTTTTACAGTTTTTCATCAAATTATGATTATGAATGTAAAAATTCATATATCATAATAACTATCATATTTTTACAAAAAAAGTGCTATTTTTGTCAAAACATGATTTATTATGTTCTTTCCCATCATAAACATGTAAAAACATTATGGTCAAGTGCATGCAATATGTCCAAATATAACATGGTTCGAAAACATCTCTAGGTTACGTATGTAACCCTAGTTCCCTGAGGGAACGCGCCTGAGTGTTCATGCTCTGAATAACGTGTGTAATCAGTCAAAAATTGGACGCTGGCCATCACCGATGAGGTGACGTCACGACCAGAAGTATAAAGCGCATATGAGAGAAGCCAGCGGCAGCTTCTGTAAGGGAGAAGGAAGCGCTGCAGGGACGCCGGAGGTGTGGCATAGAGACGCAGCGTCTCGTTCCCTCAGGGAACTAGGGTTACATACGTAACCTGGAGACGTTCCCTTTCAGGAACTCGAGCTGTGTCGAAACGCTTTGGGAACGAGTGTCCAATCATGCCAGACTGACCAGTCCCTGCCTAGTGTGTGTCTGTCACCACAGCTAGAGAAGGATTGAGGACCGCACAAAAGGTCAGTGGGGTGGACAAACACGCAGCGTCACATAGGTCTTGGAGGGAACTCCAGAGGACCGAGACATTGAGGCAGCCACACTCCGGGTGGAGTGAGCTCTGACCCCGAATGGAGCGGGGAGACCAGAGGACTCAAAAGATGCGATCCCATCAACAATCCACCTGCTCAGACCCTGCTTAATAGCAAGGATGCCTCTCCTGGGAGGGCTGTAGCAGACGAGCAGCTGATCGGTCCTTCTCCAAGGACCCGTCCTGTGGATGCGCGCACCGGACAAAAACAGTTCAGTTTCTCCTGGTCTGGAGCCTGGAATGAAAAAGGATAGAATGCCTGTAATCTCATGGGTCGTGGGACGACCGAGGGCACCATGGGGATGTAACAACATGTACGGGGGTAGAGGAAGGCACCTGCCATACTTGGAATAAACTCCAGGAAGGAAGGGGGGGGGCCCACAGACAGGGATTGCAGGTCCCCTACTCTTTTGATAGAGCAGATGGCCAACAAGAATGTGGTCTTGATTGAAAGGTGCCACCAAAATGCCTCAGATAAAGGCTCGAAGGGGGGTTCAGAAAGACCCCCCAAAATGACGGCCAGGTCCCACCCAGGCATTCTAGTTTGCACCGGGGGCCTCAGCCAGCTTAGTGCTCACACCACAAGCAGAACAGACGCAACCTCCCCAGCGGGGCTAAAGGAGTAAGGGAGAACCAGAGGGGACAGTGTGACGTCTCTTGTGACGTCTCTTGAGACACAAACAGATCCACCTGGGCTTTTCCAAATTTCTCCCAAACATGCTCCACCACCTCGGGGTGGGGCTGCCATTCCCTGGGTCTCAACACCTGCCTCAACAGGGTGTCTGCTCAACCAGCCCGGGATGTAAACTGCCCTCAATGAGAAGTGTTTCCCCTGGGCCCAAAGAGGAATTGGTGCGCCAGCCTGCGCGCAGACCTCCTAGATGGTTGATGTAGGAGACCACCGCAGTATTGTCCGTACGGACCAACACGTTTTGACCCCTGAGGTCCGAGAGGAAATGCTTCAGTGCTAGAAGCATGGCCAGCATCTGTAGGCAATCGATGAGCCAGCGTAGATGGGGCACCTCCCACAGACCTCTGGGGGAGTGACCACTCATGACCGCTCCCCACCCCGTGAGGGACGCACCCATTGTTAGCATTAAGCGACGACCGGGGACTCCCAGCACAGGGCCCAGAAATAGGAACCGGGGATCTCTCCAAACATCTAAGGAAAGTAGGCATCGCCACGTGACCTTGACAGTGCGGAGGGGGTTGCCCTCCATTAGAACCAGCAGGTCCTGGGCCACCACAGAAGGGGACTCATGTACAGCAGGCCAAGTGAAATCACACTGGAAGCAGATGCCATAAGCCCTAGCAGTTCCTGGAACTGTTTGACAGTGAGAGGCTGCCCTTCTCTGATCTTCCTGACGGCCATAAGAATGGCCACAATGTGGGCAGGAGAAAGCTGCACACACAAAGTAGTTGTATCCTAGATGACACCAAGATAGGTGGTTCTCTGTAACAGAGAAAGCACACTCTTCCCGGCATTCAGCCAAAACCCCAATGCCTTCAGGTGGGTGAGAAAGACATCTCGATGTCGGATTGCCGACTGTTTAGAATGAGCTAGGATCAACCAATCGTTGATGTAGATGGGGATGCAGATGCCCTGAGACCTCAGGGGAACCAGAGTCGCATTCACACAGTCGTACAGAAGAACCCGGTATTGGTAAGCTTTGGCCCCGAAAACAAACCTCAGGAACCTCCTGTGAGAAGGTAGGAAGGATAAATGAAGTACGCATCATTTAGACCTACCGTGACAAACCAGTCCTCGGATCTTATTTGAAGCACGACCTGCTCAGTCTCATCAGAGAGCGGTTCAGCTGACATAGATCTAAGATAGGACACAACTCTCCGTCCTTCCTGGGAACTATGAAGTACCAGGTGTAAATCTGGACTCTCTTTCTGATGGAGGGACCACCTCGATGGCCCCCTTCCTCAGGAGAGTGTCTACTTCCTGTGCCATGACCAGAGAATGCTGGCTTCCCACCAGGGTGAGAAGAACCCCGTGAATCGAGTCGCCTTGCTCTACAGTTTGCAGGACCCACCGAGACACATCTGGAAGAGCTTGCCAAGCTGCCAGAAAGCGCCTTAGTCTCGCAAGACCGACCTCCAGTATGTCCAGAGCCAAGGAAGCACCCTGAGATGGCTCTAGGGGAGACAAGATCTCCGGGACCACAACGATGCCAAGTGGAGACCAAGGAGAGAGCTCGCTGGAGCTGGCCGTGCCCTGAAGCACCGAAGGTGGCATGGTTAACGGACCAGGTCCCTATGGGGGCCAGGACAGGATGAGCACCAGATAGAACGGTGTGGCATGCCCCTTTACGGCCAGATCCCCAGAAAGGTCTGTGTCAGGATCTCTCCATCAAAGCCGTCCTGTTGAAGATGACAGTCCTCAGATCTGTCAACTACGTGGCCTCGACGCGAGTGCCGCGCAGGATCCCTCACGAGAGAGAGCGAGTCACGACACTGCGTTTCTGCACTGCCCAATGGAGACGAGGGCCGCGGTCGGGGCTGTGTCCACTGACGGGGTCTCGAGGGAGGAAGCGATCCCGGGAGAGAGATAGCTCGCAAGCGTCTTTCCAACCCGCAGCATCGCTCCAAATCTGTATACTTTCCGCCCCATAACGTGACAATACAATGTTGAAAGGGGCTGAAGGGGCCATGCCTATGACCATAACACTTAGTGTACAGGCCTGGAAAGAACGGGAAAATACCAACATGGAGGTTGCAACCTGGTATCAGAAAATGTGCTCGTCCAGCTGGACAGAGGGACTTCCGGCTCATGAGCCAGCCAAGATATGTAGCTCGGCCAGGGCTCACATACATACATACACATATATATATGTGTGTATGTATGTATATATATCTATATATATATATATATTAGCAGTAAGCGAACTATATATATATATATATATATATATATATATATATATATATATATATATATATATATATATCGTTTGCTTACTGCTGATATATATATATATATATATATATATATATATATATATATATATATATATATATATATATATATATAATAAACATATATAAAAATATATATTCATTATTATTATTAATATTATCAATTTTTTTTTTTACTGAGAGCACGGCACAATGAGCGCGGTGCAATATGCGCAGATCGTGCACGGAATGTGCAGAGAATCTGCGCCGAAAGTGAGCAGAATGTGCGCAGCCGAATCCCTCGGGAAGCGACCTAGCTCCGCCCCCAACTCCATAGCTTTATGAGCCTAACCCTCCCTCCTCCTCAAAGAAAGAGAGGCGGAGCTAATGCTCTCGTTGCAGGAGGAAGAATCCGCCGAAAGGCGTGCTTCTGAGCCTGCGAGTGCGTGCTGAACCAAGCAGGTGAGGTTGGAGAAAGGGACAAGCCCGTCTCGAAACCATCTGCGAGGTCCATGCGAGCCCAGGAACTGCCGCGCCGCTCTGCCTTAACGAAAGCGGGGCAGAACTCGAGACGTGAGCTCTCTCCTCAGAGAGTGCCGCTCGGAAACGGAGCAATGTCAATGACATGCAGCCGGATCTCTCGAGAACCGACTAGCGTGCTCTGCTTTTTTTTTTTTTTTTTTTTTTTTTGACAAACAATCTGACAGACAACACAACACACAGAGCGCTTTCTGAACAACAGAAGCTGCTGCCAGTGTTGGGGGTAACACGTTACAAGTAACGTGCGTTACGTAATAATATTACTTTTTTGGAGTCAAGTCAAGTTTATTTATATAGCGATTTTTACAACAGACATTGTCTCAAAGCAGCTTTACAGAAATCAACAGTCAAGGAGAATGGTGTGCATTTATCCCTGATGAGCAAGTTATGGCGACTGTGGCAAGAAAAAACTCCCTTAGATGAAATGAGGAAGGAACCAGACTCAAAAGGGGAACCCATCCTCATTTGGGTGACATCAAGAGTTTAATCAAAAATCTTTCAACAAAACAGAACACTGGAGAGTGAGAACTAACATGAGCACTGGAGTATAAGATTATAAGTAAATGTTCTTTCTACAGTCTTTGGTATAAAAGTAAGAGCTACTGAGCTCAACATTTGTGATCATCACAGATCCAGCATCAGCTTCTCCATGCCAGAGCCTTTAAACCCTCCAGGAGGTCCAATGTCAAAACTCCACACATGTAGTGGGATCCAATTGGCACTGGTACGTCTCTAGATGGTTCAGGATGTTTGCGAGTTTGGCATCTACTTCTTTAAAGTCCATAATCTTCACGAGGTGGGACGTGACTGGAGCTGGCCAAACCTCAGGAAGCCTCGGGATGGGGAGAGAAAGAGAAGCAGTGGAGCGCAATTAGCTGAATTGTGAAATTTTGCTTATGAAAATGAAAATTCATTTATTTATAATATATTCTTATGAAAGACTATTTCTCGAGTATGAAAATTCATATTTTCATAATAACTATGATACTTTTTGTAGATCGAAACCAAAAAAAAATATTTTATCGTGAATTTCCTTTTGTTTTTTTCCATTCACTTATTGCCTTTTTTTAAGGTTATTCATGAAATGATGACAATACAGAAATTCATATTTTAATAATTATCATTTTTGTTTGAAAAAAAAATCATAATTTCAAACTATGATTTCTTAAAAGTAATGTTTTTAACAAAACTTTATTTTTTAAAGCCATTTTTCCCCCGACCTTTATTTGCTTATGCAAATAAAAATTCCTATATTTTTATATTTAAAAAAACGTATATTTTCGTCAATATTTTATCATGTCATGGTTCCAAAATGTTGCTTCTGAATATGAACATTTATATTTTTATAATATCAGTTTTTCATGAAAAAGTATATTTGTCAAAATGTAATATTTAAAGACAATATTTTTTGTTCACTTACTGCACCCTTTTACGTTTTTTTTTCTGAACTTTTGATTCTGAATATGAAAACTTATATTTTCAAAATAACTATCAAACCTTTTATAAAAAAAGTATTTTTTTTCCACAACAAATATGTCGTCACCATTATCGTTTACTTTTTTATAAAATAATTTAAAAAATGTTAATATCTATATATATCTATATCTATAAATATTTGTATACATATATTATTAATATTATTAATATTATTATTATTATGAAAGTGTGAAATTCTTGTTAAAACCTGATTTTTGCTCAACTTTTTCATTCTTTATTTCTTTTTTAAAGGTTATTAATAACATATTTATAAAATATTTATATTTTCCCAATAACTATGCTACTTTTTCTGAGGGAAAAAAACTTTTGTTTAAAACGAATTTTCATGTCAATTTTATAAATTCATGTCAAGTATAAACGTCTTACCTTTTTTTAATCCATTATTCCACCTTTTAACATGTTTTAAAAAAATTTGCAAATGAAAACAATTAATTGTATTAAATTTTGTCACACATGGTCATAACAAATTTTTCGTGTTTTATTATATTATATATTTATAATATTTCTGTTATAACAATTTGTCATGTCAATTTTTCGTTTGTCATTTCCATATTATAACAGTTTTTCATAGAATTATGATTATGAAAAAGAAAATTGATATTTTCATAATGACTATCATATATTTAAGATCAGTCACATTTTTTTTATTGGCATTAATACGGTTATTGGTGAAATTGTTTAATTTAAAAAGCCATATTTTCATAATAACTGTCATATTGTTAAGATAAAAAAGTTAAATTTTTGTCAAAAACTCACATACATGGCATGTGGTGTTGAGAGGTTTTTGATGAATTATGACGTTTTACAACTGATTTGTTCACTTTTTACAGTTTTTCATCAAATTATGATTATGAATGTAAAAATTCATATATCATAATAACTATCATATTTTTACAAAAAAAGTGCTATTTTTGTCAAAACATGATTTATTATGTTCTTTCCCATCATAAACATGTAAAAACATTATGGTCAAGTGCATGCAATATGTCCAAATATAACATGGTTCGAAAACATCTCTAGGTTACGTATGTAACCCTAGTTCCCTGAGGGAACGCGCCTGAGTGTTCATGCTCTGAATAACGTGTGTAATCAGTCAAAAATTGGACGCTGGCCATCACCGATGAGGTGACGTCACGACCAGAAGTATAAAGCGCATATGAGAGAAGCCAGCGGCAGCTTCTGTAAGGGAGAAGGAAGCACTGCAGGGACGCCGGAGGTGTGGCATAGAGACGCAGCGTCTCGTTCCCTCAGGGAACTAGGGTTACATACGTAACCTGGAGACGTTCCCTTTCAGGAACTCGAGCTGTGTCGAAACGCTTTGGGAACGAGTGTCCAATCATGCCAGACTGACCAGTCCCTGCCTAGTGTGTGTCTGTCACCACAGCTAGAGAAGGATTGAGGACCGCACAAAAGGTCAGTGGGGTGGACAAACACGCAGCGTCACATAGGTCTTGGAGGGAACTCCAGAGGACCGAGACATTGAGGCAGCCACACTCCGGGTGGAGTGAGCTCTGACCCCGAATGGAGCGGGGAGACCAGAGGACTCAAAAGATGCGATCCCATCAACAATCCACCTGCTCAGACCCTGCTTAATAGCAAGGATGCCTCTCCTGGGAGGGCTGTAGCAGACGAGCAGCTGATCAGTCCTTCTCCAAGGACCCGTCCTGTGGATGCGCGCACCGGACAAAAACGGTTCAGTTTCTCCTGGTCTGGAGCCTGGAATGAAAAAGGATAGAATGCCTGTAATCTCATGGGTCGTGGGACGACCGAGGGCACCATGGGGATGTAACAACATGTACGGGGATAGAGGAAGGCACCTGCCATACTTGGAATAAACTCCAGGAAGGAAGGGGGGGGGCCCACAGACAGGGATTGCAGTTCCCCTACTCTTTTGATAGAGCAGATGGCCAACAAGAATGTGGTCTTGATTGAAAGGTGCCACCAAAATGCCTCAGATAAAGGCTCGAAGGGGGGTTCAGAAAGATCCCCCAAAATGACAACCAGGTCCCACCCAGGCATTCTAGTTCGCACCGGGGGCCTCAGCCAGCTTAGTGCTCACACCACAAGCAGAACAGACGCAACCTCCCCAGCGGGGCTAAAGGAGTAAGGGAGAACCAGAGGGGACAGTGTGACGTCTCTTGTGACGTCTCTTGAGACACAAACAGATCCACCTGGGCTTTTCCAAATTTCTCCCAAACATGCTCCACCACCTCGGGGTGGAGCTGCCATTCCCTGGGTCTCAACACCTGCCTCAACAGGGTGTCTGCTCAACCAGCCCGGGATGTAAACTGCCCTCAATGAGAAGTGTTTCCCCTGGGCCCAAAGAGGAATTGGTGCGCCAGCCTGCGCGCAGACCTCCTAGATGGTTGATGTAGGAGACCACCGCAGTATTGTCCGTACGGACCAACACGTTTTGACCCCTGAGGTCCGAGAGGAAATGCTTCAGTGCTAGAAGCATGGCCAGCATCTGTAGGCAATCGATGAGCCAGCGTAGATGGGGCACCTCCCACAGACCTCTGGGGGAGTGACCACTCATGACCGCTCCCCACACCGTGAGGGACGCACCCATTGTTAGCATTAAGCGACGACCGGGGACTCCCAGCACAGGGCCCAGAAATAGGAACCGGGGATCTCTCCAAACATCTAAGGAAAGTAGGCATCGCCACGTGACCTTGACAGTGCGGAGGGGGTTGCCCTCCATTAGAACCAGCAGGTCCTGGGCCACCACAGAAGGGGACTCATGTACAGCAGGCCAAGTGAAATCACACTGGAAGCAGATGCCATAAGCCCTAGCAGTTCCTGGAACTGTTTGACAGTGAGAGGCTGCCCTTCTCTGATCTTCCTGACGGCCATAAGAATGGCCACAATGTGGGCAGGAGAAAGCTGCACACACAAAGTAGTTGTATCCTAGATGACACCAAGATAGGTGGTTCTCTTTAACAGAGAAAGCACACTCTTCCCGGCATTCAGCCAAAACCCCAATGCCTTCAGGTGGGTGAGAAAGACATCTCGATATCGGATTGCCGACTGTTTAGAATGAGCTAGGATCAACCAATCGTTGATGTAGATGGGGATGCAGATGCCCTGAGACCTCAGGGGAACCAGAGTCGCATTCACACAGTCGTACAGAAGAACCCGGTATTGGTAAGCTTTGGCCCCGAAAACAAACCTCAGGAACCTCCTGTGAGAAGGTAGGAAGGATAAATGAAGTACGCATCATTTAGACCTACCGTGACAAACCAGTCCTCGGATCTTATTTGAAGCACGACCTGCTCAGTCTCATCAGAGAGCGGTTCAGCTGACATAGATCTAAGATAGGACACAACTCTCCGTCCTTCCTGGGAACTATGAAGTACCAGGTGTAAATCTGGACTCTCTTTCTGATGGAGGGACCACCTCGATGGCCCCCTTCCTCAGGAGAGTGTCTACTTCCTGTGCCATGACCAGAGAATGCTGGCTTCCCACCAGGGTGAGAAGAACCCCGTGAATCGAGTCGCCTTGCTCTACAGTTTGCAGGACCCACCGAGACACATCTGGAAGAGCTTGCCAAGCTGCCAGAAAGCGCCTTAGTCTCGCAAGACCGACCTCCAGTATGTCCAGAGCCAAGAAAGCACCCTGAGATGGCTCTAGGGGAGACAAGATCTCCGGGACCACAACGATGCCAAGTGGAGACCAAGGAGAGAGCTCGCTGGAGCTGGCCGTGCCCTGAAGCACCGAAGGTGGCATGGTTAACGGACCAGGTCCCTATGGGGGCCAGGACAGGATGAGCACCAGATAGAACGGTGTGGCATGCCCCTTTACGGCCAGATCCCCAGAAAGGTCTGTATCAGGATCTCTCCATCAAAGCCGTCCTGTTGAAGATGACAGTCCTCAGATCTGTCAACTACGTGGCCTCGACGCGAGTGCCGCGCAGGATCCCTCACGAGAGAGAGCGAGTCACGACACTGCGTTTCTGCACTGCCCAATGGAGACGAGGGCCGCGGTCGGGGGGCTGTGTCCACTGACGGGGTCTCGAGGGAGGAAGCGATCCCGGGAGAGAGATAGCTCGCAAGCGTCTTTCCAACCCGCAGCATCGCTCCAAATCTGTATACTTTCCGCCCCATAACGTGACAATACAATGTTGAAAGGGGCTGAAGGGGCCATGCCTATGACCATAACACTTAGTGTACAGGCCTGGAAAGAACGGGAAAATACCAACATGGAGGTTGCAACCTGGTATTAGAAAATGTGCTCGTCCAGCTGGACAGAGGGACTTCCGGCTCATGAGCCAGCCAAGATATGTAGCTCGGCCAGGGCTCACATACATACATACACATATATATATGTGTGTATGTATGTATATATATCTATATATATATATTAGCAGTAAGCGAACTATATATATATATATATATATATATATATATATATATATATATATATATATATATATATATATATATATATATATATAGTTCGCTTACTGCTGATATATATATATATATATATATATATATATATATATATATATATATATATATATATATATATATATATATATATATTAATAAACATATATAAAAATATATATTCATTATTATTATTAATATTATAAATTTTTTTTTTTACTGAGAGCACGGCACAATGAGCGCGGTGCAATATGCGCAGATCGTGCACGGAATGTGCAGAGAATCTGCGCCGAAAGTGAGCAGAATGTGCGCAGCCGAATCCCTCGGGAAGCGACCTAGCTCCGCCCCCAACTCCATAGCTTTATGAGCCTAACCCTCCCTCCTCCTCAAAGAAAGAGAGGCGGAGCTAATGCTCTCGTTGCAGGAGGAAGAATCCGCCGAAAGGCGTGCTTCTGAGCCTGCGAGTGAGTGCTGAACCAAGCAGGTGAGGTTGGAGAAAGGGACAAGCCCGTCTCGAAACCATCTGCGAGGTCCATGCGAGCCCAGGAACTGCCGCGCCGCTCTGCCTTAACGAAAGCGGGGCAGAACTCGAGACGTGAGCTCTCTCCTCAGAGAGTGCCGCTCGGAAACGGAGCAATGTCAATGACATGCAGACGGATCTCTCGAGAACCGACTAGCGTGCTCTGCTTTTTTTTTTTTTTTTTTTTTTGACAAACAATCTGACAGACAACACAACACACAGAGCGCTTTCTGAACAACAGAAGCTGCTGCCAGTGTTGGGGGTAACACGTTACAAGTAACGTGCGTTACGTAATAATATTACTTTTTTGGAGTCAAGTCAAGTTTATTTATATAGCGATTTTTACAACAGACATTGTCTCAAAGCAGCTTTACAGAAATCAACAGTCAAGGAGAATGGTGTGCATTTATCCCTGATGAGCAAGTTATGGCGACTGTGGCAAGAAAAAACTCCCTTAGATGAAATGAGGAAGGAACCAGACTCAAAAGGGGAACCATCCTCATTTGGGTGACATCAAGAGTTTAATCAAAAATCTTTCAACAAAACAGAACACTGGAGAGTGAGAACTAACATGAGCACTGGAGTATAAGATTATAAGTAAATGTTCTTTCTACAGTCTTTGGTATAAAAGTAAGAGCTACTGAGCTCAACATTTGTGATCATCACAGATCCAGCATCAGCTTCTCCATGCCAGAGCCTTTAAACCCTCCAGGAGGTCCAATGTCAAAACTCCACACATGTAGTGGGATCCAATTGGCACTGGTACGTCTCTAGATGGTTCAGGATGTTTGCGAGTTTGGCATCTACTTCTTTAAAGTCCATAATCTTCACGAGGTGGGACGTGACTGGAGCTGGCCAAACCTCAGGAAGCCTCGGGATGGGGAGAGAAAGAGAAGCAGTGGAGCGCAATTAGCGTAGCTGCTGTTCATGATATTAACAGCACAAGTTGATAACGCGCATGTAATCAGATGGTCTGGAGCACAAGGTTATGATGTGAGACGTATGTTATGTGTAGGCTTTGCATATGTGAATATGCTCTACTGCCTTTAGTGGACTGTAGTGTCTTAAACGTATAGTATCTTAAATGTGTAATATCTAAAAGCCTTAACTCATACAATTCTACAAATGGTGAAAGTCCTGAAAAGGCCAAAGTTAATTACTGAACCATCTGGCCAGATGTTTTCCTTTAAGCCAAATGTATGAAAGGCCCATAGTGCTTATCTTATGAGCCGTGACTGAGAAAATGAAACGGATGGTCGTCCTTAAATCAGTATAAGCCGAAGTATAGAATATGATCCAGGATGCACATCCTCTTGGGAAAAGACCTCTGACCCGTTCTCACTGTATGTTAAGATGAATGGTCTGGGAAAGTTAGCGCTGGTACATTTGAGATATATTAAATCTGGACAAAGACAGGTTTCTCTTTAAGATAAACATTATTGCACAGTAGGCTCATATACATCTGTTATGCATTAAGAGGCGGACCCAGAGAATGATCAGAATATATAATGAGTGTGCAGCCATGGATCGGGAGTCAGACTTTGAATCAGAGCGTGCTGACTCCAGGCTTGACTGGAAGGCCTGTAAAGATGCTATATTTCTGTGCTGAATAAAAATCATTATTTACACGAAATAACTGCGTCTACGGAGATTCCTTCCAACCGACAGCTACACTCCATCAAGACGACGAAATACACAACATTTCCTGGCGTCACGAATCCTGGGCGGTTTGCGGCCTTCTCAGCTTCGCGGATCTGCTCCGACGGCGGCTCCCTGATCTGTCCGGCCGGCTGAAACGGTGAGCGTTTGGGGTTCCGTTTATCTGCTGTTGGGTCGCACCGTTAAAGGCCTGTGTGTGTGGGTTATTGGGTTGTTGAGTGTTGTGATTGTCGGTTTGGGTGGCTCTCCGTTCTAAAATTTTTGCACTGCTGGGCAGCGCAAAAGGGGGGATTTGACTGTAATAATGCTTTAAGGAAAATTAAACATTGAATTACAATAGAAAAGAAGCGAAGTAAAAAGTTCAAGAGAAAAAAAAAAGGAACAGGAATAAAGAGAGAAGTGAAGAAAATAAGAGTTGAAGCTAAAGTAAAAAGTAAAAGGTGAATGACTCTGAGAAAGAGTTAAATATGGTAAAAAGTTGAGGAAATAAAGGAAAACAGGAATATAAAGGTTGAAATAAAAAGGGAAAAGTAAGAATAAGGTTTAAAGAGGAAGCCGCAAGATTTGGACAAAAACCCTCAGGGAGGTGACATTTAAGTCAGGCCACAAAACCTGGACATTCACTAGGTGGATTTCAGGTCAGTTCTGGGAACTGGATGATGCAGAATTAAAATTCAATTGAAGTTCCCACTCTGACTAATTAGCTGACGAGCTAGGTGATGATGCAACTGTCATTTGAATTTCTGCATATCAAAGAGGTAGCATAAATTTAATAAAGGAAGGAAATAAAGAGAAAATAGAATAAAGGTGCGGCAAAATAGCATGCTATAAGTTTGTATGACTGAGTCGACTATAGTGTATGTGGAATTTGTGTGTGTGTGTTGAGGAAAACGTGTGTGCGCTTTGAAAAAAAATAAAAATAAAAATAAAAATAATAATAAGAGAAGATAAGGGGTGTCTCTCCCTTTCTGGAGCTAAGTGTGTGTTTGTGTTTGCGTGTGTGCGCTCAGCTACGAGTGAAGTCCCTCTTCCTCCGCTGTGGGCGAACCCCCCCCTCTCTTCCTCTGCTTTTTTGTCTCTCTGCGTGTGAGGGTCTGCGCTCCGCTGCAGGCGGGCGGGACCCCCTCCCTTTCTCTCTCTTTCTCTCTCTTTCTCTCTCTCTCTCTCTCTTTCTCTCTCTCTCTCACTCTCTGGAAAATTTGTGTGTGCGTGACTGATTGCAATATGTGCTGAGATGTGTGATATATAGATATGAATAAATACATAGGAGAGTTTAGGTGGAAAACAAGGGTTAGTTTCTAGTAACTATAAGGATAATATTTATCTTCTATTAAGAATAAAACAATGAGCCTCATTACATGAGAGGACTGAATCTGTTAAAACTTATGAGCTTCCTTCGGAAGACCTTTTTCTGTTAAATAACAAAAGACAAGATAAAAACAATGAGCCTTTTTGGGAAAATATTTTATGGCTAAATAACTTTATGAGCCTCCAAAGAGGACCTAAATACGAAGTCAAAGCCCCTTAATACTGAATGAATAAAGATATCCCTACAGTGAGACAAAACACTCCCCTGCCACGAATGAATAATATAATTCCCAAAAAAGGACATTTTCAAGTAGAGAAATTAATGAGGGTGTGTGTGTGTGTGTGTGTGTATGAGCAACTATTATAATAAAGTGATTATTGTATATGTATATGTATTGTTTGTGAGTAATACTGATTGATGAAAAGTTGGGGTGATTATTAAAGTAAAATAAATCAAAGTTTAAGCAATAATGATGTTTAGAGGTTAAAAGGAGATAAGCAATCTGTAGAGTATAAAATCCTGGCTGTTAATGAATGTTGTGTGTGTGTGTGGAGCATGTGGTACTAAGACCCTGTCTGTTTTCTCTGTGTGATTTGTGGTACGTGGAACTGCTGTCCAGAACGACACATGAATAGAGGCCCACGACCGGAGCAACATGATCAACGCATGGCTCCTGTTTGATTGAGGCTAGTGCTGTTTTGTCCACAAAATTATAAGTATTTGGATGTGTATGTGAACATATGTGCGCGTATTCGAAAATATAAATTTTTACTGTGCCGTTTGATCTCTCTACTTGAGAAAGAATGCAGTTTAAAAGGAGACTTGGCAACGGACTGACCAGTCGTGGTATTTAACTAGTGAATTATTTGATTTGTACTCGGTCAAGCGTTGTTGTCGTAAGTTTTACAATTTATCTGTGGGTTTTTTGTTGAAGTTAAATTTAAGTAGTATTTAATTTGGCAGTTGGTATCAATTTATGCGTACAAAAGTACAGAAAGTTGTAATAATGTCGAAAATAATTACTCCTGTAGATGTGGTACAGAAGTATAATCCTTTAATTAAGGGCATCGTAAAGATGATGGAGAAATGGCATAAGCGATGGCCTGATATTGAACGACCATGGCCCAAAGAGGGGACCTTTAACCCCGAGGTGATCCAGACAATGCATGTGCTTATATCAACGTATAAAGCGGGGCAGAAAAACGGTAAGAGAGGGAAAAAGCGTAATGATAAAAGACAGATAGAGCTGGGTATTCTCAAGTTATTTGAAAATGAGGGACAGAAGCGGTCAAAGGCTGTTAATGATGAGAGAAATAAGGGTGTGGAGACCATAGCAAAAAGTGTGAAAGAGACAGAAAAGTTGATGGCAAAGATTAATGCACCTTTCTCTCATGTGGATTTAGTAAAGGATCCCCCACCATATGAGAAACAGGTAAAGTTTGAGGACATTTATCCTCAGCTCCCAGTAATTAACCAGGAAGGTGGTTACAGTATCAGAGACGATAATGATCGGATAATAGAAACAGGGCAGGCAGATATGACTATAGAAATGTATCCAAGTACCAAAAGTAAGGGAAAAGCAACACGTTTGGGAAACAAGGGGAATCTGAGGGTTAGAAGGACAAAGGTTATGGATGATGGTGATCAGAGTGAAGGCGGAGCATTAGGTGGATATCATTCTGCTGTCAGGCGTATATTATCCAAGGCAGAAAAACAAGGAGATAGAATGAGGGATAGAGAGTTGGTAAGGAACGATAGCTCTACAGATAGTGAGGAAGGAGATAGTGATGAGGATTTGGAGAATAAGAGTGGTTTGAGAGAATTTTATTCAAAGAAATTTAGCCCGGGATTAGAGGAGCGCCAAGATAGTGCCTCAACAGAGATTGAAGGAAGCATGAGTCGACGGCTTTCGCATCTGTTCACCCCTAGGGAGTTGGAGAGGTCATATTCAAAGCAGAAAGGGTCACAGGAGAGAGAGTCTCGGAAAACAGAGAAGCATTACTCTTTACGCTCTAAAGTAAAGGATTGTGATGCACTGTGCCCAGTACTAATAAGAGGACAAAATCTAGAGTATAAGCCTTGGCAGAATACAGATATGTCTGACATACTTGAAAAGTTGCCTACTCTACAGAGTGGAGCATACCCTTGGATTTCAAAGCTGGAAGAGATTATGGTGGGAACACAAATGGCTATAGGAGACATTAAGAGATTATTAGCCAGTCTTCTTGGGGTTCAAGGCATGGAGGAAGTCCTACAGAGGGCAGGACTTAATCGTTATGTGGGAACCGCTGTTAATGATTCAGAATTGTTTTCTGCAAACAGAGGTCGTGTGTGGAGAGCTTTGAGGGATATATTTCCAACGAATGTACATCCCGATAACATTTTTATTGAGCCGCTAGGTCAGGAAGAGAATCCGAGGGCCTATGTGTCAAGAGCTCATCAGGTGTGGAGAAGCATCACAGGAAATGATCCAGATTTGAACCAGATGGAGCAGTCTATTTTAAGAGCTAAAATAGAGAAGGGACTGCCCCAACCAGTAAGGAGTAAGTTAGCCGAAGTGGTCGGTCTTAGGAATGCTGTAAAGGGGACATATATAGATAACATAGCTTATCAGGTGGAATTATATCGTAAAAAAGAATTTGATCAGAAACAGCAGGACCTAGAGACCCTTAGGAAGCTTAATCAGATACAGTTGGTGGATAGTAAAAAGAAAGAGAAAAAGCAGGCTGTGATTGTGCAGGCTCCGCCCCCGGTGGATCAGGCACAATCTCAGCCATATCAGTTTCAGTATCAATTACCGCAGCCACCATCGGCAGGTCCAGCGATTTCTTATCCACAGCCAGCTCCAGGTCAATTTCAGACCTGGAGAGGTCGAGGTCGCGGAACTTTTGGGAGAGGTAGAGGAGGAAGATTTAATTCAAACTTCCAACAGCCACAGGAAGCATGTTACAATTGTGGACAGATTGGTCATTTCGCCCGTGAGTGCAATAGACAAGGAGATGTCAGCTGGTAGTATCGGGGCCGGAGATAGATCCAACAATAGTGGTGAAAGTAAACAATAAACCATTAGAAGTAATGGCAGATAGCGGAGCTGCTTCACCTGTATTCGGCCTGAAGATGCTACACATCTCCCCATGTCTGGTCAATTGATTCGGACAATCGGGTTTGAGGGAATAAAACAGCTGATTCCTCTCACGGAACCAATCGAGCTCTGCTATAAAAATCTGAAAACTACAATACCTATATTAGTGTCAGAACATACACCTATTGCACTTTTGGGAAGAGATGCTATGTGTAGATTGAATTGTACTATAAAATGCACACCTGACGGCTGTCGGGTGGAAGTGCCAAATGACACTGCTTGCGAATTGTTGATGACTAAGGAAACTGAAGCTTCCTCTGTATTCTGGGTTGAAAGTCTTAGTGCTGAATTTTTGGAGCCTGCTAAGTTGTGGGAAAAATTTATTATGGCAAATATGCCCAATGTGCAAACTCCCGAGTATCCACTACATTGCACGCTTAAGTATTTTAAGAATACTGCTCAAACAAGCCCAGATGAATGGTTGAGGAGTCAGCCATACCAAGTTCAACTCAGTTCGAGCTGTATCATTTTAGGACCACAAGGAGCAGCTATGAAGGTGCACGTGGATGATTATTTGGAAAAGGAATTTGATATTAAGAACAGTGTTCCACATGTGACTTTGTTGGTAGCTGAAGAGTATGATCAGAAGCATGTAGGAGAGATGATGGCAGAAGCAGGGAAAGCCGTTTTTGTGCCGTTAACAGAGAATTTAACCATATGGAAGAGTGAAGATCAACGATTTATTAAGATCATGATCTCTGCTCAAGGTTTGGGACAGCCACAAACTGTGCGGCTGACACATGAGTCAATTTGTAATGTCAAAATAGACTCAGACCCCATGAGAGAGGAGATGTTGAAGCAAGTCCCAGAAAGTCTGTGGTCTCAACATAGCACGGATATAGGACTTGTGAAGTCAGCACAACCAGTGAAAGTGGAACTTAGACCAGGAGTTAAACCCCCGTGGAGAAATCAATATCCACTGAAAGAAGAGGCAATAAGAGGGATTGGATCACAAATTGAGGGACTTTTAAAAGCCGATGTTTTGAAAATAACTCAAAATCCACAGAGTAATACACCGTTGCTATCTTTGCGGAAACCTGATAATTCTTATCGTTTGGTGCATGATTTAAGAGCAGTAAATGACATAGCAGCGGATTTTCCGGCAGACGTACCGGATCCACATACTTTATTAGCTCAAATTCCGCCTGATGCAACACATTTTACAGTTTTAGATTTGTGTGGTGCATTTTTCAGTGTCCCACTCAGTGCTGAAAGTCAGGGATTGTTTGGGTTTACGTACAATGGACAGAGTTATGAATACAGAAGATTGCCACAAGGGTTTAAACATAGTCCTCATATTTTCAACAAAGTATTGAAGGATGATTTGACAGGGATAGATCAGGTATTGAAAAGTACTGTTGTTAAATACGTGGATGATATTATTATTTGTTCACCAGATAAGGAAACGTGTCACAAGGACTCAATTAAATTGCTACAGATACTGGCTGAGAAGGGACATAAGGCCTCTCAGAAAAAGCTACAGTATTGTCAAGAGAAGGTAGTTTATTTGGGTCAGACAATAATGCAGGGACACAGAAGCATCTCCAGCAACCAGGTAGAAGCCATCCGTAAGGCCCCAAAGCCTAGGACTGTCAGAGAGTTGATGACATTTCTTGGTATTGCTGGTTATTCCTCAGCATGGGTAGAAGATTATGCTAGTTTAACAGGGCCTTTGAGAGCTATGATTAAAGACACTGGCAATGCTCAGCTTCATTGTAATCTTACCTGGACGCAGGATGGCCTTTTGTCATTTGAAACGATTAAACAGAGACTGCAGGAGGCTCCAGCGTTAGCACTTCCTGACTACACAAATAATTTTTTGTTGTATGTATCTACTTCAACCGGAGGTAAATATGCATGTGCAGTTCTTTGTCAGCCAACAGGTATTGGGACAAGCCCCCAACCCATTTCTTATTATTCCACCGCATATTCAGAAGTAGAGCTAGGGCTACCGTGGTGTTATCGTACAATGGTAGGGGTCTATTTGATGTACGATAAAGCTTCATCTGTCACTATGGGTTACCCAGTAACAATCCTTACCCATCATAGCCTTAGAAATCTCTTGAATTATGGTAAATACACATTAACTATGCCTAGACTCAGAGATTACTATAGACTCCTAGAGCAGGAAGATGTTACTCTAGTGAGATGTGCTACAGTGAACCCAGCTGAAACTTTGCCAACTCTAGAAGATGGCGAACCCCATAACTGTGTACAAGAAGCAGAAAAATATTCCAGGCTTAGATCAGATCTGCAAGCTCTCCCGCTGCGTGAGTCAGATTTGGAGTACTGGACTGATGGGTCCTGCTATCGGGTGGAAGATAAATTGAGTGCTGGCTACGCAGCGGTAAGAGCACAAGGAGCAGGGTTTGTAGTAGAAAAGGCTGAAGTTATACCACAGCCTGCATCTGCTCAGCTTGCTGAACTTGTGGGGCTGACTGAAGCATGTCTGCTAGCCGAAGGCAAGCGAGTGACAATATATACTGATTCCGCGTATGCGCATAATGTGTGCCACTTGTTTGGAGCTGTATGGAAGAACCGAGGGTTTAAGAAGACAGATGGTTCTCCAATACAACATCATGCTCAAATAATGAAGCTGTTACATGCTATGATGAGACCTAAGGAAATAGCAATAGCTAAGTGTGCAGCACATAGGATGGATATGTCAAGGGTCACTCAAGGGAATAAGGCAGCTGATGAAGCTGCTAAGGCTGTCACAGGAGCGGACAAATTGGGTAAAGTGTTTCTGATTACTCATGGAGTGGATTTGGAAGACAAAATTACCATTAGAGATGTGATTTTAATGCAGGAAGCTGCTCCCGCCATGGATAAACAGTTGTGGCTAGATCGAGGTGCTACTCAGGATTCTGCTGGTCTCTGGAGAAATCATGAGGGACTGATAATAGCACCTCCAGATTTGTTAGGTCTGTTGATTCAGGAAGCACATGGGTTAGCTCATGTGGCAAGGGGGGAAGTTAGAAGGAAAATCATGAAGGAATATGGTTTTTGGGCACCCTGTTTACTTGAACAGATCGATTATGTCATAGGTAGGTGCGTTATCTGTTTGAAAAATAACGTTCGAAGGTGTGTGCCAGTTCCTCCTGGGCACATTCCCACTCCGAGGGGTCCTATGCGCGAATTAGTTGTGGATTTTGTTGATATGATAAGACCAGTTGAAGGGAAAAGGTATATGTTGGTCGTCGTGGATAGGTTTTCTCGTTGGCCTGAGGCCTGTCCAACTAAGCGAAAGGATGCTCAGTCTGTTGCCAAGTTCTTGTGTAGAGAGGTTATAAGCAGGTGGGGACTTCCGGATCGAATATCCTCAGATAACGGTAAAGAATTTGTGGATAAAACAGTCAAATTAATCTTACAAAAGTTGGGAATTAAACAGCGTCTTGGAGCAGTGTACCACCCACAAAGTCAAGGAATGTGTGAAAGAATGAATGGTGTTTTAAAGAATCGCATTGTTAAGATCTGTCAGCATACGGGTTTAAATTGGGTAGCAGCGCTTCCGTTGGCACTGATGGCGTGTCGATCAAGTGAGCTGCGTGATTTGCATATGACACCTCATGAGTTGCTAACGGGAAGACGGATGCCGACTCCTTGTTTGCGTACCAGTGGGAAAGGTCCAAGTCTAGCACTTTTGGAAGACGAAATGCGAACTTATGTAACATATATGGTCAGCTTACATAAAAAGATATCCACATATGTTTTTGACAGGCAGAGGAAAGACGAGGCGCAGCAGAAACTTGATGAGCAAAAGAGCACCACAGTGCAACCCGGAGACAAGGTGTTTGTGAAAGTGTTTAGAAGAAAGTGGTATAACGAACGTCGGGAAGGACCATTTGAAGTGGTCCGCAGTACTGGAACAGCGGTCCAGGTCAAAGGGTCTCCAACGTGGTATCATTTATCACATTGTGTTAAAGCACCAAAAGAGGAGATAACGTGTTCCCAGAGTCAGGGTGTTGAAGGTTCAAGAGAATTGGAAGAAGGTATGGGTGAGCATGCAGCAGGAGAAGAGATGCATGACAATAACCAGAGTCAAATCCCAGAAGGGGAGATTGTCCGTGATATGGGCAATGGTGATGATGATGTGTATGCTTTTGATGATGCCAGAAATGACAGTACAGTTAACGGACAGGAAAGAACATTTGGGGACATTGATTTCCAGCAGGTTCCCGAATCAGCAGAGCCTGTGGCGGTGGAGAGAAATGCGTCACAGGTTAAGAAGGACTGTAACTCAACTGCAGGAGAATCAAGAGAGACAGCTGACAGAAGGAGTCCGAGGCCGGCTCGGAGAAGGGTTAGACCAAAACGATGCGAGAACTAGAGCCCATGTGGCTATAGTTTCTCAGCAGATCGCTACAACACCCTCTCCTCCGAAGGTTGTTATCAGAGCTAAGTTAGGGAAAGCGGTTGTTCTTCCTTGTCAATGTGGAAGATGGAATGTTGGTAGTACTAATCCTCCTAAGTGGAGGAATAATCGTGGTGAAGATGTGTTGTTGACAGGACCCGGATTTGAAAGTGTGCCTCGCGATCAAAGAAAGTATTTTTTGTACAATGACATGAAGTTGGTGAAGATGCAGATGGATTGTTCACTAGTTTTGCGTAATGCTACATGGGAAGATGCAGGTGAATATGTGTGCACTTATTTAGAACCAGCATTTAAATTTGTGCCAATTCTTAATTATTGGGAGGATGATTATGTAACGCGTAAAGTGACACTTGTGATAAAAGGTTTGGAACCTAGTGGGAATGTCGCGGATATTACAAAGGTTCAAGATCAATCTAATGCAATGACTACTCCGAGAATGAATAATTCTCAAACGGAGCTTGTTACAGTAGTGCTGGGTACAACTAAGAATGTTGATACATCAACCCAGACTACTACTTTGTCACAGATAAAGCTTGTCACTACAGCTCTGGATACAACTACGAGTGTTATTACATTAACCCAGACTACTCCTACTTTATCTACGATTGTAAAAGAGTATAATGATACAATAGTGCCAATACCTTTGATGCCTGTGAAGTTTGTAAACGTAACACAGGCGCCGGATGTAGTGACCTTAGAATCGACAGAAGTGTAAAATATGACTCAGGAACCCATGTTAAAAACAAAGCCTACAGTAAATGGTAGAGGAGAGACCTTTGAGGCCGGGAAACAGATGTGGGATGAGCATGTTGTAGCCTCAGCTGAGATAACTCAGGAAAATATATCAGATACAATGAGTGACTATTTTAATTCTACTCAAGTTCGTACTTTGCAAAAGAGAGACAGTGACTGGAAAGCATATGGTTTCGATTCATCGGTGTTACAGATTGCTGACCCCTGGGCAAGTAGGAACTTATGGTTCCAGCAGATAACTCATTCTGTTAGATCAGTTAGAAATTTGAATTGTCCATGTGTGGTGAAAGTTTCATCACCAGGCACATGGCCTTCAATTTTAGAAACGGTGCCAGAACCACTAACTATTAGGTGTCAGTCCTTTGCATTATCATGGTTGTTGTTTCAGCAGCAGGCATCAACGGATATAATAATGGCTTTGTCAAGTAGTCTGTTTAGACCTAAATATGATTGTTCATGGTTGGAAGAATTACCTTATGTGAATCTACTGGATCAACATGAAAATATAATAACAGCAGTCCCTGAGCCGATGGAAGTGACACCTGTGAAAGCTGCTGGTTGTTTCTGTTCAAATGAAACGTATACTGGTTCGGGGATGTATATGGGAGTATCTGATTGTGACAGCTATTTGATGAATTTGGGCCAACATGATAATAAAAATATTAGTAAGTTGTATGAAGTAAAGTTTCGTGCGCCACATCAGAAATATAGTAAAACTTTGATGGTAAGGAATCAAGATTTGCCTGGAAATGTGACAATAGGAAATTTTAGAGATATTTGGTGGGTTTGTGGTGATAAGGCATATATATTTCTGCCTTATGGATGGATAGGATGCTGTTACATGGCAAAACTGAAGCTCCCATATGAGGTTTTTACAGTACAGAAGGGAGACGGTCCTGATACAAATCAGTCAAATGTTGTTTCTGCTAATAGGAGGAAAAGAGCATTGGCACAGTTCCATAATTTGGAGTCATACCATTGGAGAATAAGCCTAGGAGAAAAGTGGGGTATAGGACTGTTCCCATGGTATGGTGTGACATTTTTAGCTGATCATATTGATAACATCACTTATAAATTACAGGGTTTCGCCAATGAGACAATAAGGGGATTAGATTTTCTGTCTAATACTCAAAGAAGTCACAGATTGACCCTGCTAAAGCATGACATGGCGTTAGATTATATATTGGCCAAGCAAGGTGGCCTATGTGTGGCTTTGAACTTAACTGGTGACGCATGTTACACCTTGATCCCCGATTCTTCTGATAATATGACTAGTGTTATAGAGGCATTGCGAAACATACGAGATGCCTTCGGTCCAGCTGAAGGAGCCGGATGGTCTGCCAATTCTTGGCTGCAAGACAAATTAGGTCCGTTAGGTGCTGTCCTAGTACAGATTTTTATGGCAGTTGTCGTATCGTTGTGTGTGATGTTTTGCTTTTGCACGCTGTTGCTGACTTTTGCGAAAGCAATGATATTGCGATGGGTTGGAGTTGTGATGCCTGGGGACGGTACCCAGATGGCGCTGCTGCGAACAACAGATGAGGATGGAATGGAATTAGATGGTGAACTGATGGAGAAGTATCCGTTTTGATATTAGTTCTTATTGTGATTCTTCATGTTATTTGGCTATAGGCTTACTTTTTGATAGTTTCCCCCTATACTGTGTTCGGGTGAAAGGGGGGAATGGAATGTGATATGATTCATTTGTTGCCTGAGAAGACGATACTGGTTGGTTTTTTTTTCTTTTCTTCTCTCCAAGGAAACAATATTGGGGGAGATTTGAAGGCTCGGAACAAGGAATGCTGTGATTCTACACATCGGCGACCCCATACTGAGAATCAACGGAGCCGCGGATGGACATTTTCCCCCATACACACATATATATGTTTATTATAGGATTTTATGTGTTACAGTATATCCAGTGACATTGATAGAAAATGTTTATACTAGTAGTAATCATAGTAAGTCATGATAGTTTTTAAGTTTCTTCTGATACATAACCAATGCATATGTATTACTTCTTGTTAAAATCTTGATTGGGCTGGAGTACAATTTGTGGCCACCTGGGGCAGAGGGGCCGTGAGAGCGGTTTTCCTGTCTTGATTGTTTGAAGGATATCTAAGGAGAAACGGCTGCCTGACAGGTTTTTTCTCTCTCACACTCCATAAATTCATTATATTGTTAAGGTTCTGTGACAGAATGTATTATTACTATTTCTGTAACCAATGATGAATATGTATGTTATATTTTTTTGTTTATCGTGGGATTATTGATCCCCCGAAGGGGGGAAATATGTAGTGTCTTAAACGTATAGTATCTTAAATGTGTAATATCTAAAAGCCTTAACTCATACAATTCTACAAATGGTGAAAGTCCTGAAAAGGCCAAAGTTAATTACTGAACCATCTGGCCAGATGTTTTCCTTTAAGCCAAATGTATGAAAGGCCCATAGTGCTTATCTTATGAGCCGTGACTGAGAAAATGAAACGGATGGTCGTCCTTAAATCAGTATAAGCCGAAGTATAGAATATGATCCAGGATGCACATCCTCTTGGGAAAAGACCTCTGACCCGTTCTCACTGTATGTTAAGATGAATGGTCTGGGAAAGTTAGCGCTGGTACATTTGAGATATATTAAATCTGGACAAAGACAGGTTTCTCTTTAAGATAAACATTATTGCACAGTAGGCTCATATACATCTGTTATGCATTAAGAGGCGGACCCAGAGAATGATCAGAATATATAATGAGTGTGCAGCCATGGATCGGTAGTCAGACTTTGAATCAGAGCGTGCTGACTCCAGGCTTGACCGGAAGGCCTGTAAAGATGCTATATTTCTGTGCTGAATAAAAATCATTATTTACACGAAATAACTGCGTCTACGGAGATTCCTTCCAACCGACAGCTACACTCCATCAAGACGACGAAATACACAACAGGACTTTGCTATTCTAGGAACTACTCGAAGCCCAGAGTAACGAGTAAAGTCGTGCATTACTTTGTAAATTTACACATTAATATCTGTTACTTTTTAAAAAAAGTAATGCGAGTTACTTTTCAGTTAAATTATTTTGCATGAAAAAATAAATACTGAATTAAAATGAACGTAGTCACGTAGAATCGCGCACTCATACGTGCGAGCCGCGGGAACAGAAGCTGGTCAGAAGCGGAGATGGCAAACCAGAGAATTACATTACTGTGATGGAAGTATTCTTATTATTTTAAAATAGTCGAGGAAAAGGAAAAAGGTATAATCGTTAAGTGTAGATTATGTGTTGGTGAAAAGCTCTTGTCAACTGCAAAAAATACCACTTAAAAAAAAAAGAAAACATCTGCATGCAAAGCACAGCGTAGTGGGAGACACATGTACGATGCCATCGCAGCGGAGAAATAGAGCAAATTCACAGCTCGTTTGCTTATTGTGGGAAGATAAACTGCCACGGTCACTGATAATAGCGCGAACTTTGTAAAAAGCGTTCAGAATGTTTCAAGCTGATAATGAAGCAGAGAATGATGTAGACGAGGACGAGGTCATATTTACGGAATTGCACGAAGTTTTACGTGATGACAGCGAAAGGTCCTCCACATCACCGGTGTGCAGCCCACACCCTTAACCTTATATACACGAACGATAGTTACATTTCTGACGGCCAAGGCAGATTGCAAAGCAGTGTACAGATGAGTGCGACTGAAAAGTGTACAGCCTTGTGGTCAAATTCTGGTCGATCATCTTATTGTTCTCAGAAGTTATTAAGCATTTTAAATGTTTAAGACATGTCTTTTGCCCTAATATAACTGATTTCTTAATGGCAATTATCTATATTACACCTGTTACACCTGTAGGGCGTAAAAGAGATACAAGTAACGCAAAAGTAATATAACGCATTACTTTCCATAAAAAAAAAACTAAGTAACGTAATTAGTTACTTTTTTGGGAGTAACTCAATATTGTAAAGCATTACTTTTAAAAGTAACGTTGCCCAACAATGTTCAGAGCATGAACACTCAGGCGCGTTCCCAAAGCGTTTCGACGCAGCTCGAGTTCCTGAAAGGGAAACCGTTTTCCTTTCGTCCTGCAAGGCTGAGACTTGCGGAATCACATTTTCAGCTCTTAGGAGGCTCATTCATTACAGCACCTACACGGCTTCGCTAAACTATTTTTTTGTATGAAAAAAACTCAAACGTCATGAAAAGTCATGTTTTTGACAAAACTTGATTTTAATGTCGTTATTTACCCGTATTCCACTTTTTAACGGATTCTAATTGAATTATGGTTATGTATATTAAAATAAAAAAATGTAATATTTCACATTAGGTGGCATGTTACATTTTCAGTTTTTTCGTTTACTCATTGTACTTTTTACGGTTTTTCATGAAATTTTCTTATGAAAATGCAAATTCATATATTTATAATATATGAATATATGAAGATATTATAATTATATATATTTGCATTTTCATATATTTATAATATATTAATATATTTATAAATTATATTTGAAAAAAATCATATTTTTGTCAAAACTCTGTCATGTCACTTTTCATTGACTTAAATTTTTTTTTCCTGAAATGTACCTTCAAAATAAGATTATATCGTCAGTATTTTCGTTAACTTGTTGCACCATTTTACTTTTTTTTTTCATTAAATTATGCTTATGAATATATTCATATTTTCAAAACAACTATAATATCTTGTATAAATAAAACGTAATTTATCTCAAAACAAATTTGTTGTTACCATCATCATTCACATTTTGCAATTTTAACTGGTTTTCAATGAAATTATGCTCATTATTATTTTCATATTATTCTATTTTTCTGAAAAAAATTTTGTTCCATTGTTTCACTTTTAATGGTTTGTAATACATTTTGCTTATAAGCCTGAAAATGTATACTATCCCACCTTTTCTGGAAATTTTTATCCTAAACTTTTTGTAAAATAATTACTGCAATTTGTAGTTTTTTTGTTCACTTAGTGACTTTTGTAATGGTTGTTCATGAAATTATGCTAACTGATATAAAAATTCATATTTTCACAATAACTAATTTTTGTATGAACAAGTCAATGTCAAAACATGATTTATGAAAAGTCATGTTTTTGACTAAACTTGTCATATTTTTTCCGCTTATTCCACTTTTTAAAGGTTTCTAATGAGATTATGCTTATGTATATGAAAATTAATATTTTCCCAATAGATGAAAAAAGATTAAAAAGTAATATTTCTGTCAAAACATTGGCATGTAACATTTGTAGTTTTTTGTTCACTTATTGCCTTTTGTTAAGGTTATTCATTAAATTATGCTACTTAATATAAAAAAAATCACATTTTTATAATTACTCATATTTTTGTATGCAAAAAGTTCACAAAACTTGATTTTTAGTGTTCTGTTTTTTTTTTCAACTTATTCCACTTTTTAACGTTTTTTAATGAAATTATTCTTATGAATATGAGAAATCATATTTTCCCAATTAACCAAAAAAAAAAGAAATGAAATAAGTATGAAAAAAATCATAATCCTGATTTGTCGTCAGCTTTTTTCGATCCCTTTTTCTTTTTTTTTATTGATTTTTAATAACATTTTGCTTAGGAGTATGAAAATTTATATTTTCATAATACCTGTACTACTTTTTCTGAGACAAAATACATCTATTTCTTAAAACATGATATGTCAATTTTTAGTTTTTTTTTTTTATTCACTTTGTAACAGTTATTATAAATATAAAAAAATATATATTTCCAATAAATGAAAAAAGATAAAATTACGAAAAAAGTCATATTTCTGTCAAGACATAATTTGGCATGTACCATTTTTAGTTTTTTCGTTTAAGCATTGTACTTTGTAATTTTTTACATGAAATTTTGCTTATAAAAATAAACTTTTATATATTTATAATTTTTTTTATGAACTAACTCATATTGTTGTCAACATTGTATTTGCCATGTCACTTGTTCATTTGCTAGGTCACCTGAAGTTTTGCACTTTTTAATGTTTTTTCCTGAAATGTACCTTTGAAATACAAAAATTCATATTTTCATAAAATAATCAATTTTTTCAAAACGTGATATATTATGCTTATGAGTATGAATTTTTTATTTTTATAATAACTATCCTACGTTTTATGAGAATAAAGCCATCTATTTTTCAAAACCTGATTCCACATTTTAACGGTTTTTAATGAAATTATCCTCATGAAAATGAAAAATCATATTTAGATTTTTTGTGTAATTACTGTACTATGTAACGGTTTTTCATGAAATTCATAATATATTTAGAATGTTTTTATGTAGAAAACTCATATTATTGTCAAAACATTATTTGTCATGTCATGTTGCCTTTGTTGAACTTTAAAAAAAAATTCTAAAATGTTGCTTCTGAATATGAAAACTTATATTTTTCAAATAACTATCATATTTTTATAACAATAGACATTTTGTCAAAACATGATATTTCATGTCAGTATTTTCGTTATTTATTGCACCATTTCACATTTTTTTCATGAAATTATGCAAATTTGACCAATTTTTTTGTTCATTTATTCCACATTTAATGGTTTTTAATAAATTTTTACTAATGAGCATGAAAACTCGTACTATCATACTTTTTCTGGAAAACGTCAACCTTTTTTTTTTAAAACATGATATATTAATTTGTAGGGTTTTTTTGTGTTCACACTGCCTTTTTAATGGTTATTCATACAATTATGCTAATTGATATATACATTTACATTTTCATTCAAAACATTATTTTTGAAAAGCCATGTTTTTGACAAAACTAGATTTTTTTAAAATGTCGTTATTTCCCCTCATTCCACTTTTTAACGGTTTCTTATTGAATTATTCTTACGAATATGAAAATTCATATTTCCTAACAGATTAAAAAAGATGTATAAAATTATAAAAAACCTCATATTTCTGTCAAAACATTAAATGCCATGTAACATGTTTTTTTGTTTACGCATTGTATATTGTAACAGTTTTTAATGAATTTTTCTAATGAAAATGCAAATTCATATATTCATAATATTTTTTTAAAAACTCATATTTTTGTCAAAACTTTATTCGTCATGTCATGTGTTTCACTGTCTTCTCGAGTTCATAATTACTTGGATTTTTGAATAGGAAAAATTCCATGTTTTTGACAAAACTTGATTTTCACTGTCATGTATTTTCTCCTTATTAAACTATTTAACGGTTTTTAATGAAATTATGCATTTTATATGAATATGAGAATTCATATTTTCCCAAGAAATAAATATGTAAAAAGTATGAAAAAGTAATATTTCTGTAAAAACACGTTTTTGCATGTGACATATTTTAGTTTTTCGAGTAAATATTGTACTTTGTAACAGATATTAATATAAAAATTAAAAAATAATTTATAAAAATAATTCATAAAAATGTATATTTTTATATATTTATATTAAAAATATATGCGCGTTTTTCCAAAGCCAAACAATGAGACAGTTCTTGTAACCATTGTTTAAAATGAGGGCCTTCTGTATTTTTCAAATGACAACCTAATACAAGTTTTGCTTGTACTAAACATTATATTAAAATATTCTTATCCTAGCTAGTAAAGGTGCACGTTGCAGATAAAATATATAGTATACAGAGTTTAGGACACTTGGGAACATTTTGTTTCAACACCAGGGATAAAAAAAAGTGCAGATATATATGTTGCATATTTACAGCAAGTGATATATATATGTAAGCATATGTACAGTGAATAATTATAAAGGCTATAACAGTGCAGAGATGCGTGGACATCATTAAGAAGTACAGAAATGGTTCTAAGGCTATGGCATTGAAGAGCAAATGTGCCGAAGTGAAAGGTTACAAGATTATGGCATTTAAGAACTGTGCAAGCTGAATAAATAGTCTAATATAAATATAAATATAAAATCTGTTACGACCCAGTCTAGGGTTAGGCCGGGTATTTAGCTCGGGATTCAAAAAAGAAAGGATCTTATAAAGCAGCAACCCAAACACACCACAAACCACAAACACACACAAAAAGGTTTGCTACAAAGGTGTTGGTATATTGTAACACATATATATGTACACAGACTTACAGGCTTGTCTTCAGGGTGGGCAAAGGCCAAAACAATAAACAAAAAGGTCTATTTTGGGGAAGCTACCTTTCCTAAAAATAAAGAAAAGAAAAATACAAATAGCTTCCCTAACTTCCTGCTACAAGAACAAAGACAAAACAATCCCTCACTCAAAGTAAATGGCAGCCGCACCCCTAATGCCATTGAAATAAATATGTACAGTGCCCAAATATATTACAATATAATACAAAAGAAATATATACAAACAAAAGTAGTCAAAGGGGCAAAACAGGCTCAAAGTCAATAAACAGGCCGAGGTCCAAAAACACTAACATCAACAATTAAGCTATAGCCTGAACACCAAAACAAACAATCAAAACCCTCACTACTTACAACTACAACTACAACTACAACAAGCCTCCCCGATTGCCTCACTCCTTCGTTGTTAAATAGCAAACTGGTGGGTGATGTTGTCGGATCTCAGAATCCCCTCTGAGACCAAACACCTCAGGAGTGCTCCAAGTTTACCTCTTTGGTTCTTAATTAATACTAACTCGGTCAGAACTCCCAATAAAAAGGCCCAGAGACTTGGATGAGAAGGACAGCAAAATACAAGTTTATTTCTTTTCTCTGCAGAGAAGATCAATCACCAAAACAGATATAATCCAAAAGAAAAACTCCTTTTCAGAATAATAGATGCTTGCAAGCGCTTCAAAAGGAAAGTCCCCAAAACCCTAATGGGAGAATCACCTAAGGTGATTTCCACCCTGAACTTTTAGGTAGTTTCCAAAATCAGAGCTCACCAAAAAATGAAAGTACCAAATAAAATCCCGAAAAGAACGTCTTCAGACCGGTCCTGAAGGTAACCCTACTGCTCAAAAAGAGACTGCTCCTAGAAGAGACTAAAACTCGACTACGACCACACTCTTTTCTGCGAGCGTCTCTTATTTATGTGCAGGCGCCTCTAGGCGCCTCCTACCTTAATTTACATGGTTCTACTCGAAATCCCATTATTTCTGACCTACCCAATTTTTGGGCCCTTCCTACTCATTATTATGCATCACGTGGTGAATCCTAATTCCCATTATTTTCGTTCCCTCCTGGTTCTTCCTCTTCCCTTCGTCATTTCCTCCACGTGATCCCTCTTACCTATATCCCCTTATTTTCGGGCCTTCTTGGGGTTTTATTTTTTAAAACTTGTCCTATCTTCCTCATTCTTGTCTTACCGCTTGTTTGAGCAACACTATTTTGGACTAGCCTTCAGTTCCTTTGGATATTTTCTTATTTTCTTCTTCTTGATTATGCGTAAGTTTCTTCTCTTATTTTACCTTATTCTATGATTATATATTTCTCCTTAGACCTTCATTTTAATGCTCTTATGTACCTTTTCCTGCTAATGCTATGGTTATAGTTGATTATATGGCTGTGTGTTAGATATTTTTCTTAAGCTTGGCTGTGCACTAGTTCAGTACCTAGTGTACTAGACTGGTTCTTCCTATTTAGTTGCCACCATGCTATTTATTGACCTTGGTCTTGTTCTCTTCTTTCTGTGTGTTTTTCTAGCTCGTTACAAGACCACTAGACGCAAGAGGTCTCTCCCTTACTCTAGGGTTTGCACTTCTCCCATTTCTCCCTATCGCCATTTTCAGATCTCCCGTTTGCTTGATGACTTGGACAACTATTTGGTCAACCCTTGTGATGGTCCTGATCGTCCTACTTCTTCCCCTACTGCCCACACCTCTCCTTCTTCCGTTGATGTGGGCACTCAGACTGACCCTGTGTTGATTCTGCCTGTCAGTCCTCCTCCTGGGGCTCCCCTCTCTTCTGACACTGACAGTGCACCTGATTCTGGGCCTGACTCAGGGCCTAGTTCGCCTGATCTTCCTCAAGGTGCTTCTCCTTCCTATTCCCCTACTTCTCCCTGCAATCCTCCTCATGGGCCCTCTTCTCCTCCTACTCCTTGGGCATCTCCTGACAGTGTCATCATGGTTGAGTCTGAGCCTGAGCCTGGCTTTGGGCCTGACCCCTGTGGGTCCCTTTCTCCTGAGCCCTACCACAGCCTGTCTCTTAACAGTCCCTGGCTGGTTTGTCGTCCTTGTCATCTTTTCCCTAAGTGTTCCCACTGGGAGTGTCATCCTTAATAAACATGGTGGTCTTTTTCTAAATGGTTTCTGTTGTGGTTTCTTTATAAGCAAGCCATAGGCTTTGGTTACATTGGTCTAAGGTCAACCTGTTAGGCAGGTGAGTTAAAGCAAATATATACTTAGTCTATTAACTGATACTAAAACAACTTAACTGATAATTATTTTCTAAATATAGACTTGGTTGTGTTGATGCCTATCAAAAAATTCCACATTGCTTCCCCCTCTGAAACTGAAAAGTTTCACACAATCTATTCTTTTCATGTTGGCGCTTGCATGCATCTTTACAGACCATAGATAAACGAAAAATAATAGTATACACATCAACATGTTGCTGATAGTAAAACATAGTAAATGAATCTTATGTGTCTAACATATGCTCTGTAGGTAAAGTAAATCAACAGACCATGGCTACTAAGCCCTGGCCCTAAAACTACACGAGCTGCCAAGAAGTTAAAATGAAACGTTAAACAGTAACAGTACTTAAAAAAAGGTTATATTCCCGTCAGTAAAGTATTACCAATAGAAACCAAATAGCATATTCCAATATAAAATCAATACACTTCCACCTTAAAAATAAAATCAATATACTTCCACATTAAAAATCAATATACTTCCAAACAATATACTTCCAAAAATCAATATACTATACTTCCAAATAAAATCAATATACTTCCACATTACTGACCCCCTACATTACTTATTACATATCAGAGACATACTGGCCTTCTCGAACATGGATCAGGAGTGGGCGAAAAACCCTCAGTAGCCGATCGTGAGGGAAAATTCCCACTCTGCCCGCCGTGGCGCGACAGTGTGAAAGGATCACCAGATCCGTGGTTTGCAGCATGTGAAGGGGCTTTATGTGGGGTATCAATGCCAGTACCAATGGTGTCGTGGTGTCACGTGACGAGTCCAGAAGGGCAAGGGGGCGGTAATCCTGCAGTCCGCCTCCATTCGGGCCCATATGTCGAACTTGTCGGTGGTTGTGAGATGTGCACGTGACGAAACATGTATGGACGAGTCCGTATTGTAAAACAGTGGGTGAATAGGTGGCTGTCTGGGTATGGTGTTCCATATCCGCACTTCGTCCTTGGACAGGCTGGACCACAGTTTGTATCCTGCCAAGGAAACAGAGTGATATTCCACGCAGGCTTCCTGCAGGATGTCTCGGGTGAGCAAAAACGCGTGTGTGGTAATACCACCGTACGCCGAGGCTACAGATATGAGGCGGCGTAAGGTGTATGTGTGAGTGGTGAGTGTGAGTGGACGTGTGTCGTGAATCGAATAGTCTATGCAACTATTGTGTTCGTGGATCCAGTGTTGACTGGATAGAGTGAAATCAGCGTGTTTTAAAATGAGGGACAGAGGTCGAGGGCCATCTTCAGCGAGCGTGGTCCACTGGAGCTGTTGGTTCAAGCCCTGGATGTGGGGGTCCGGTGGGTACGGTTGAGCCATGCTGCGCCGGACGATGTGGGTTGGGAGCTGCTGTAGGGATTGTGGGGTGAGCCAGGTCGAAGGTGCCTGAGCATAGCGTGCGATGGTGTGGCAGGCTCCGCAGGGGCAGTTGTTGGAAAGGAAGGTGTAAGCATAGCGGGCGTTGCCTGGTGACTGCGAAGGGTGGCCCGGATCGTAGACGCAGCGAACAGTACAGGATAAGAAGTCAAGGCGCAGGACACTCGCCTTGGGCGTGATGGAGGCAAGGGCAGTCCAGGAGGTAAGCGGGCGACTGCCATTGTCTGGACCTGTACAGAAACATACATATACAGAGCAACAACACAGAAAACATCGGAATGGCTGAAGTGTCTGGCCCGGCTACCACCACCACTCGTGGTGTGGTGCCAACTGTTTCATGCTGAGGGGTAGAGGAACGTTCAGTTTGTGTCCAGCCCGAAGGTTCTGCCATACATCTCGTTTCGTAAGGGGTTGGTGCCGGAGTATAGGTGACACACACACAATGGAGTCCACACCGGCTGGGACACGGTATGGTGGTTTCCTCGGGAGTTGTTGCAAAAGGCGTTTGCAGTGCGGAGTTAGTGACGTCCATAGCTGGTAGCCACAGAAGGAGACGGTGTGGTATTGGATCAGAGTCTGTAGTGGGATATTCGGGGTAATAAGGAACGCGTGATGGGAGTGGCTTCCATAGGCGTGTGCCACTGTGATAATGCGACGACATGTGTAAGTGTGTACGGTGAGGGTGAGCCTGGATGTGAGAGGGAAGGACATGTCAGTGGGTCCATCATGGATCCACTGTGTATATCGCAAGGTGATATCAGCGTGTGCCATAATGTAAGGAAGCGGTCGATAGTCTCTTCGGTTGCAGTTATGAATAAGGAAGGAGACATATCGGTCAGTGGTCAGGGGAGACCAGGTTGCATGGTTCAGTTCTGTAACCTTAGCCAACGGGGGGTAGGGGTGCGCAGTAACTGCGTTGGCAAGTGAGATAACTTCTAACATAACTAGCTGAAGACTGGGATCTGGCAGGGGTCGGAGATACATTAACAGGCGTTGGCAGGCACCGCAGCCGAGGTTGTGTCGTGTGAAGAAATGGTAATGTCTGTGAGGTTGCATATCTGTGGGACAAACGCAGGATGAGGTGCATGTGAGGTAACAGGTACCAAAGGGACGTTGAATACTTTGCGGTAAATGTCTGGCGTGCGTTCGTAAGGGACCTCGCTGTTGGAGTGCCATGATCTGAGGGAAAGAGACACACAAAGCGACTAACTAGAAGGGGGTTAAGCAAAGGGCAGGGTACATGTATTTATACAGTGATTTGTCTCTTTAAGCCTTGTCATCCTCTGCCAGGAGCAGAGGGTAGAGTGTGTCAGAGTGGTTCAAAAGTGCCTGATTGTCCTCGTCGTCGTCTGACAATCTGCCGTTCATCATGAGATATTGGCCGAAAAGGGAATGTACAGTCTTGTCAATAAGAGAGCGAATAAGTGGGATGCCACAGCATACTACTGCTAAGACCGCTAGTAGGACGAATCCTGCTATTGTAAGAATTCTTATCAGACCCGCCAACCAGTCACCTGACATTAACCATTTGTACCAGGCGGGGTCGGGGGATGCATTATTTTGAGTCATTTCCTTACGCATTGCTTTCATTTTGTTGAAGACAGTATTTAAAGGTCCTGCTGGGCCGGTATGTAAGGGTATTAGTGCACAGCAGTCTGAGCCGAAAAGAGTACAAACCCCTTGGTCTGGACCGCGCATGGTGTCTAAAGCAAAGCGGTTTTGTACAGTCATCATTGTGGTGGCATGGAGTTGCTCTGCCATAAGTCCTAGGGCCGATATGGTGTGATTAATAAATCGTTGCTGATTGTACCATATGTAATTAATCCACTTCATGTTTCTATGTGCTTGTACGTGGGGGAGGAATATAGTCCAGGCCATGGAGGATGCTTCTTGTAGGGCGCGATATTGTTCTGGTACGCCGGCTGGTTCTCCGGACCAGTCTACATATATGAGAGCGTCAGTATCCCACTGCGGTAGGTGTGTGGAGTTACCTAATGTAAAGTACTTATTCAGGGTTATTCCATTCAAGGCCGTGGAGACATCACGGCGAGTGCGCGCGTGTGCGGGGTGCTTGAGGAGTTGCTCCAGTCTGGTCTCATTTAGCTCGAATACAGTGAGATGTCCCTCCAGCAGGACTGGCGTGCAAAGTCCACCCCAAAACTTCGGGAGGACCTGCAATACTTGTGGTTCTCCACAATACCAGAATACGTCAGCCAGCGGTAAAGTACCTAGTTTAAGGTGAGGGATGATTACTTGGACGGTGGTGTTGGGCTCACACCCGTACTGTGAGGTGTTACAACTGGACATCATGTTAATGATGGGATAGTTAGCCTCCAGTGTATCTAGACATGCTGTTTTAGCAACACTACCTACGGCTATGGGTCCTCTTCCTTTAATACAGAGTGGGAATTTCTGGTCTGGATGGACACGCACTCGTATATCTGTGGGGGTCTCAGTTGTATCCGGTGTGTATGAGCAAGATCTGCTGTAATTCTTCATCCATTCTGCTCCATGTGTGTGAGCGGCTGCTCCTAGTAAACATGCCGCGGGACATAAGTGGGTGCTATTATAAGGGGTCCTTGCGCATTCGCGAATTCCTCTAGTGGGCATTGCATAAGGTATGTGCCTTGATCGTTTATGACATACAACGCACGTGCTGTTGGGGTGCGCTTGACGAGCCGTGTCTTGAAGCCAGGCGTAGTACAAATTTGGTGGAGTGGCATGATAGTCCGTATCATTGTATATGGTGACGCTGAGGAGGGTGACGGTTGACGAAACATTTGGGGGAAAGACGGGAGCGTCATTTTCATTATAGCGACCATCAATTCCCCAGACTCTACCTTCCGGCGACTGGCAAGTGTCTGGGCAGGAGCCGTTTAGGGCCATATGAAGAAAGAAATGGCTTAGGTTCCGGCCACTGTGACATGGAACATAGTACGAAGTGAAGTTCTGGCCTTTGAGCCCGGGGAACAGGGATGGTTGACTGCTGTCTGATCCTTCGCATTTGATTGCGAAGTCTATAGCAGCCTGGCGGGGTTGGAGGCCTGGTTGGCCCCCAGGAGCATAGACTCGGGCTCCTGTGTCAAAATCCACGCTGCTTGTTTGTACTGATGCGGATCGAGACAACGAGTGTTTCGTATAATAATAATGTAGCCAAATGCCATGGAGCCGCTTACAGGCACCATGCTTGGGTCTTCCTGTAATTACAATGGCTATTGTTGGATCACTTAAGTCGTTTAGCACGTTTGGCCGTCGCACGCCTGCCTCCACTGTAAGTAGAAAATCCGAATTGGATGCATTGTCGGCCCAACTTTGTATGTCTACATTGTGCGGAATGGCGGGGCCGGTGTAACTAACCGAATAGCTAATCTGATACCAGTGTTCATTTCTAAACAGGGCCGCAGTTTGGGCAATTTGAGAATGGTTAGCTGCTACCATTAGATTTAGAGCACACCACATATGATTACCTATTGAGCCGTTTGCTGGTGGCCACAAGTCAGGGAGTACTGGGGTGAAGTTTGAACGAAACACTTCGACCCCTGCTATGTAGGCAAATCCCTGCCCTGCCTCCCTACGTTTCCTGGAATGATTCGTTTGCGGCGCCTGCGTAGGGTTGGTCATGTTGGGGTGGGTTTCATTGGAGATTACGGTACCGTTTTGCGGGGTACTTTGTACCCATGCTAATGTTGTGACCGTAATAGCATATAATGATGCTGTCACAATCATCATGATAATAATTACATGTTTCGATTCGTTAGGTCTATATCTTCTCAGGTATAGTCTGTGCTTGGGATCTAATATTCCGGCCTGCAACTTAGTCATACTGGTGTTCCCAGGCTATGTCGGCGGGGTTTAGGGTGTCGTATAGCGGTGGTGGGTCAACTATAGCAAAGGGGGAAAGCGTGGGCGTGACTGGGTCGTTTGATGGTTCTCCTGTATATTGTGATGGATCTGGGAGGTCTAATGGTAAAAAGTCAGACGGGGAAAACGGGAGTGGGAGGTATACGTCTGGTGCCTCTGGTTGGATATCTGCAGGGACGTTTGTGATGGCTGCACTGTCGTCCTGTGCGTCTGCTGGTGTGAGTTGTGAAGTTGGAGATATCGGACGCGTCAGCTGTGGGGCGGCCGGGGAGTCTTCAGTCGGTGGTTCTGGTGTCGCCTGCTTTTTGGCTAGCTTCTCTGCTTTCTTCTTCTCTTGTGCACGGGTACGTCTCGCTGGTCCTTGCGAGGTGCTCGGGCCGTCTTCGTCGTCCGAGTCGTCGTCGTCTGAGGGCTTGTCTTGTGCACTGGTTGTGGGTTTCTGTTCTTCCACGTGAGCCCTGCAACAATGATTCAAATGATACCAGTGTTGCTTACCTTCAACTTTTACTGCGGTAGGGGTTGCCAACACCACTTTGAACGGGCCTTCCCGCCTGGGTGTCTTCCAATGTTTCTTTTTAAACACCTTAATGTAGACAAAGTCCCCAGGCTCAACTCTCGCGAGCTTCTTTGCCTCTTTGTCTGTTGGACCCTCACTTGCCTGTGTGGCCGCGCACACCTGTGGGTATACAGTTCTATGGATTTCGGTTAGGTGCTTCACATAGCTAGACATCTCTTTTTCCAATTGCTCTAATCCTGGACCTTTATAGGGTCCTCTTGTGAACGACATTGGCATTGGCCGTCCTGTCACTATCTCATGAGGTGACAGATGTAAGGTCCGGTTTGTCTGCGCCCTCATTTTCATCAATGCCAATGGTAATGCCTGTACCCAATTTAACTTGGTGCTTGCACATATCTTTGCCACTTTTGCCTTGATAGTGCCATTTGCCCTCTCCACCATTCCCTGGGATTGGGGATGGTACACGCATCCTAGTTTTTGTTTTACACACAATGCTCTCAGTACCTCCTTCATTATCTGATTGGTAAAATGTGGTCCATTGTCTGACTGAATCTGATCAGGGATTCCAAATCTAGGGATCACTTCCCTACACAGAAATTTAGCGACTGTTTTTGCAGTATTGTCAGCTGTTGCTATCGCTTCCACCCATCGACTGAATCTGTCCACTACCACCAGGATGTATCTTTTCCCTGATACCCTATCCTGCATATCCACAAAGTCCATTACCAAGTGTCGAAATGGTCCCATCGGGACTGGAATGTGACTGATGGGGGCTGTGAAGTTCTTTCTAACGTTGTTCCTGGCACATACTTCACACTGTCTCAATGCATGGTCTACCATGCTTGCCAAATAGGGCGACCACCATTCTTGCCTGATTGTGTCAATGATTACTTTTCTATTGCAGTGGTCTGGTCCGTGCACCTCCCTGATCAGCATGGGTAGTAGCGCTCTTGGTGCCACCCATATACCATCTGCACTTCTCCATATCTTTTCGTCTTCTGCCTGCCATGCCCCTCTCTTTTTCCAACACTCTTTCTCCTCTGGGCTTGCTGCCTCCTGTCCTTGAACTATCTCTTCAAGTGTTAGATTTTCTGATCTCTCTTCTGGTTCTCCAGGTATCAATACTGCCATTACACTCTGTTCGCCTACTGCTGCTCTTTTCGCTGCTTCATCTGCCGCTGTGTTACCTTTGGTCACCATTGTTCCATCTGTTTTGTGGGCTCTACACTTAACTATTGCTAGTTTCTGTGGCAATTGTATAGCATGCAACAAATCTGTTATGGCCGGCCCATGAGTAATTGTAGACCCATCTGCACGTTGGAACCCTCTCTGTGCCCAAATTGGTCCGAACACGTGACATACCCCATAGGCATATGCAGAGTCTGTGTACACTGTGCATGTTTTTCCTGCAGCTAGTTTGCAAGCTGCAGTTAGTGCCTTGATTTCTGCTAGTTGTGCTGAACATGGCTGTGGGACCTGGGCTTGTGCTATTGGTCTGTGGTCCTGTGTCTTGGGGTCATACTCTATTACTGCATACCCTGCTTTGTTCCCTTTCATTGTCCGGTAACATGAACCGTCCACAAAAAATATCCGCTGTGATTCTTCCAGCGGTTCTGGTTCTAAATCTGTTCGTGCTTTTAGAAATTTCTCTGACTCTTCTCTACAGCAGTGCGGTGTGCCATCGTTGGGCAGCACCATCCTCTCTGCTGGGTTTACTGTATTGCAGCGTTCTATTGTCAATTCTGGTGATGACAAAATCACATCATACCCTGTTCTCCTTGCATTGGTTATTACGAACTTTTGACTTGTTAGGAGCGAAAACAGTGCATGTGATGTGTACAGGGTTACTGGGTGCCCCATTGTGATGGATGAGGCCTTTTGGTAAGCGAACGCTGCTGCGCTTATAGCCCTGTAGCATGGGGGCATGCCTTTTTCTACTGTGTCTAGCGCGGTGCTAAAATAGGCGATGGGTTGGTTCCCCATTCCTTCCTGGTGCTGCATTAGTACAGCCGACGCAAATCCCTGTCGTTCAGAAACATACAGGTGAAATGGTTTGCTGTAATTTGGACATGCTAAGGCTGGAGCCGAAGCCATTGTGCTCTTTATTAATTCAAACGCTGCCTCACCGTCTGATGTCCATTCTAGTTTTGCACTGGGTTTATTCTGGCCTGCTGCTTTTATCATGTCTCTTAGTGGCTGTGCTTTGAGTGCAAAGTCACATATCCACGGTCTGCTAAACCCTGCCATACCCAGGAATGACAGCATTTGACGCACGTTTTCCGGTCGTGGTGCATTTCTTATCGCCTCTAGGTGTGCGGGCGAAATCTTTCGTGTCGTGCCTTCTAGTACCCTTCCCAGATATTCTACCTTTTTGCTGCAGAATTGCAATTTCTCTTTACTGACCTTGTGTCCATTTTTCGCTAAGGCTTTTAGCACTGTCAGTGAGTCTTCTAAACACTGTTCTTTCGTTTCCGAACAGATGAGTAGATCGTCTACGTATTGCAGGAGACGGCTTGAAATTTGCAAGTTTTGGAGGTCACGCGCTAACACCTGATTAAAGATTGATGGACTTTCACAGTACCCTTGTGGTAACCGTGTATACGTGTACTGTTGGCCCCCATATGTGAACGCAAACAAATGGCGCGAGTCTGGGTGCAGAGGGATACTAAAGAATGCAGAGCATAAGTCTATCACTGTGTACCATTGGGTACTCTCTGGAATGTTTGACAACAATGTGTGAGGATCTGGGACCACTGGAGTTTCTGCGATTACAATTTGGTTTACTGGTCTCAGATCATGCACTAACCTCCATTTGTCTGAATTTGGTTTTCTCACTGGAAAGATGGGAGTGTTGCAGTGACTTTGAGTTGGGATCAATACCCCTGCTTCCACTAAGCCTTTTATGGTTGGTCCTATCCCTTCTACAGCCTGTTGTGATATAGGATACTGTCTTTGGTAAGATAAGGTAGCTTCGGGTTTAACCTGAATTTTGACTTGTCCTGATGATTTGACTAAACCTACATCCGTGGCGTGCTTTGTCCACAGCTGTTCTGGGATTATTTTTAAGGCGTTTTCTTTCTCTTGTTCTGTTAGTTCCTGTTCTGCCGACACTAGGGTCATTTGCGTTTCCGCTTTTTCTTCTCCCTCACTTTTATTTTTATGGCTAACCAGCACTTGAGTTGCCACTACTTGTTCTGTGCCTTCCCCTTTGATCCTCAAATACTTCCTATCTTTAGTTATTGTTACATTTGTGTTATATGTCTGACACCATTCCTGTGCTTCTTGTGCTTGTCTAACCATTGGCCCTAAATCTTTGGATTCAAAATTCTGCCCGATCATCAGAGTGATGTGAGGTGCTGCCTGATCTACTTGGTACCATTCTTTTACTTCTTCCGCTAGTTCTACTTCAGCGGCTATTCCTTCTGGCCCTACAATGATGGACTTGATTTTTAGTCCACACCTTCTTCCTTCTTGGGTTTGATCCCACAGTTTGTTGTATTCTTCATCTTGTTCCCCCTCATCATACTTCATTGTGCAATGTAATGGGTCTCTAGCATCGCGACAATCTGGTCTCATGAGTTGGAGCCATGGTTTCCATTCACTGAATATTTTCCAGAGATTTGATCTTTCTTTCTCCCAGATCTCTAGCCAATAGACTTTGTCTAAGTTTGGACAGTCTTCTTCTCGTTCTCTCCATAATACTGGATACTGGGATGTGATTGCATCTGGTAGTGTGACCCATACACCGGTGGGCCCACAATGTATTTTGGCTCCTAATTTACATAATGCGTCTCTGCCTAATAAATTTACTGGTGTAGCTGGTGAGAAGAGCAGAGGTGTTTGGATGCTTATTCCGGCGACTGTTATCCACTGGGGTTCCGTGAAACGTAAGGTCTGTGTTTTTCCCGAGATGCCTACTGTTTTTATTGCCTTACGGGTAAGGGGGAGTTTCGAGCCTTCTTTTCCTATCGATGAATACGTTGCCCCAGTGTCTACCAGAAATGGCGCTTTTAAGTCGTCTCCAATTACCACCATCATTGTTGGCTCTTGAACTGGATGCAGTGAGATGGCACACTGCACCAACTCCCCTGTTGGCTTCTCTGGGCATCTTCATTGGTTTCCTGGGGCTGGCCCCATAGGGCTGCCTCCAGGTGGGACAGGGCCTTGGTTATGGGCCGGTCCCATCCATTGCCCTCCCCAGTTGTTTGGTCCTTGGGGGTTTCTTCCCATTCCTCCAGGTGGGCCTGATTGTCCCATATTCTGCTGGTAGGGGCAATCTCGTTTCAAATGACCTGTATTGTTACAGTTCCAACAGGCTCCTGGTTGTCCTCCTTGGCCCCACTGGCCTCTGGACATGGGTCTTGGTGGTCCCCCTCTTCCTCTTCCTCTGGGGTTTCCCCAATTTCTTTGTTGGGGGTATTGGGGCCCCATTTGATACTGAGGGACCATTTGGTAGTTCCCCGGCGCCATCATTATTTGTGGCTGTAGTTGTGGCTGTGGCATCATGACAGGTTGGGGCGCTATCGGCACCGCTGGTTGATGAGGTATTTGCATCATCGGCTGCACTGTCGCCGGTACCATCATGGCTGCTTGGGTCACTGGTTTGTCATCTTTTTTCTTTTCTTCCTGACCCTTCTGTTTAGTCCTTGCCAATTCCCCCAACTGTGCCTTGTGGAGTTGCATTACCAGGTTCTCAGCTGCTTTTCTTTCCTCCTTTTCTCTTTTTCTTTCTAGCTCCACATAGTGAATTACATTGGCTTCAAAGGTTGACCAGGGTATGGTGTTCAGCCCTACCACTGCCTCCAGTTTCTTCTGTACTTCTTCCGGGAGGGCTCTTTTCAGCATCATTCTGAACAGAGCCCGGTTGGTCTCCGTTTCATCCCATCTTGACCCCATTTCCTCTCTCCAGGCATTTTGTAGGTTCAAGATGAACTGAGCTGGTCTTTCGTCGTCTTGCAGTTTCATCTTTTCCACCCTTCCTGGGTCTGCTTTTGTTGGATATAGTACCCTCAGAGCATCCCACAATTGTTGTCTCACTTTTCCCAGTGGGACATGGTCATAGCTTGGATCATCTGCTGTCTTGGGGATATGGGCCTGGACCAGGATCTCTATCATTTTTGCTTTTCCTAGTATTTGGGACAGGATAGCTTTTATGTCTCCCACAGCCAAGCATTGGCCCATTGTTTGTTCTTCCAGCTTGGTGATCCACTTCTGGGCTCCCTCCCATATGTTCGGGAGGCGGCCTATCAGGCTCGTCAGATCCATAAATGTCCATGGTATGTACGTCACTTTCTTGTCTTTGACCAGCAGGGGGAGCATTTTTGTGTGAGGTAGTTCACTGGCTTCCTCTTCTCCATCCATTTCCTCGTCCTCGGATCTTGGTGTTTCTTCCCCACTGCTGCTCGTATCTTCGTTGACGTGACCTTGGTTTCTGGAATATTCTTCCTTCTTTTTTCCTCTTTGCTTCTGCTTGGTCATGGAGCGGGTGCTTATTCGGGATGTTGATATTATGAAGGGTTTATGCAATCTTGTGGTTGTTTTGGATTTGGTATGGTTCTCATGACCCTTTGCTGCTCCTTGCTCTGTCTTTACTTGTTCCACTCGTCTGTTTAAGTGGTACATAGCTTCTGCCTGTGCTTCTCTTGTTTGGTGTTCTCTGTTCACTGCGGCCTTCTGCTCCATTCTTAGTTTGGACATACTTTGGTTCATTTCATCCAGATTTTTTAGCATGCTATGGCTTAGTTCCAGGAGTTGTTGTGTTCCCACTTTTCCTTTCTCCATAGTTTTCGCTGGGACTAGTCGCATTTCTCCTTCCAGATGTACTATTTCTCCCAGTCCTTGCTTTCTTTTCTTGTCTTCCGGCCGCTTTAACTGTACCCCCACGGGGTCCCAGTCCAGGTCATCATATTCCATTTTTCCTTCTTCCCAGCTCTGTCGATCTTCTCTTGGGTCTTTCTCTTTTGCTGGCCTTTTGCTTACCAGGGATCCCTCGCTACCAAAGTGCATGGGGGTTCCTAGGTTCACTGATTCTGATGACCTTCTTCTCTTTCCTCGTTCTTCCTTACAGGCATCTGCTAGTTCTTTTGGTGTCACACTTCTCCAGCTTTCTTCCTGTTCTTCCTGTGTGTCCCCCTGTTCCTGCTCTCTTTGTCTGCCTGAATATGGGGTGCTGTACTTGATTTGTTTATTCCTGCATCCGAGACCGTAGTTTTGCCATCCGGCCACTTTTTCTGTATCACTTTGGCACGTTCCAGGGTCCGAAACATGCCCTTCCGTCAACTCGTTTTCCTTGTTTCGGGGTCGTTCTCTCTCCAGCATGTCCTCTTGCTCCTCTAGGTCTTTTTCACTCCGGTTATTGCTCTCTCTCCCTCTTGGATGGACCCTCTCATCTTCAGCCATCTCTGGCTTGTTGTCAACGTTGTACCTTGTTCTGACAAGTCCTTCCACCATGCCACCTGTTAGTTCTATGGTGACTCGTTTCGGGTCTCCAAGTTCCTGCGGCAGCAGTGGATACAGCCCTGTTGTATATCCAGGCGGTTTCTCGTTGTAAGGGGGTGGCTTCAGCTGCTCCTCAAATTTCTCCCATGGTGGGGCAGTCCCTTCACTCTCCCTTTCCTTCTTTCTTTCTCCCGATGCCTCGCCGTTTTCACAACAGCAATCATTTCGGCAGTTGCATCGTGGTATTTTCTTTTCTTTTCCTTCTGCTGCATTTTTCATTCTTCTTCTCATTCCTTCTTCCTGAAACCAGTTAACTATCTCCCACTTTCTCTTCATCTTATCCAATTTTTCCTTTTTTCCTTCTCCCCTGTATTCTATCCAATCCTTCAGTTTTTTGCATTTTTCTTCATTAAACGACCCTTCCTCAGGCCACTGCACGCTCCCTTTTGTTTGCTCGTGCCACTTTTTCATGTACTTTTCTATCTCTTTTCCTGCATCCTTGTGCTGATTTATTATAATCCACACTGGGGTTACCAGTGGTGTGCATTGTTTCTTTTCCATCATGCACCCTTGCCTTGCCCTTGCTGCGTCTGATCTGGGTCCTGGGTTTCTATTTGATTCTACCCAATTTAGTTTTGCGTGTATTCTTTTTACTGTTACCCCGCTTCTGTATGGGTTTTTCCTAGTTAATCCCCCCAATGAATTTATTTTGTCTACTAGAATTGAGGTTGCCGCTCCTCTTTCCCACTGCACCACTCGCGGTTCAACGGTTATGGTTGCTGTCAGTCCTGAGCAAAAGTTATATTGTTCTGGCCCTGCCGCAAATACTTCTACAATTGGATCGCTATCTTCGTCCCACGGGTCTTGTACTAATTCTGCTAACGGTATTACTGCCTGTCCTGGTTTAGGTGTTTCTAACAACGTGCGTATTACGGGACTCAATACTCGGGGTCGCCAAAGTTCTCTAATCACCCTCTCCCAATTGTCTTCTGGGAATATCCTTTTTAGCGCCTGTAATTTGTCGAATGTTGTCAGTTCCCACAATTTGTCTGCTATTTCCTTTTCAGTCTGCCACTTCTCTACTCCGTTTATATCTAGGTACGTTCGTTCGTCGAAGAAATGTGTCCTGATTCCTTTCGTTTCTATCTCTAGCACACTCATCCACTCTCTATTATATTCTGCAACTTACTCTTGGTGGCCCAACACCCTAATCCCTTATCCTACTACTACACTCTTCTTTAATTTATTCAACTATCATTTGCATCAAACACACAGCATTTAGTTATTCATCAACACATCAACAACACATTTGCATTTCAATATCACAGTAATATCAATAACACATTTGAGCTTAATCACATATCATTCATAAACACATTTGCATTAAACACCGGGGGCCCCCCAACCACTGCTTCCGTGCAGCCCCTGGCTGTTTCATCGCCAGTAATTCAAACCACCTGACTATACCGTCAGCCCTAGCTGTTTCACCGCTAGTATCTTTTATCCCACTGCTATACCACAGTGCCTGACTATCCCGTCAGCCCTGGCTGATTCACCGCCAGTAATCTTTATCTTTTCACTCTGGCTGTTTTCCACAATCCAAGCCTCTCCCTTTGCCTTGGTTCTTGGCTTTGGGTCAGGTGCTGTCCACCCTTCTCCGGGGCCACCCCACCACAGCAGGCCACAGATATATCAAATTACACAGACTTTATATTTCAAAAAGGTGTCTGCTTACCTTGATCTGTTTTTAGGCCGGCTTCTGTAGACTGCTGGGTAAGTGGTCCCTGGATCAGGCTTTCAGGCTACCTGGTTCGATCCCTTGGAGAAGCTCCCGGGTTTCGGCACCAATAAAATGTCGGATCTCAGAATCCCCTCTGAGACCAAACACCTCAGGAGTGCTCCAAGTTTTCTTTTCGTGCTGCGAAGCTGAGACGTGCGGAATCGCATTTTCAGCTTATTCATTACAGCACATACACGGCTTAGCCAAACAAGTGGTTTTGATATGGTTTTGATGAATTATGACTTTCTACAACTGATTTATTCACTTTTTGCAGTTTTTAACACTTTTTCAGCAAATTATGATTATGAATATAAAAAATTAATATTATCATAATAACTATCATATTATTACGAAAAAAGTGCTATTTTTGTCTAACCATGATTTATTATCATAAACATGTAAAATATTGTGGTGAAGTGCATGCGATATGTGTAAACATAAACATGTTTCGAAAAACCGTTTTCCTTTCATCCTGCGAGGCTGAGACTTGCGGAATCGCATTTTGAGCTTTTCGGAATCTCATTCATTACTGCACGTACACGGCATGGCTAAACAAGAGGTGTTGATATGGTTTGATGAATAATGACTTTCTACATCTGATTTATTTACTTTTTACAATCTTTTATCAATTTATGATTATACATATGAAAATTCAAATTTTCATAATTATCATATTTTTCGAAAAAAGTGCTATTTTTGTCAAAACATGATTTATTATGTCCTATCTCATCATAAACATGTAAAATATTGTGGTGAAGTGCATGCGATATGTGTAAATATAACATGTTTCGAAAAACATTCGTTTGCCTTTCGTTCTGCGAGGCTGAGATTTGCGGAATCGCATTTTGAGCTCTTCGGAAGCTCATTCATTAAAGCACATACACGGCTTGGCCAAACAAGTGGTGTTGATATGGTTTGTTGAATTATCACTTTCTATAACTGATTTATTCACTTTTTACAGTTTTTAACACTTTTTCATCAAATTATGATTATGAATATACAAATGCATATTTTCAAAATAACTATCATATTTTTACAAAAAAAGTGCGATTATTGTCAAAACATGATTTATTATGTCCTATCTCATCATAAACGTGTAAAACCATTGTGGTGAAGTGCATGCGATATGTGCAAAAATGCCTTGAAATACCGTGTTTCCGGCGAGGTAAAGACGTGCGGAATCGTATTTTGAGCTTTTAGGAAGCTTATTCATTACAGCACATACACAAATTGGCCAAACAAGTGGTGGTTATATGGTTTTGATGAATTATAACTTTCTACAACTGATTTGTTTACTTTTTACAATCCTTTATCGAATTATAATTATGAAAATTCTAATTTTTATAATTATCATATTTGTACGAAAAAGTGCTATTTTTGTCAAAACATGATTTATTATGTCCTATCTCATCATAAACATGTAAAATATTGTGGTGAAGTGCATGCGATATGTGTAAATATGAAAATGTTTCGAAAAACCTTTTCCTTTCGTCCTGCGAGGCTGAGACGTGCGGAATCGGATTTTGAGCTTTTAGGAAGCTTATTCATTACAGCACATACACGGCCAAACAAGTGGGGTTGATATAGTTTTGATAAATAATGACTTTCTACAACTGATGTGTTTACTTTTATACACCTTTTCATCAACTTATGATTATGTATATTAAAATTCATATTTTCATAACATATTTTTCGAAAAAAGTGCTATTTTTGTCAAAACATGATTTATTATGGCCTATCTCATCATAAACATGTAAAATATTGTGGTGAAGTGCATGCGATATGTGTAAATATAAAAATGTTTCGAAAAACCGTTTTCCTTTCGTCCTGCGAGGCTGAGACTTCCGGAATCGCATTTTGAGCTCTTCGGAAGCTCATTCATTACAGCACATACACGGCTTGGCCAAACAAGTGGTGTTGATATGGTTTGTTGAATTATCACTTTCTATAACTGATTTATTCACTTTTTACCACTTTTCCATCAAATTATGATTATGAATATGAAAATTCAAATTTTCATAATCATCATTTTTTAAAAGTGCTATTTTTGCCAAAACATGATTTATTATATCCTATCTCATCATAAACATGTAAAACATTAGGGTTCCAGTACCTGCCACATGTGTAAATATAACCTGGTTCAAAAAAACGTTTTCCTTTCGTCCTGCGAAGCTGAGACGTGCGGAATCGCATTTTCAGCTTATTCATTACAGCACATACACGGCTTAGCCAAACAAGTGGTTTTGATATGGTTTTGATGAATTATGACTTTCTACAATTGATTTATTCACTTTTTGCAGTTTTTAACACTTTTTCAGCAAATTATGATTATGAATATGAAAAATTCATATTATCATAATAACTATCATATTATTACGAAAAAAGTGCTATTTTTGTCTAACTATGATTTATTATGTCCTATCTCATCATAAACATGTAAAATATTGTGGTGAAGTGCATGCGATATGTGTAAACATAAACATGTTTCGAAAAACCGTTTTGCTTTCATCCTGCGAGGCTGAGACTTGCGGAATCGCATTTTGAGCTTTTCGGAATCTCATTCATTACTGCACGTACACGGCATGGCTAAACAAGAGGTGTTGATATGGTTTGATGAATAATGACTTTCTACATCTGATTTATTTACTTTTTACAATCTTTTATCAATTTATGATTATACATATGAAAATTCTAATTTTCATAATTATCATATTTTTCGAAAAAAGTGCTATTTTTGTCAAAACATGATTTATTATGTCCTATCTCATCATAAACATGTAAAATATTGTGGTGAAGTGCATGCGATATGTGTAAATATAACATGTTCGAAAAACATTCGTTTGCCTTTCGTTCTGCGAGGCTGAGATTTGCGGAATCGCATTTTGAGCTCTTCGGAAGCTCATTCATTACAGCACGTACACGCATTGGTTAAACAAGTGGTGTTCATATGGTTTGTTGAATTATCACTTTCAACAAATTGTAAAGACATGTAAAGATTTATTATGGCCTATCTCATCATACACATGTAAAGCTTTGGGGTTTAAGTACATGCCACATGTGTAAATATAACATGGTTCAAAAAACCGTTTTCCTTTCGTCCTGCGAGGCTGAGACTTGCGGAATCACATTTTGAGCTCTTCGGAAGCTCATTCATTAAAGCACATACACGGCTTGGCCAAACAAGTGGTGTTGATATGGTTTGTTGAATTATCACTTTCTATAACTGATTTATTCACTTTTTACAGTTTTAACACTTTTTCATCAAATTATGATTAAGAATATACAAATGCATATTTTCAAAATAACTATCATATTTTTACAAAAAAAGTGCGATTATTGTCAAAACATGATTTATTATGTCCTATCTCATCATAAACGTGTAAAACCATTGTGGTGAAGTGCATGCGATATGTGCAAAAATGCCTTGAAATACCGTGTTTCCGGCGAGGTAAAGACGTGCGGAATCGTATTTTGAGCTTTTAGGAAGCTTATTCATTACAGCACATACACAAATTGGCCAAACAAGTGGTGGTTATATGGTTTTGATGAATTATAACTTTCTACAACTGATTTGTTTACTTTTTACAATCCTTTATCGAATTATAATTATGAAAATTCTAATTTTTATAATTATCATATTTGTACGAAAAAGTGCTATTTTTGTCAAAACATGATTTATTATGTCCTATCTCATCATAAACATGTAAAATATTGTGGTGAAGTGCATGCGATATGTGTAAATATGAAAATGTTTCGAAAAACCTTTTCCTTTCGTCCTGCGAGGCTGAGACTTGCGGAATCGCATTTTGAGCTCTTCGGAAGCTCATTCATTAAAGCACATACACGGCTTGGCCAAACAAGTGGTGTTGATATGGTTTGTTGAATTATCACTTTCTATAACTGATTTATTCACTTTTTACAGTTTTTAACACTTTTTCATCAAATTATGATTATGAATATACAAATGCATATTTTCAAAATAACTATCATATTTTTACAAAAAAAGTGCGATTATTGTCAAAACATGATTTATTATGTCCTATCTCATCATAAACGTGTAAAACCATTGTGGTGAAGTGCATGCGATATGTGCAAAAATGCCTTGAAATACCGTGTTTCCGGCGAGGTAAAGACGTGCGGAATCGTATTTTGAGCTTTTAGGAAGCTTATTCATTACAGCACATACACGGCTTAGCCAAACAAGTGGGGTTGATATGGTTTTGATGAATTATAACTTTCCACAACTGATTTGTTTACTTTTTACAATCCTTTATCGAATTATAATTATGAAAATTCTAATTTTTATAATTATCATATTTGTAAGAAAAAGTGCTATTTTTGTCAAAACATGATTTATTATGTCCTATCTCATCATAAACATGTAAAATATTGTGGTGAAGTGCATGCGATATGTGTAAATATAAAAATGTTTCGAAAAACCTTTTCCTTTCGTCCTGCGAGGCTGAGACGTGCGGAATCGGATTTTGAGCTTTTAGGAAGCTTATTCATTACAGCACATACACGGCTTAGCCAAACAAGTGGGGTTGATATAGTTTTAATGAATAATGACTTTCTACAACTGATGTGTTCACTTTTTTACACCTTTTCATCAACTTATGATTATGTATATTAAAATTCATATTTTCATAACATATTTTTCGAAAAAAGTGCTATTTTTGTCAAAACATGATTTATTATGGCCTATCTCATCATAAACATGTAAAATATTGTGGTGAAGTGCATGCGATATGTGTAAATATAAAAATGTTTCGAAAAACCGTTTTCCTTTCGTCCTGCGAGGCTGAGACTTCCGGAATCGCATTTTGAGCTCTTCGGAAGCTCATTCATTACTGCACGTACACGGCTTGGCCAAACAAGTGGTGTTGATATGGTTTGTTGAATTATCACTTTCTATAACTGATTTATTCACTTTTTACCACTTTTCCATCAAATTATGATTATGAATATGAAAATTCAAATTTTCATAATCATCATTTTTTAAAAGTGCTATTTTTGCCAAAACATGATTTATTATATCCTATCTCATCATAAACATGTAAAACATTGGGGTTCCAGTACCTGCCACATGTTTAAATATAACATGGTTCAAAAAACCGTTTTCCTTTCGTGCTGCGAAGCTGAGACGTGCGGAATCGCATTTTCAGCTTATTCATTACAGCACATACACGGCTTAGCCAAACAAGTGGTTTTGATATGGTTTTGATGAATTATGACTTTCTACAACTGATTTATTCACTTTTTGCAGTTTTTAACACTTTTTCAGCAAATTATGATTATGAATATGAAAAATTCATATTATCATAATAACTATCATATTATTACGAAAAAAGTGCTATTTTTGTCTAACCATGATTTATTATGTCCTATCTCATCATAAACATTTAAAATATTGTGGTTGAAGTGCATGCGATATGTGTAAATATAAACATGTTTCGAAAAACCGTTTTCCTTTCGTCCTGCGAGGCTGAGACTTCCGGAATCGCATTTTGAGCTCTTCGGAAGCTCATTCATTACAGCACATACACGGCTTGGCCAAACAAGTGGTGTTGATATGGTTTTGATGAATTATCACTTTCTGAATAACTAATAAATAACTGATTTATTCACTTTTTACCACTTTTCCATCAAATTATGATTATGAATATGAAAATTCAAATTTTCATAATCATCATTTTTTTAAGAGAAAAGTGTATGTGCTGTAATGAATAAGCTAAAAATGCGATTCCGCACGTCTCAGCCTCGCAGGACGAAAGGAAAACACGTGGCATTCACTTAAACCCCAATGTTTTACAAGTTTATGATGAGATAGGCCATAATACATCATGTTTTGACAAAAATATCACTTTTCTCTTAAAAATATGATAATTATGAAAATTTTAATTTTCATATTCATAATCATAATTTGATGAAAAAGTGTTTAAAACTGTAAAAAGTGAACAAATCAGTTGTAGAAAGATATTATTCATCAAAACCACTTGTTTTGCCAAGCCGTGTATGTGCTGTAATCAATGAGCTTCTTGAAAGCCCAAAATACGATTCCGCAAGTCTCAGCCTCGCAGAACGAAAGTCAAACGGTTTTTCGAAACGTTATATTTACACATATCGCATGCACTTCACCACAATATTTTACATGTTTATGATGAGATAGGACATAGTAAATCATGGTTAGACAAAAATAGCACTTTTTTCGTACAAATATGAAAATTTGAATTTTCATATACACAATCATAATTTGATTAAAAAGTGAACAAATTAGTTGTAGAAAGTCATTATTTATCAAAACCATATCAACACCACTTGTTTTGCCAAGCCGTGTATGTGCTGTAATGAATTAGCTTCCTAACAGCTCAAAATACGATTCCGCAAATCTCAGCCTCGCAGGACGAAAGGGAAACGGTTTGTCGAAACATGTTATATTTACACATATCGCATGCACATCACCACAATATTTTACATGTTTATGATGGGATTGGACATAATAAATCATGTTTTGACAAAAATAGCACTTTTTTTGTAAAAAAAAAAAAAAAAAGATAAGTTATTTTGACAATATGGATTTTCATAGTCTTAATCATATTTTGATTAAAAAGTGTTATAAAGTGAACAAATCAGTTGTAAAAAGTCAATATTTATCAAAACCATATCAACTCCACTTGTTTGGCCATGCCGTGTACGTGATGTAATAAATGAGCTTCCTAAGAGCTCAAAATGCATTCCGCAAGTCTCAGCCTCACAGGACGAAAGGAAAACGTTTTTTTAAACCATTTTATATTTACACATGTGGCATGCACTTAAACCCCAAGGTTTTACATGTTTATGATGAGATAGGCCATAATAAATCATGTTTTGACAAAAATTTCACTTTTTTTTGAAAAATATAATATTTATCAAATTATGAATATTCATATATATATAATCATAATTTGATGAAAAAGTGTTTTAAAAGTGAACAAATCAGCTGTAAAAAAAAATTATTCATCAAAAACCTAACACCGTGAATGTGCTGTAATGAATGAGTTTTTGGCAAAAAAATATAACTTTTTTATCTTAACAATATCACGTCAAGTCAAGAGGCTTTTTTTGTCATTTCTACTATACACAGTGGTACACAGTACACAGTAAAAAGAGACAACGAACCCTGGTGCTACACTGAACAACAACAAACATAGAGCTACAACACAAGCTACATAAAGTGCATCGAGTGCAAACAGAGCAGACAGACAGTGCAGACAGACGACACAAGACAAGACACAAAACCCAATATAGCGCCGACCAGTAATTGTCGGCGCTATACTTGATTATACTTGATTATACTTGATTATACTTGATTATACAGTACTGTACGAGAAGACTGTAAAAACTATACAAACTAAAAACTATACCCCGGAAGTGAGTATAAACAGAACAATGTAGTGCAAAAATACAGCAGCAGTCGAAGGTAGAGTAAAAAAACAGCAGTTTAAGAGTGTGGTTCGGACGAGAAAAATAAATAATAAATAAATGAATGGTGGTGGAATCGATTGAGATGAGTGATGAGTGTGTGTTAAGTGTTAAGTCCAGGAAAAATTGTACAGTTTGGTAACACAGAAATGAAACGGAACTCACACACACACACACACACACACACACACACACACACACACACACACACACACACACACTCACACACACACACACACACACACACACACACACACACACACACACACACACACACACACACACTCACTCAAATGAGTGTGTGTGTGTGTGTGTGTGTGTGTGTGTGTGTGTGTGTGTGTGTGTGTGTGTGTGAGTGTGTGTGTGTGTGTGTGTGTGTGTGTGTGTGTGTGTGTGTGTGTGTGTGAGTTCCGTTTCATTTCTGTGTATTGAGAAGCCTAATGGCTTGTGGAAAGAAACTGTTGCACAGTCTTGTTGTGGCGGCCCGAATGCTTCGGAACCGTTTTCCTGATGGCGGGAGGGTAAAAAGTGTGTGTGACGGGTGTGTGTGGTCGTCCACAATGCTGTGTGCTTTGCGGATGCAGCGTGTGGTGTAAATGTTCATGATAGAGGGAAGAGAGACTCCGATGATCTTCTCAGCTGTCCTCAATATCCTCTGTAGGGTCTTGCGGTCCGAGACGGTGCAGTTCCCAAACCGTAGGCAGTGATGCAGGCAGTGATGCAGCTGCTCAAGATGCACTTAATGGTCCCTCTGTAAAACATGGTCAGGATGGGGGAAGGGAGGTGGGTTTTCCCTCAGCCTTCTCAGGAATTAGAGACGCTGCTGGGCTTTCTTTGTAATGGAGCTGTGGTTGAGTGACCAGGTGAGGTTGTCTACCAGATGAACACCAATGAATTTGGTGCTCTTGACGATCTCCACTGAGGATCCATCAATAATCAGTGGAGATTGGTCGCTCTGTGCTCTCCTGGAGTCCACAACCAATATGATAGTTATTATCAAAATATGGCTTTTTAAATTAAACAATTTCACCAATAACCGTATTTAATGCAATAAATAAACGAAATAACTTAAAAGTAACATGGCGAATCCTGTTTTGTCCGTAAGATCACTGTATTTCAGAAAAGTATGATAGTTATTTTGAAAATATGACTTTTGTTATTAATTGGCATAATAACGGTGCAATAAATGATAGAAAGACGAAATGGTGGCATGACAAATAATGGTCTGACAGGACTTCTTTTAACTTTTATCTTTTAACATAAACAATTAATTGTTATTATGAAACATTGAATTTATATAGTAATATGCATAATTGATATAAAATAAATTCCAACTTAACTGTTAAATAGTAGAATAAGGGAACAAACAAGGTGACATAGCATAATAAAATTTTGACAAAAATATGACTGATCTTAAATATATGATTGTCATTATGAAAATATCAATCTTCTTTTTCATAATCGTAATTCTATGAAAAACTGTTATAATATGGAAATGACAAACGAAAAATTGACATGACAAATTGTTTTAACACAAATATGACCTTTTTTATTAAACAATATGATAATTATTTTAAAATGGTTATATCAATTAGCATAATTTAATTAATAACTGTTAAAACGTTAAATAAAGAATAAAAAACGGTGACATGACCAAGTTTAAAAAAAAAAAAAAACATTTGTAATAAACATTAAAAGTACGAATATATTATTGTTCATGATCAGAATTCAATGAAAAGCCACTAAAAGTTTCAATAAGCGAAGGATAAACGAAAATGTGATTCATGTTTTGAAAAAAAAAACATTTTCATAAAAAAAATATGATTCTTTTGTATAATTTCATTTAAACCTGTCAAGACAGTGCAAAACGAAAAATTTCTTATGATCATGTTTGATAAAATGTAAAAAAAAAGAAAAAAAAAATTTTGTGCATAATTTCTTTAAAACCCGTTAAAAGATGTAATAATGTAACGAAAAAAGGTGACAGGTTTATACTTGACAAAATTGACATAAAAATGACACGAGAAATCATGTTTTAAACAATGGGTCTTTTTCCTCAGAAAAAGTAGCTTAGTTATTGATGAAAAAATTATGATGGTGATGACAAATTTGTTTTGAAAAAAAAAAATTACGTATATATATATATATATATATATATATATATATATATATATATATATATATATATATATATATATATATATACATACGTAATTTTTTTTTTTTCAAAACAAATTTTTCATCACCATCATCATTTATATATATATATATATATATATATATATATATATGGGTGCGGCAAGTGAAGGAAAAGTATTGTCATGAAATATTACATTTTGACAAATATAACCATGATAATCTGAAATTATAAAAATATATAAATTTGTATTTGCATAAGCATAATTTTATGAAAAAAACAATAAAAAGTTGGGGGAAAAATGCAATTAAAAATCAGGTTTTTTTGAAAACATTACTTTTCAGAAATCATGGTTTGAAATTATATATTTTTTTTTTAAACAAAAATAATAGTCATTATAAAAATATGAATTTCTATATCAATTGTCATAATTTTATGAATAACCATTAATTTGCACAAAAAATTTTTTTTCTTTTTTTTTACATTTTATCAAACATGATCATAAGAAATTTTTCGTTTTGCACTGTTTTGACAGGTTTAAATGAAATTATACAAAAGAATCATATTTTTTTATGAAAATTTTTTTTTTTTCAAAACATGAATCACATTTTCGTTTATCCTTCGCTTATTGAAACTTTTAGTGGCTTTTCATTGAATTCTGATCATGAACAATAATATATTCGTACTTTTAATGTTTATTACAAATGTTTTTTTTTTTTTTTTTAAACTTGGTCATGTCACCGTTTTTTATTCTTTATTTAACGTTTTAACAGTTATTAATTAAATTATGCTAATTGATATAACCATTTTAAAATAATTATCATATTGTTTAATAAAAAAGGTCATATTTGTGTTAAAACAATTTGTCATGTCAATTTTTCGTTTGTCATTTCCATATTATAACAGTTTTTCATAGAATTACGATTATGAAAAAGAAGATTGATATTTTCATAATGACAATCATATATTTAAGATCAGTCATATTTTTGTCAAAATTTTATTATGCTATGTCACCTTGTTTGTTCCCTTATTCTACTATTTAACAGTTAAGTTGGAATTTATTTTATATCAATTATGCATATTACTATATAAATTCAATGTTTCATAATAACAATTAATTGTTTATGTTAAAAGATAAAAGTTAAAAGAAGTCCTGTCAGACCATTATTTGTCATGCCACCATTTCGTCTTTCTATCATTTATTGCACCGTTATTATGCCAATTAATAACAAAAGTCATATTTTCAAAATAACTATCATACTTTTCTGAAATACAGTGATCTTACGGACAAAACAGGATTCGCCATGTTACTTTTAAGTTATTTCGTTTATTTATTGCATTAAATACGGTTATTGGTGAAATTGTTTAATTTAAAAAGCCATATTTTGATAATAACTATCATATTGGTTGTGGACTCCAGGAGAGCACAGAGCGACCAATCTCCACTGATTATTGATGGATCCTCAGTGGAGATCGTCAAGAGCACCAAATTCATTGGTGTTCATCTGGTAGACAACCTCACCTGGTCACTCAACCACAGCTCCATTACAAAGAAAGCCCAGCAGCGTCTCTAATTCCTGAGAAGGCTGAGGGAAAACCCACCTCCCTTCCCCCATCCTGACCATGTTTTACAGAGGGACCATTAAGTGCATCTTGAGCAGCTGCATCACTGCCTGCATCACTGCCTACGGTTTGGGAACTGCACCGTCTCGGACCGCAAGACCCTACAGAGGATATTGAGGACAGCTGAGAAGATCATCGGAGTCTCTCTTCCCTCTATCATGAACATTTACACCACACGCTGCATCCGCAAAGCACACAGCATTGTGGACGACCACACACACCCGTCACACACACTTTTTACCCTCCCGCCATCAGGAAAACGGTTCCGAAGCATTCGGGCCGCCACAACAAGACTGTGCAACAGTTTCTTTCCACAAGCCATTAGGCTTCTCAATACACAGAAATGAAACGGAACTCACACACACACACACACACACACACACACACACACACACACACACACACACACACACACACACTCACACACACACACACACACACACACACACACACACACACACACACACACTCACTCAAATGTGTGTTACCAAACTGTACAATTTTTCCTGGACTTAACACTTAACACACACTCATCACTCATCTCAATCGATTCCACCACCATTCATTTATTTATTATTTATTTTTCTCGTCCGAACCACACTCTTAAACTGCTGTTTTTTTACTCTACCTTCGACTGCTGCTGTATTTTTGCACTACATTGTTCTGTTTATACTCACTTCCGGGGTATAGTTTTTAGTTTGTATAGTTTTTACAGTCTTCTCGTACAGTACTGTATAATCAAGTATAATCAAGTATAATCAAGTATAATCAAGTATAGCGCCGACAATTACTGGTCGGCGCTATATTGGGTTTTGTGTCTTGTCTTGTGTCGTCTGTCTGCACTGTCTGTCTGCTCTGTTTGCACTCGATGCACTTTATGTAGCTTGTGTTGTAGCTCTATGTTTGTTGTTGTTCAGTGTAGCACCAGGGTTCGTTGTCTCTTTTTACTGTGTACTGTGTACCACTGTGTATAGTAGAAATGACAAAAAAAGCCTCTTGACTTGACGTGATATTGTTAAGATAAAAAAGTTATATTTTTTTGCCAAAAACTCATTCATTACAGCACATTCACGGTGTTAGGTTTTTGATGAATAATTTTTTTTTACAGCTGATTTGTTCACTTTTAAAACACTTTTTCATCAAATTATGATTATATATATATGAATATTCATAATTTGATAAATATTATATTTTTCAAAAAAAAGTGAAATTTTTGTCAAAACATGATTTATTATGGCCTATCTCATCATAAACATGTAAAACCTTGGGGTTTAAGTGCATGCCACATGTGTAAATATAAAATGGTTTAAAAAAACGTTTTCCTTTCGTCCTGTGAGGCTGAGACTTGCGGAATGCATTTTGAGCTCTTAGGAAGCTCATTTATTACATCACGTACACGGCATGGCCAAACAAGTGGAGTTGATATGGTTTTGATAAATATTGACTTTTTACAACTGATTTGTTCACTTTATAACACTTTTTAATCAAAATATGATTAAGACTATGAAAATCCATATTGTCAAAATAACTTATCTTTTTTTTTTTTTTTTACAAAAAAAGTGCTATTTTTGTCAAAACATGATTTATTATGTCCAATCCCATCATAAACATGTAAAATATTGTGGTGATGTGCATGCGATATGTGTAAATATAACATGTTTCGACAAACCGTTTCCCTTTCGTCCTGCGAGGCTGAGATTTGCGGAATCGTATTTTGAGCTGTTAGGAAGCTAATTCATTACAGCACATACACGGCTTGGCAAAACAAGTGGTGTTGATATGGTTTTGATAAATAATGACTTTCTACAACTAATTTGTTCACTTTTTAATCAAATTATGATTGTGTATATGAAAATTCAAATTTTCATATTTGTACGAAAAAAGTGCTATTTTTGTCTAACCATGATTTACTATGTCCTATCTCATCATAAACATGTAAAATATTGTGGTGAAGTGCATGCGATATGTGTAAATATAACGTTTCGAAAAACCGTTTGACTTTCGTTCTGCGAGGCTGAGACTTGCGGAATCGTATTTTGGGCTTTCAAGAAGCTCATTGATTACAGCACATACACGGCTTGGCAAAACAAGTGGTTTTGATGAATAATATCTTTCTACAACTGATTTGTTCACTTTTTACAGTTTTAAACACTTTTTCATCAAATTATGATTATGAATATGAAAATTAAAATTTTCATAATTATCATATTTTTAAGAGAAAAGTGATATTTTTGTCAAAACATGATGTATTATGGCCTATCTCATCATAAACTTGTAAAACATTGGGGTTTAAGTGAATGCCACATGTGTTTTACTTTCGTCCTGCGAGGCTGAGACGTGCGGAATCGCATTTTTAGCTTATTCATTACAGCACATACACTTTTCTCTTAAAAAAATGATGATTATGAAAATTTGAATTTTCATATTCATAATCATAATTTGATGGAAAAGTGGTAAAAAGTGAATAAATCAGTTATAGAAAGTGATAATTCATCAAAACCATATCAACACCACTTGTTTGGCCAAGCCGTGTACGTGCAGTACTGAATGAGCTTCCGAAGAGCTCAAAATGCGATTCCGGAAGTCTCAGCCTCGCAGGACGAAAGGAAAACGGTTTTTCGAAACATGTTTATATTTACACATATCGCATGCACTTCAACCACAATATTTTACATGTTTATGATGAGATAGGACATAATAAATCATGGTTAGACAAAAATAGCACTTTTTTCGTAATAATATGATAGTTATTATGATAATATGAATTTTTCATATTCATAATCATAATTTGCTGAAAAAGTGTTAAAAACTGCAAAAAGTGAATAAATCAGTTGTAGAAAGTCATAATTCATCAAAACCATATCAAAACCACTTGTTTGGCTAAGCCGTGTATGTGCTGTAATGAATAAGCTGAAAATGCGATTCCGCACGTCTCAGCTTCGCAGCACGAAAGGAAAACGGTTTTTTGAACCATGTTATATTTACACATGTGGCAGGTACTGGAACCCCAATGTTTTACATGTTTATGATGAGATAGGATATAATAAATCATGTTTTGGCAAAAATAGCACTTTTAAAAAATGATGATTATGAAAATTTGAATTTTCATATTCATAATCATAATTTGATGGAAAAGTGGTAAAAAGTGAATAAATCAGTTATAGAAAGTGATAATTCAACAAACCATATCAACACCACTTGTTTGGCCAAGCCGTGTACGTGCAGTAATGAATGAGCTTCCGAAGAGCTCAAAATGCGATTTCGCAAATCTCAGCCTCGCAGGACGAAAGGAAAACGGTTTTTCGAAACATGTTTATATTTACACATATCGCATGCACTTCACCACAATATTTTACATGTTTATGATGAGATAGGCCATAATAAATCATGTTTTGACAAAAATAGCACTTTTTTCGAAAAATATGTTATGAAAATATGAATTTTAATATACATAATCATAAGTTGATAAAAAGGTGTATAAAAGTGAACACATCAGTTGTAGAAAGTCATTATTTATCGAAACTATATCAACCCCACTTGTTTGGCTAAGCCGTGTATGTGCTGTAATGAATAAGCTTCCTAAAAGCTCAAAATCCGATTCCGCACGTCTCAGCCTCGAGGGACGAAAGGAAAAGGTTTTTCGAAACATTTTCATATTTACACATATCGCATGCACTTCACCACAATATTTTACATGTTTATGATGAGATAGGACATAATAAATCATGTTTTGACAAAAATAGCACTTTTTCGTACAAATATGATAATTATAAAAATTAGAATTTTCATATTTTTTGTAAAAAATTACTGCAATTTGTAGTTTTTTTGTTCACTTAGTGACTTTTGTAATGGTTGTTCATGTAAAGGTGCACGTTGCAAAGAAAATATATAGTATACAGAGTTTAGGAACATTTTGTTTCAACACCAGGGATAAAAAATGTGCAGATATATATGTTGCATATTTACAGCAAGTGATATATATGTAAGCATATGTGCAGTGAATAATTATAAAGGCTATAACAGTGCAGAGATGCGTGGACATCATTAAGAAGTACAGAAATGGTTCTAAGGCTATGGCATTGAAGAGCAAATGTGCCGAAGTGAAAGGTTACAAGATTATGGCATTTAAGAACTGTGCAAGCTGAATAAATAGTCTAATATAAATATAAATATAAAATCTGTTACGACCCAGTCTAGGGTTAGGCCGGGTATTTAGCTCGGGTTTCAAAAAAGAAAGGATATTATAAAGCAGCAACCCAAACACACCACAAACCACAAACACACACAAAAAGGTTTGCTGCAAAGGTGTTGGTATATTGTAACACATATATATGTACACAGACTTACAGGCTTGTCTTCAGGGTGGGCAAAGGCCAAAACAATAAACAAAAAGGTCTATTTTGGGGAAGCTACCTTTCCTAAAAATAAAGAAAAGAAAAATACAAACAGCTTCCCTAACTTCCTGCTACAAGAACAAAGACAAAACAATCCCTCACTCAAAGTAAATGGCAGCCGCACCCCTAATGCCATTGAAATAAATATGTACAGTGCCCAAATATATTACAATATAATACAAAAGAAATATATACAAACAAAAGTAGTCAAAGGGGCAAAACAGGCTCAAAGTCAATAAACAGGCCGAGGTCCAAAAACACTAACATCAACAATTAAGCTATAGCCTGAACACCAAAACAAACAATCAAAACCCTCACTACTTAGCTCTGTAGTGCTGTAGCTCTGTAGTGCTACTTAGTGCTGTAGTTTCAAGCTCATCATCCTCTTCTGTAATCACAGGTGCATAAATGTCCATGTATTCTCTAATAAGCAGGCACCAGGAACAAACACATAACCATGCAAATTCTGTTTTTCAAATACATAAAAAAAAATATTTAGTAAACCAAACAAACCTGTAACAGTGGTTTTCTGCTGTAACATGATCTGAAGTACCTGGTTGTTCATCCTCTGTATCTGAGAGTATTATCTTAAAACAGAAATCAGACTTTATAAAAAAATATTATATGTAGAAAAAGACATGGTATGCATGGCAGTAGTATCCAGAGATCACACCCATGTCATGTTAGTCAGATTAATGTACCTAAACCACTATTAACACTAACCTGCACTTCACTTGCTGGAACACAATCACTACATACAAAAAACAGAAGCAGATGTAATCATACATTAAATAGTACTAAAGATTTAAAAGTATTTATTTGTTCTGTTTTTATAGTGAGAATGAACCATGACAAGATTTAAAACATCTTACATTTTGGTGGTATGTGATTGACAGAAACCATACTGTTATTAAAAGGTAAAAATCACCACAAAATATATACATACCACTATATGTTTGGTTTTAAGATATACATATTTGATTCTTCAATTGCCCTGGTTTCCACTGCTTTTCACTAAACAATTTACTGTTTGTTGCATAAATATATATATTAAATAAATTACAAGCCTATTAATAAGACAACCTGAATTAACTGCTTTGACAGATTTAAAGATGGACTTGCCATTTTGAACTTTCTGACAGCACTTCAGAACCATCAAAGTGTTTTGGCTCCTTTCCTTTCCCACACTGAGAAGAAGCTGACAGCATCTGATTTGGAAAACCTCTTCAAAACAGAACTCAGCCCAGAAGGTAGCAACCAGAGGCAAAAAGAATCCAAGACACTTTGCTTTTGGTCAGACTATCTCCTCGACTGTGAAGGTTTCCAAAAACAAATTAACAAATCCAAAAACAAATTAACAAATTCAAAAACAAATTAACAAATCCAAAAACAAATTAACAAATCCAAAAACAAATTAACAAATCCGAAAACAAATTAACAAATCCGAAAACAAATTAACAAATTCGAAAACAAATTAACAAATTCAAAAACAAATTAACAAATCCGAAAACAAATTAACAAATCCGAAAACAAATTAACAAATCCGAAAACACATTAACAAATTCGAAAACAAATTAACAAATTCGAAAACAAATTAACAAATCCGAAAACAAATTAACAAATCCGAAAACACATTAACAAATTCAAAACAAATTAACAAATCCGAAAACACATTAACAAATCCTAAAACAAATGAACAAATCCCAAAACACATTAACAAATTCAAAAACAAATTAACAAACCCAAAAACAAATTAACAAATCCGAAAACCCATTAACAAATCCAAAAACACAACGACAAACCAGACAAACCGGAAAAGGTAGGTATAGTTTGTGAAAGGAAACTTACAGATCATTGGACAAGACACCCGTCATTCAAAATATACAGGTGAGTGACAGGTGTATCGTCCAATGATTGATAAGTTTCCGTTCACAAACTTTACCTACCTTTTCCGGTTTGACTGACTTGTCGTTGTGTTTTTTGGATTTGTTAATGTGTTTCGTGCACCGATTCAGACAAACCGGAAAAGGTAGGTAGTTTGTGAACATAAACTTGCCGATCATTGGACGAGACACCTGTCATTTCACCTGTATATCTTGACTGACAGGTGTCTTGTCCAATGATCTGTAAGTTTCCAATCACAAACGATACCTACCTTTTCCGGTTTGTCTGAATCGTTGCACGAAACACATTAACAAATCCAAAAAACACAACGACAAGTCAGTCAAACCGGAAAAGGTAGGTAAAGTTTGTGAACGGAAACTTATCAATCATTGGACGAGACACCTGTCACTCAAGGTATACAGGAAGTATGAAATCTTATGTGTAAAGTTCTCTGTTTAAATATAAGAAAATATCAGAATTAAACGTTGGCAAGCAAGGCAAATGGAATTAATTCAACGCTACTTTGAGGAAGGACATTCATATGGAGTGATTTTGGAGATGCTCGCAGTATATCATGGCATAAAGATAAGTTTGCGCTCTCTAAAAACACACCTGAAGGATGCAGGTCTGTTTCGAAGACAAAACTATTCCCCAATAAACGATGTAAGGAATGCTATAAGAACAGAGCTCCGTGGACCAGGACAGTTGTTTGGTTACCGGACAATGTGGTTAGCACTTCAGCAGAAACACAAATTGCGTGTTAAACGTGATGATGTTATGCGGTTGCTAAAAGAACTTAACCCAAATGGGACAGAGCAAAGGAGACGTCGTAGATTTGTTCGACGTACTTATCATTCCATGGGACCGAACTATCTGTGGCATGTGGATGGTTATGATAAACTAAAGCCATTTGGTTTCGCTATATCAGGATGCATTGACGGTTTTTCGTGTCGTGTCCTGTGGCTTAATTGTGGGCCAAACAACAATGATCCTGCTGTAATTGCACACAACTTCATTACTTGTGTACAACATCTTGGTGTTTCTCCTATGAGACTACGAACGGACTGTGGAACAGAAAATGGTACATTGGCAGCAGTACAGTGCACCCTCCGTCATCACCATACAGACTACTATGCTGTCTCAAGAAGCCACATGTATGGTACATCGGTTAGCAATCAGCGCATCGAATCTTGGTGGTCCAGCTTTAAAAATTAAGGTTTGTGTTGACTTCATATTCTTGAGCGTTTGTCCAAGACTGAAAATTTAGTTTGTTTGATGTCTTAGTGGTTAGTGTAATAGTTATGTATTATTATGCATTCACTATTACGCGTTATTATGCATTGCCATTTATTTACATTAAATTCACACAAAATTAAATAAGAATAAATTATTGTATGATGTGATTTTTGTATATGGTTGTTTGTGTTGTAGGGCTCAGTTCTGGATACAACTGTTTGGGGATCTCAGGAATGAAGGTCACTTCAATGGTAGCATCGAACACCAGTGCCTGCTTCAGTTCTGCTTCCAAAATGTTCTGCAAGTGGACTTGGATGAATTTGTAGAACTCTGGAATAAGCACAGGATTAGGCCCTCCAGACTTGCAATGTGTCCTGGAGGTATACCAAATGAACTATACTATCTACCACACAGGTCAGCAAATCATATCTGTAAAACTGCATTTCATAATGAATTTGATTATAAAAGGTTGTTTAAAACGGTTACATTTTATAAATGTATCTGCTAAATAAATATTCACAGAAATCTATCTTTTTGCAGGTCAGGATCAAGGGACTGTGGCTTTGCAGTTGAAGAATTCATGTTATCTGCTTTTTCTGAATCAAGGCTGACAACTCAGTTATGTGGCGATAAAAACATTCAGGAATATCTAGAGTTTGCAATGCAACATACACGATTACAGTGGCCAGAGAACTGTGACGAAGCATTAAAACTTTATTTCACATTAAAGGAAACAACTGGTCTTTGAACATTAATTTTCTTGAAAAATAAATTAATAAAAAAACGTATAGGAACCAGAGTACAACCTAAGAAGAACTAAGAAAACATTGTATGGTGTCAATTTCACATTATGAATATTGTGGTAATAAAAAACAGGACAAACGTGTATCATAATTGAAAACAAAAAGTTACAAATTTAGTATTTCAATTAACGTTTAATTCATGCTTTAGTATTCTTTGACCTTATTTCCAAGTTTTTTTGTGGTGTTATTATTACAAGAATTGTGAAAACATGTATGCTGCCCAAGAACAATTTTAAAGTCTTCTTTGGTCTACTGGTTCCAACCAGACAAAATTCACCTCCTCAACACATTATTAAAACTTATTGACTGTCTACAAACGAGCTGTCAGGTTAGAATCAGAGGAGCAAGAGAGACTTTAAACTTGCCCATGGCCTGCATGAGTCTCTTCATAATTCTTAAGCATAAACAAACTTGGAAATAAGGATAAAAACTAAAGCATGAATATAAATTGTGTAAAAAGAATTGATAATTAACTAAAGTAAACTTAAGCCAAAAAAAAACAAAAAAAAACTAGCATTTTAAAATTTGACTATTTTGTTCATGTTTTTATTGCATGTATTATTTTTGGCTTTTGACCATGATACTCAGGACGTGAAATTGATGCCATTAAAATGCAACATTTTGTATTATGGCTATTTTAAATACATCCAAAACCTGGAGAGTTCTGGATTCCAAAATCCATTCGAGTCTGAAAAAGACTGTAGGTGTCCAAGTGTGGTAACTTGAGGGTGTTTGCACATGTATTTGCCATTGGGAAGGGTGAACTGGCCAGAAACGCAATGCAAGGACGTGGTGTAATTCCAGCAGGAGGAAGTGAAGCCAGGCCGGTAGCAAACATAAGTACATTCTTCAATGACACTTCAGTCTGATGTTCTAAGAAAACAAACCAAAAAAAAAAAAAGGTTTTTCATTAAAAAAATTATTTACCCAAAAATTGTGTTCTGACTTTTTTATTGGTTTAAAGATTTCACCAGTTCACCACAAAAAAAACTGAATATCTATTTTTAAACACAAATAACAAAGGTGTGCGCGTGCCCTCAGCCTGTTCCTGACGCCGGCTCGTTTCCCACGTGGACGGCGGCTCGGGTCGCGTCCTTTGTTCTCCCCCAGGATCTCTCTCGGCCAGCATGGCCCGGGTTTAAAAACGGCGAAAGGTGAGTGCATTGTACACCAATAGATATAAGAGTGTCTCTTTCATATCTAATATTTAGATCTTGTGTAGATTGAACTGTAACTAATTAAATAAAAATATAAAATAAACAAAAAAGAGAAAACGTAGCCGGAGCAGTCGTGACGGCAGCCGACCTCACCGGCACCATCTTGGTCGATTGCTGCGCAAAACTTCTGACAGCCACAGTGTTGGACAAGAAGTCTTCTTGGGTTTTGTAGACAAGGGGCAAAGGAGGTCCATGGTTGAGGAAAGAGATGAGAGGAAGGAGTCAGTAGCAACATGCAAGGGAAGAGAGGAAAAGGAGTCAGGGTCAGGAAGAGATGAAAGAGAACAGGAAGCTACAGAAGAGGGAGAGATGGAGTGAAGGTTAGGACTGATAAGAGAGACGATATAAATAGATTATGAGAGTATACATCACTCCTAAATTGCTACACAAATTTAATCCCAACATTCCCAATCAATGTATAAAATGTAATTTAGAGAATGGAACTTTATATTAGGATATATATATGGGGAGTGGTGGCTCCAGCGGTTAAGGTGCTGGGTTGCCGATCGGAAGGTCTGGGGTTCGAGCCCCGGTATCGCCAGGCTGCCACTCTTGGGCCCTTGAGCAAGGCCCTTAACCCTCTATGCTCCGGGGGTCCCTTACAAGGGAAATATCAAGGTCCGTGACGTCGTAGTGAAGTGGGGCCGCCTTCCCGTTGGCAGCAGTCGAAGGCGGGGTATGCCTGCTTAGACTGCTGCCCCCCGCGACCCGAGTTACAGATAAGCGGGAGAAAATGAATGAATGAATTTTATATTACTATCTATGGAAATGCCCCAAAGTTTAATGTTTTTGGGAAAAAGTTTTTGATTTTTTATCCTGGTGTGTTTTATCCAAGTGTCCAAAACTCTGTAACGCCTCGCGTTACTCTTGGTCGCTGATCCAGCAATAAAGAGGAATTTTGTTTTATCTTGTTTATAAAATTCCTAATTTGAAGATATTTATAAAAATGTTTCAGGTAGATCAAACATTTATTTAGTAATGAAACGATTAACTACTAATTTCCAGGAATTAAAACAAATATCCCACCTTACACAAACCTTTTGTTGCCCAAATTTTGAATCCATCATGTGTCCCAGGTGTAAAGTTAGTATTATCATTTTTGTTTGGAAAAAAAAAATTTCAAACCACGATTTATGAACATTTTTATATCAGATTTTTAGGAAACAAGTTATTTTTATCAAAATGTGATATTTCATGTCAGTATTTTCGTTCACTTGCTGAACCCTTTTACGTTTTTTTCTGAAATTATGATTCTGAATATGAAATCTCATTAATATAACTATCATACATTTTATGAAACACAATTTTTAAAAACAAATTTGTCATCACCATCATCATTCTCTATTTGCCATTTTTACTGTTTTTATGAAATTATGTTTAAATATTTATAATATCTATTATGTATATATTATTAGTACACTGTAAAATCAAATAGTATACTTAACTAGAAAAATGCTATTATGTTTACTTAAATCTGACTAAAATATTGAGTTTACTAAAAATAGTTAATTATTGGTAAAATGTTAAAATAAATATTTGAGATTACTAATAAAAATTAAGTAATATTACTCGAAATATTTGAGACATTTTATTGGGCATGCGCAATGAAGCACAACTCCCCTCCCCCACACTTTGCTGAAGCTCGTCTTCAGACGGTTTGAGCATCTACTGATTAAGGTAAAATAATTAAGACATATTTTTGTTTCCTTGTTTGTTAGTTATAATGATGTTTACTTGAATTAATATCACTTTGCAGACCATGTTAGGAACTTTTTAACTTGTCTTTACATAAACATCTTTTGGAACGTTTGTAGCTTTGATCACCTCGTGTTGGAAACCAACATCTAAAATGTTATTTTGCACTTTAGATCTGTAAAATCGGATTTAAACTTATTTTTGTTAAATTGATTACTCGGTCGTGACCTGTAATGCGGAACCTGGCAGTGTAATTTAACTCATCTATAGTTAGCATGCGTTATAAAATCTAGCCATTTTCATCGTGATGTAAAATCGGAAATAGTTCGCAAAGTAGTTCACCAAACATTTTTCATGTGACTTGCATGATAATTAGATTTTTTCAATAGTTAATACCAATAGTATTGTTCATTGTTAAAGCTGTGAATTAATTCATTTTATTGGTAATATTAAATGCTAAATGTGCATGTGAACTTTATTGCAAGTTACTCTGCCTTTACCTTGCCTTTAACTTCATTTATTTATTTTTTTTTTTTTAGGTTTTCTGTTGATTGCCTTCTGCAATGCAGTGGAATTGTAAGTTTTGCTTCTTTACATCTGAAAAGAGGGCACAACTTTTTAAGCACTATCGCATAAACCATATTCAAATTGTTTCAATACCATGCCTCCACTCAGATTGCCCATGTACTTTTAAGTCATTTATTGCACTGAAAATACATCTTTCAAAAATCCATCCCCCACAAAGAAGTGTGTTATCAGGGAGGTCTAGTAATGGTGGAGTATGTTACAAATGCCATGTCTGTGATTTAGTGAATTAATTTTACTGTGTTTGTTCTCAAATCTTTGCAGAATTTAATCAAATATCTGGAAAAAAATCTGAGATCAGAGTTCTATGAAGCATTGGACAACCACTCTACACGTTTGATTGAAATTTTCAGGAAAAAAGGAGGGAACCAAGGAAGAATGCTTGATGCAATTCTGCGTCAAGTTGATTTAAAGGTAAACCTTTATGTAGTTGTCTTTAATGTATAGTCTGTGTATGATCATTAACCTCATTCTCTGTTCTACATAGTCATCTGATGTAACTTGTGTGCGCACCGCAGTACTTCATGGCGGGAATGATTCTGTGGAATTTTTCAGGACATGCTTTGTAAGTAATGTTGGTGTTTACTTCTTTGTGCTAATGCTAAATTGTGTATTAGGGTCCATTAGAATATAGATCAGCTAAAGAGTACACAGTAGTTATTTGTCTCTTGACCTAGCCAGCATCTCAGCAATCACTTTCAATGTCCAGAAATGTAGGGAAGACATTACTGAAATAGTCTTTGTGATCATAGTCATTCAAATGTAATTTGATGAAGTGACAATAATACTAACAGTGGAGGCTAATACAGAAGAGGATAAATTGTTGAATAAAGTTTGTTTTTTTGCAAGCAAAGTATTCCTGTGACTTCAAGATTACATTTGAACAACTATGATCACATGGTCTGTTTTAGCAATGTCTTTACTATCTTTTTGTATGTGGAAAGTGAAAATGATGATGTCCAAAACTGGGCAGGGAAGCTCAAGATATCATAATTGGTATCTTGTGTAAAACAATATAAAGGTAATTAATGCCAGAACTTACATTTTACAATCAACTTTCCCTTTAAAATAAGATCACACTTTCTTATGCTTCGTGCTTACACAGGACACTGTTCCAACGTATGGAGAAATTACCACTTGTTACGTTTCTCTGTTTAGGATTCAGATGTGAATATAGACCTGAGTGATGTTGGCCTGCTCACAGATTTACCAGAAGACATGCCTGCCCAAACTCCACATCCCTTAATGTCGACTCATTAAAGGCAATCATTCTTGAGGGAAACATTGTGGTGGGTGATGTCCCAAACTTGCCACATGCTGTGTTTTTCTGCATGTTGGTTTTTTTTTTTTTTGAAAAAGTGCTGTTTTTGCAGTTATTTGATGTCAAGTGGCAGTTATTGATTAGTCAAGGTCCCCATGCTGTTTAGATAGCAGTATATATTTATACTATATATATTTAGTATTTCTACTGCATTGTTCTTAAAAATCTGTGTTTATTAATTGTTTATTAAAAAAAATTCAGAGTTTTAGATTTGTGTTGAGTGTCTTTTGTCTTTTCTGTTAGCAGTATTTAAAAAAAAAAAACGTTCACTTATACCTTAAAAAAATTTGGAAACTGATTGCACAATTTTTTATGTTCTCATTACTTAAAAAGGAATATTAACTTAATATAGTAGGCTTACTTAATTTTTTTTCTGTAATATTAATGTTTTATATATTAAACATTAATAAACATTTAGAAGTATAACCCAGCCATTAGGGGGGCACAAGCCAGTGCACTCTTAGTGCCGGTCCCAAGCCCGGATAAATGGGGAGGGTTGCGTTAGGAAGGGCATCCAGCGTAAAACGTGCCAAATCGAATATGCGGATCACAAATAAGAATTTCATACCGGATCGGTCGAGGCCCGGGTTAACAACGACCGCCACAGATATCGTTAGCCTACAGGGTACCGGTGGAAATTGGGCTACTGTTGGCCGAAGGAGGAGAAGGAGAGGAGGAAGACGTCTACAGAGACGGCAGGAAAAGGAGCAGTGTAGGAGAGTAGAGGTTCGGGTTGGTACTTTAAATGTTGGTACTATGATGGGTAAAGGGAGAGAGGTAGCTGATATGATGGAGAGGAAAAAGGTAGATATGCTGTGTGTTCAGGAGACCAAGTGGAAAGGGAGTAAGGCCAGGAACATTGGAGGTGGGTTTAAACTGTTTTATCATGGTGTGGATGGGAAGAGAAATGGTGTAGGGGTGATTCTGAAGGAAGAGTACAGTAAGAGTGTAGTGGAGGTGAAGAGAGTTTCTGATAGGGTGATGATCGTGAAGGTGGAAGTTGAAGGGATGATGATAAATGTCATCAGTGCCTATGCTCCACAAGTTGGCTGTGAGATGGAGGAGAAGGAAAGATTCTGGAGTGAATTAGATGAAGTGGTAGATGGTGTACCTAGGAAAGAACGATTGGTGATTGGGGCAGACTTTAATGGGCATGTAGGTGAAGGGAACAGAGGTGATGAGGAGGTGATGGGTCGGTATGGTTTTAAGGAGAGGAATGTGGAAGGGCAGATGGTGGTAGATTTTGCTAAAAGGATGGAAATGGCAGTGGTGAACACGTATTTTAAGAAGAAGGAGGATCATAGGGTGACGTATAAGAGTGGCGGAAGGTGCACACAGGTGGATTATGTTCTGTGTAGGAGATGCAACCTGAAAGAGATTGGAGACTGTAAGGTGTTGGCGGGGGACAGTGTAGCTAGACAGCATCGGATGGTGGTCTGTAGGATGGTTTTGGAGGCGAAGAAGAAGAGGAGGAAAGTAAGGATTGAAAGAAGAATAAGATGGTGGAAACTAAAAGAGGAAGAGTGTAGTGTGAGGTTCAGGGAAGAGGTCAGACAGGGGCTCGGTGGTGGTGAAGAGGTGCCAGATGATTGGGCAACTGCTGCAGGAGTGATGAGGGAGGCAGCTAGAAAAGTACTTGGTGTGACATCTGGAAATAGAAAGCAAGACAAGGAGACATGGTGGTGGAATAAGGAAGTGCAGGAGAGCATTAGGGGAAAGAGGTTGGCAAAACAGAAGTGGGATCGGCAGAGTGATGAGAAAAGTAGGCAGGAGTACAAGGAGATGCGGCAGCAGGTAAAAAGGGATGTGGCGAAAGCCAAGGAAAACGCATATGAGGAGCTGTATAAGAGGTTGGACACTAAGGAAGGAGAAAAGGATTTATACCGATTGGCCAGGCAGAGGGACCGAGCTGGAAAGGATGTACTGCAAGTTAGAGCAATAAAGGATGGAGAGGGAAATGTGTTGACTAGTGAGGAGAGTGTGTTGAGAAGATGGAGGGAGTATTTTGAGCAGCTGATGAATGAGGAAAATCAGAGAGAGAGAAGGTTGGAGGATGTGCAGTTGGTGAAGCAGGATGTAGATAGGATTAGTAAGGAGGAAGTGAGAGCAGCGATTAAGAGGATGAAGAATGGAAAGTTGGTTGGACCAGATTACATACCGGTATAAGCGATGGAGATGTTTAGGAGAGCTGGCAGTGGAGTTTTTAACCAGATTGTTTAACAGGATTCTGGAAGGGGAGAGGATGCCTGAGAAATGGAGAAGGAGTGTGCTGGTACCGATCTTTAAGCATAAGGAAGATGTGCAGACCTGCAGTAACTACAGGGGAATTAAGTTGATCAGTCACACCATGAAGTTATGGGAAAGAGTAGTGGAAGCCAGGCTGAGAGAAGAGGTGACCATCTGTGAGCAACAGTATGGTTTCATGCCAAGGAAGAGCACCACAGATGCCTTATTTGCTTTGAGGATGTTGATTAAGAAGTATAGAGAAGGACAGAAGGAGCTGCATTGTGTATTTGTGGATTTAGAGAAAGCGTACGACAGGGTGCCGAGAGAGGAGTTGTGGTATTGTATGAGGAAGTCTGGTGTGTCAGAGAAGTGTGTGAGGGTGGTGCAGGACATGTATGAGGACAGTGTGACGGCAGTGAAGTGTGCAGTAGGTACAACAGACTGGTTCAGGGTGAAGGTTGGACTGCATCAAGGATCGGCCCTGAGCCCTTTCCTGTTTGCAGTGGTGATGGACAGGTTGACGGACGAGGTCAGACAGGAGTCTCCCTGGACTATGATGTTTGCAGATGATATTGTGATTTGTGGTGAGAGTAGAGAGCAGGTTGAGAAGAGCCTGGAGAGGTGGAGATATGCGCTGGAAAGAAGGGGAATGAAAGTCAGTAGGAGTAAGACAGAGTACATGTGTGTGAATGAGAGGAAGGGCAGTGGAGTGATGCGGTTGCAGGGAGAAGAGGTGGAGAAGGTGGAGGAGTTCAGGTACCTGGGGTCAACAGTGCAAAGTAATGGAGAGTGTGTTAGAGAAGTAAAGAAAAGAGTGCAGGCAGGGTGGAGTGGGTGGAGAAGAGTGACAGGAGTGATTTGTGATAGTAGGGTATCTGCAAGAATGAAAGAGAACGTTTATAGGACTGTGGTGCGATGTTGTATGGATTAGAGACAGTGGCATTGAGTAAAAGACAGGAGGTGGAGCTGGAGGTAGCAGAGCTGAAGATGTTAAGGTTTTCGTTGGGAGTGACGAGGATGGACAAGATTAGAAATGAGTTTATTAAAGGGACAGCACATGTAGGATGTTTTGGTGACAAGGTGAGGGAGGCGAGATTGAGATGGTTTGGACATGTGCAGAGAAGGGACATGAATTATATTGGTAGAAAAATGCTGAAGATGGAGCCACCAGGTAGGAGGAAAAGAGGCCAAGAAGGAGGTTAATGGATGTGGTGAGGGAAGACATGCAGGTAGTTGGTGTGAAAGAGGCAGATGTAGAGGACAAGGTGGTATGGAGACGGATGATCCGCTGTGGCGACCCCTAATGGGAGCAGCCGAAAGAAGAAGAAGAAGAAACATTTAGAAGTATATTAACTTAAATTTACTTATTATACTTACTTGATATTTATTAATACATTTACTCAGAAATAATAAATTCAGCTTACCTGTAGCTAATTATTAATCTTACTTAGATTTTTGCCTTAAGTTTGCTTTGAAAAAATAAGGCAATCGGTTTCCAAAGTTTTTTTTAAGTAAACTGAACTAATTCGAATTTACAGGGTATGAAAAGACTTAAATTCTCATTAAACCTGATTTGTCCTCTGCTCTTTCATTTCTTGTTTTTTTTTTAAAGGTTTTTAATAAGATTTTGCTTGAGTATAAAAATTTATATTTTCCCAATAACTTTATAAAATAGCGGTTATTCATGAAACATGACTTGTCATGTAACGATTTCATTTGTCATTCAATTAATGCCCTTTTAAGCTGTTCATTAAATTATGATATTAAATAATAAATATTTTCATCAAAACTATTACATTTTTATAACAAAAGCAATATATTTGCAAATATAAATTGATATGAAAATTCATAATTTCATAACTAGAATTTTTGTCATAAAAACATCATATTTGGTCAAAACATGATTTGTCATGTCACCTTTTAGTTTTCGTTTACTATTACTACCATTTAACAGTTATTCAATAAATTATGCGAATTAATATAAACATTTATTTGTTCATAATAACTATATTTTATCGTATGGAATTATAAAATGGAAATAATTTTTTATGAAATGATGAAGATGAATATAAAAATTATTTTTAAAATATAATTTGTGTTGGGAAAAAAATATTTTCGATAAAACTTGATTTGTCTTTGATTTGTTTTATTTCCCTTATTCCACTTTTTAACAGATTGTAATGAAATTATGATCATAAATGCAAAAATGTATATTTCCCCAATAGATATGTTTCGGTGAAAAAAGTCAAATTTCCAACCAAATAATGATTTGGCATGTAACACATTTAGCTTTTCTGTTTATCTATTACACTTTGTAACGTTTGTTTAAAATGAAATTTTGCTTATGAAATTCATATATTCGTAACGTTTTTATGAAAGGCTCATATTTTTATGAAATAATGATTATGAGTATGAAAATTCATAATTTCATAATAAATTTGTCATGTCATGTTTCATTGACTTTTTACACATTTTAATATTTTTTATAAATATATGAATTTTTATTTTCATATTTTTATTATATCAAAATAGTAATTTTTTTGTCAAAACCTGTTTTAAAGTATTATTGTTGTTAACCTATTGCACCATTTTAAATTTTTTCATGAAATTTTGCTTATGAAAATGAAAATTCATTTATTTATAATATATTCTTATGAAAGACTATTTCTTGAGTATGAAAATTCATATTTTCATAATAACTATGATACTTTTTGTAGATCGAAACCAAAAAAAAATATTTTATCGTGAATTTCCTTTTGTTTTTTTCCATTCACTTATTGCCTTTTTTTAAGGTTATTCATGAAATGATGACAATACAGAAATTCATATTTTGATAATTATCATTTTTGTTTGAAAAAAAAATCATAATTTCAAACTATGATTTCTTAAAAGTAATGTTTTTAACAAAACTTTATTTTTTAAAGCCATTTTTCCCCCGACCTTTATTTGCTTATGCAAATAAAAATTCCTATATTTTTATATTTAAAAAAACGTATATTTTCGTCAATATTTTATCATGTCATGGTTCCAAAATGTTGCTTCTGAATATGAACATTTATATTTTTATAATATCAGTTTTTCATGAAAAAGTATATTTGTCAAAATGTAATATTTAAAGACAATATTTTTTGTTCACTTACTGCACCCTTTTACGTTTTTTTTTCTGAACTTTTGATTCTGAATATGAAAACTTATATTTTCAAAATAACTATCAAACCTTTTATAAAAAAAGTATTTTTTTTCCACAACAAATATGTCGTCACCATTATCGTTTACTTTTTATAAAATAATTTAAAAAATGTTAATATCTATATATATCTATATCTATAAATATTTGTATACATATATTATTCATATTATTAATATTATTATTATGAAAGTGTGAAATTCTTGTTAAAACCTGATTTTTGCTCAACTTTTTCATTCTTTATTTCTTTTTTAAAGGTTATTAATAACATATTTATAAAATATTTATATTTTCCCAATAACTATGCTACTTTTTCTGAGGGAAAAAAACTTTTGTTTAAAACGAATTTTCATGTCAATTTTATAAATTCATGTCAAGTATAAACGTCTTACCTTTTTTTAATCCATTATTCCACCTTTTAACATGTTTTAAAAAAATTTGCAAATGAAAACAATTAATTGTATTAAATTTTGTCACACATGGTCATAACAAATTTTTCGTGTTTTATTATATTATATATTTATAATATTTCTGTTATAACAATTTGTCATGTCAATTTTTCGTTTGTAATTTCCATATTATAACAGTTTTTCATAGAATTATGATTATGAAAAAGAAAATTGATATTTTCATAATGACTATCATATATTTAAGATCAGTCACATTTTTTTTATTGGCATTAATACGGTTATTGGTGAAATTGTTTAATTTAAAAAGCCATATTTTCATAATAACTGTCATATTGTTAAGATAAAAAAGTTAAATTTTTGTCAAAAACTCACATACATGGCATGTGGTGTTGAGAGGTTTTTGATGAATTATGACGTTTTACAACTGATTTGTTCACTTTTTACAGTTTTTCATCAAATTATGATTATGAATGTAAAAATTCATATATCATAATAACTATCATATTTTTACAAAAAAAGTGCTATTTTTGTCAAAACATGATTTATTATGTTCTTTCCCATCATAAACATGTAAAAACATTATGGTCAAGTGCATGCAATATGTCCAAATATAACATGGTTCGAAAACATCTCTAGGTTACGTATGTAACCCTAGTTCCCTGAGGGAACGCGCCTGAGTGTTCATGCTCTGAATAACGTGTGTAATCAGTCAAAAATTGGACGCTGGCCATCACCGATGAGGTGACGTCACGACCAGAAGTATAAAGCGCATATGAGAGAAGCCAGCGGCAGCTTCTGTAAGGGAGAAGGAAGCGCTGCAGGGACGCCGGAGGTGTGGCATAGAGACGCAGCGTCTCGTTCCCTCAGGGAACTAGGGTTACATACGTAACCTGGAGACGTTCCCTTTCAGGAACTCGAGCTGTGTCGAAACGCTTTGGGAACGAGTGTCCAATCATGCCAGACTGACCAGTCCCTGCCTAGTGTGTGTCTGTCACCACAGCTAGAGAAGGATTGAGGACCGCACAAAAGGTCAGTGGGGTGGACAAACACGCAGCGTCACATAGGTCTTGGAGGGAACTCCAGAGGACCGAGACATTGAGGCAGCCACACTCCGGGTGGAGTGAGCTCTGACCCCGAATGGAGCGGGGAGACCAGAGGACTCAAAAGATGCGATCCCATCAACAATCCACCTGCTCAGACCCTGCTTAATAGCAAGGATGCCTCTCCTGGGAGGGCTGTAGCAGACGAGCAGCTGATCGGTCCTTCTCCAAGGACCCGTCCTGTGGATGCGCGCACCGGACAAAAACGGTTCAGTTTCTCCTGGTCTGGAGCCTGGAATGAAAAAGGATAGAATGCCTGTAATCTCATGGGTCGTGGGACGACCGAGGGCACCATGGGGATGTAACAACATGTACGGGGGTAGAGGAAGGCACCTGCCATACTTGGAATAAACTCCAGGAAGGAAGGGGGGGGGCCCACAGACAGGGATTGCAGGTCCCCTACTCTTTTGATAGAGCAGATGGCCAACAAGAATGTGGTCTTGATTGAAAGGTGCCACCAAAATGCCTCAGATAAAGGCTCGAAGGGGGGTTCAGAAAGACCCCCCAAAATGACGGCCAGGTCCCACCCAGGCATTCTAGTTTGCACCGGGGGCCTCAGCCAGCTTAGTGCTCACACCACAAGCAGAACAGACGCAACCTCCCCAGCGGGGCTAAAGGAGTAAGGGAGAACCAGAGGGGACAGTGTGACGTCTCTTGTGACGTCTCTTGAGACACAAACAGATCCACCTGGGCTTTTCCAAATTTCTCCCAAACATGCTCCACCACCTCGGGGTGGGGCTGCCATTCCCTGGGTCTCAACACCTGCCTCAACAGGGTGTCTGCTCAACCAGCCCGGGATGTAAACTGCCCTCAATGAGAAGTGTTTCCCCTGGGCCCAAAGAGGAATTGGTGCGCCAGCCTGCGCGCAGACCTCCTAGATGGTTGATGTAGGAGACCACCGCAGTATTGTCCGTACGGACCAACACGTTTTGACCCCTGAGGTCCGAGAGGAAATGCTTCAGTGCTAGAAGCATGGCCAGCATCTGTAGGCAATCGATGAGCCAGCGTAGATGGGGCACCTCCCACAGACCTCTGGGGGAGTGACCACTCATGACCGCTCCCCACCCCGTGAGGGACGCACCCATTGTTAGCATTAAGCGACGACCGGGGACTCCCAGCACAGGGCCCAGAAATAGGAACCGGGGATCTCTCCAAACATCTAAGGAAAGTAGGCATCGCCACGTGACCTTGACAGTGCGGAGGGGGTTGCGCCTCCATTAGAACCCGCAGGTCCTGGGCCACCACAGAAGGGGACTCATGTACAGCAGGCCAAGTGAAATCACACTGGAAGCAGATGCCATAAGCCCTAGCAGTTCCTGGAACTGTTTGACAGTGAGAGGCTGCCCTTCTCTGATCTTCCTGACGGCCATAAGAATGGCCACAATGTGGGCAGGAGAAAGCTGCACACACAAAGTAGTTGTATCCTAACTGACACCAAGATAGGTGGTTCTCTGTAACAGAGAAAGCACACTCTTCCCGGCATTCAGCCAAAACCCCAATGCCTTCAGGTGGGTGAGAAAGACATCTCGATGTCGGATTGCCGACTGTTTAGAATGAGCTAGGATCAACCAATCGTTGATGTAGATGGGGATGCAGATGCCCTGAGACCTCAGGGGAACCAGAGTCGCATTCACACAGTCGTACAGAAGAACCCGGTATTGGTAAGCTTTGGCCCCGAAAACAAACCTCAGGAACCTCCTGTGAGAAGGTAGGAAGGATAAATGAAGTACGCATCATTTAGACCTACCGTGACAAACCAGTCCTCGGATCTTATTTGAAGCACGACCTGCTCAGTCTCATCAGAGAGCGGTTCAGCTGACATAGATCTAAGATAGGACACAACTCTCCGTCCTTCCTGGGAACTATGAAGTACCAGGTGTAAATCTGGACTCTCTTTCTGATGGAGGGACCACCTCGATGGCCCCCTTCCTCAGGAGAGTGTCTACTTCCTGTGCCATGACCAGAGAATGCTGGCTTCCCACCAGGGTGAGAAGAACCCCGTGAATCGAGTCGCCTTGCTCTACAGTTTGCAGGACCCACCGAGACACATCTGGAAGAGCTTGCCAAGCTGCCAGAAAGCGCCTTAGTCTCGCAAGACCGACCTCCAGTATGTCCAGAGCCAAGGAAGCACCCTGAGATGGCTCTAGGGGAGACAAGATCTCCGGGACCACAACGATGCCAAGTGGAGACCAAGGAGAGAGCTCGCTGGAGCTGGCCGTGCCCTGAAGCACCGAAGGTGGCATGGTTAACGGACCAGGTCCCTATGGGGGCCAGGACAGGATGAGCACCAGATAGAACGGTGTGGCATGCCCCTTTACGGCCAGATCCCCAGAAAGGTCTGTGTCAGGATCTCTCCATCAAAGCCGTCCTGTTGAAGATGACAGTCCTCAGATCTGTCAACTACGTGGCCTCGACGCGAGTGCCGCGCAGGATCCCTCACGAGAGAGAGCGAGTCACGACACTGCGTTTCTGCACTGCCCAATGGAGACGAGGGCCGCGGTCGGGGCTGTGTCCACTGACGGGGTCTCGAGGGAGGAAGCGATCCCGGGAGAGAGATAGCTCGCAAGCGTCTTTCCAACCCGCAGCATCGCTCCAAATCTGTATACTTTCCGCCCCATAACGTGACAATACAATGTTGAAAGGGGCTGAAGGGGCCATGCCTATGACCATAACACTTAGTGTACAGGCCTGGAAAGAACGGGAAAATACCAACATGGAGGTTGCAACCTGGTATCAGAAAATGTGCTCATCCAGCTGGACAGAGGGACTTCCGGCTCATGAGCCAGCCAAGATATGTAGCTCGGCCAGGGCTCACATACATACATACACATATATATGTGTGTATGTATGTATATATATCTATATATATATATATATTAGCAGTAAGCGAATATCGTTTGCTTACTGCTGATATATATATATATATATATATATATATATATATATATATATATATATATATATATATATATATATATATATATTAATAAACATATATAAAAATATATATTCATTATTATTATTAATATTATCAATTTTTTTTTTTACTGAGAGCACGGCACAATGAGCGCGGTGCAATATGCGCAGATCGTGCACGGAATGTGCAGAGATTCTGCGCCGAAAGTGAGCAGAATGTGCGCAGCCGAATCCCTCGGGAAGCGACCTAGCTCCGCCCCCAACTCCATAGCTTTATGAGCCTAACCCTCCCTCCTCCTCAAAGAAAGAGAGGCGGAGCTAATGCTCTCGTTGCAGGAGGAAGAATCCGCCGAAAGGCGTGCTTCTGAGCCTGCGAGTGCGTGCTGAACCAAGCAGGTGAGGTTGGAGAAAGGGACAAGCCCGTCTCGAAACCATCTGCGAGGTCCATGCGAGCCCAGGAACTGCCGCGCCGCTCTGCCTTAACGAAAGCGGGGCAGAACTCGAGACGTGAGCTCTCTCCTCAGAGAGTGCCGCTCGGAAACGGAGCAATGTCAATGACATGCAGCCGGATCTCTCGAGAACCGACTAGCGTGCTCTGCTTTTTTTTTTTTTTTTTTTTTTTTTGACAAACAATCTGACAGACAACACAACACACAGAGCGCTTTCTGAACAACAGAAGCTGCTGCCAGTGTTGGGGGTAACACGTTACAAGTAACGTGCGTTACGTAATAATATTACTTTTTTGGAGTCAAGTCAAGTTTATTTATATAGCGATTTTTACAACAGACATTGTCTCAAAGCAGCTTTACAGAAATCAACAGTCAAGGAGAATGGTGTGCATTTATCCCTGATGAGCAAGTTATGGCGACTGTGGCAAGAAAAAACTCCCTTAGATGAAATGAGGAAGGAACCAGACTCAAAAGGGGAACCCATCCTCATTTGGGTGACATCAAGAGTTTAATCAAAAATCTTTCAACAAAACAGAACACTGGAGAGTGAGAACTAACATGAGCACTGGAGTATAAGATTATAAGTAAATGTTCTTTCTACAGTCTTTGGTATAAAAGTAAGAGCTACTGAGCTCAACATTTGTGATCATCACAGATCCAGCATCAGCTTCTCCATGCCAGAGCCTTTAAACCCTCCAGGAGGTCCAATGTCAAAACTCCACACATGTAGTGGGATCCAATTGGCACTGGTACGTCTCTAGATGGTTCAGGATGTTTGCGAGTTTGGCATCTACTTCTTTAAAGTCCATAATCTTCCCGAGGTGGGACGTGACTGGAGCTGGCCAAACCTCAGGAAGCCTCGGGATGGGGAGAGAAAGAGAAGCAGTGGAGCGCAAATAGCTGAATTGTGAAATTTTGCTTATGAAAATGAAAATTCATTTATTTATAATATATTCTTATGAAAGACTATTTCTTGAGTATGAAAATTCATATTTTCATAATAACTATGATACTTTTTGTAGATCGAAACCAAAAAAAAATATTTTATCGTGAATTTCCTTTTGTTTTTTTCCATTCACTTATTGCCTTTTTTTAAGGTTATTCATGAAATGATGACAATACAGAAATTCATATTTTGATAATAATCATTTTTGTTTGAAAAAAAAATCATAATTTCAAACTATGATTTCTTAAAAGTAATGTTTTTAACAAAACTTTATTTTTTAAAGCCATTTTTCCCCCGACCTTTATTTGCTTATGCAAATAAAAATTCCTATATTTTTATATTTAAAAAAACGTATATTTTCGTCAATATTTTATCATGTCATGGTTCCAAAATGTTGCTTCTGAATATGAACATTTATATTTTTATAATATCAGTTTTTCATGAAAAAGTATATTTGTCAAAATGTAATATTTAAAGACAATATTTTTTGTTCACTTACTGCACCCTTTTACGTTTTTTTTTCTGAACTTTTGATTCTGAATATGAAAACTTATATTTTCAAAATAACTATCAAACCTTTTATAAAAAAAGTATTTTTTTTCCACAACAAATATGTCGTCACCATTATCGTTTACTTTTTTATCAAATAATTTAAAAAATGTTAATATCTATATATATCTATATCTATAAATATTTGTATACATATATTATTCATATTATTAATATTATTATTATGAAAGTGTGAAATTCTTGTTAAAACCTGATTTTTGCTCAACTTTTTCATTCTTTATTTCTTTTTTAAAGGTTATTAATAACATATTTATAAAATATTTATATTTTCCCAATAACTATGCTACTTTTTCTGAGGGAAAAAAACTTTTGTTTAAAACGAATTTTCATGTCAATTTTATAAATTCATGTCAAGTATAAACGTCTTACCTTTTTTTAATCCATTATTCCACCTTTTAACATGTTTTAAAAAAATTTGCAAATGAAAACAATTAATTGTATTAAATTTTGTCACACATGGTCATAACAAATTTTTCGTGTTTTATTATATTAAATATTTATAATATTTCTGTTATAACAATTTGTCATGTCAATTTTTCGTTTGTCATTTCCATATTATAACAGTTTTTCATAGAATTATGATTATGAAAAAGAAAATTGATATTTTCATAATGACTATCATATATTTAAGATCAGTCACATTTTTTTTATTGGCATTAATACGGTTATTGGTGAAATTGTTTAATTTAAAAAGCCATATTTTCATAATAACTGTCATATTGTTAAGATAAAAAAGTTAAATTTTTGTCAAAAACTCACATACATGGCATGTGGTGTTGAGAGGTTTTTGATGAATTATGACGTTTTACAACTGATTTGTTCACTTTTTACAGTTTTTCATCAAATTATGATTATGAATGTAAAAATTCATATATCATAATAACTATCATATTTTTACAAAAAAAGTGCTATTTTTGTCAAAACATGATTTATTATGTTCTTTCCCATCATAAACATGTAAAAACATTATGGTCAAGTGCATGCAATATGTCCAAATATAACATGGTTCGAAAACATCTCTAGGTTACGTATGTAACCCTAGTTCCCTGAGGGAACGCGCCTGAGTGTTCATGCTCTGAATAACGTGTGTAATCAGTCAAAAATTGGACGCTGGCCATCACCGATGAGGTGACGTCACGACCAGAAGTATAAAGCGCATATGAGAGAAGCCAGCGGCAGCTTCTGTAAGGGAGAAGGAAGCGCTGCAGGGACGCCGGAGGTGTGGCATAGAGACGCAGCGTCTCGTTCCCTCAGGGAACTAGGGTTACATACGTAACCTGGAGACGTTCCCTTTCAGGAACTCGAGCTGTGTCGAAACGCTTTGGGAACGAGTGTCCAATCATGCCAGACTGACCAGTCCCTGCCTAGTGTGTGTCTGTCACCACAGCTAGAGAAGGATTGAGGACCGCACAAAAGGTCAGTGGGGTGGACAAACACGCAGCGTCACATAGGTCTTGGAGGGAACTCCAGAGGACCGAGACATTGAGGCAGCCACACTCCGGGTGGAGTGAGCTCTGACCCCGAATGGAGCGGGGAGACCAGAGGACTCAAAAGATGCGATCCCATCAACAATCCACCTGCTCAGACCCTGCTTAATAGCAAGGATGCCTCTCCTGGGAGGGCTGTAGCAGACGAGCAGCTGATCGGTCCTTCTCCAAGGACCCGTCCTGTGGATGCGCGCACCGGACAAAAACGGTTCAGTTTCTCCTGGTCTGGAGCCTGGAATGAAAAAGGATAGAATGCCTGTAATCTCATGGGTCGTGGGACGACCGAGGGCACCATGGGGATGTAACAACATGTACGGGGGTAGAGGAAGGCACCTGCCATACTTGGAATAAACTCCAGGAAGGAAGGGGGGGGGCCCACAGACAGGGATTGCAGGTCCCCTACTCTTTTGATAGAGCAGATGGCCAACAAGAATGTGGTCTTGATTGAAAGGTGCCACCAAAATGCCTCAGATAAAGGCTCGAAGGGGGGTTCAGAAAGACCCCCCAAAATGACGGCCAGGTCCCACCCAGGCATTCTAGTTTGCACCGGGGGCCTCAGCCAGCTTAGTGCTCACACCACAAGCAGAACAGACGCAACCTCCCCAGCGGGGCTAAAGGAGTAAGGGAGAACCAGAGGGGACAGTGTGACGTCTCTTGTGACGTCTCTTGAGACACAAACAGATCCACCTGGGCTTTTCCAAATTTCTCCCAAACATGCTCCACCACCTCGGGGTGGGGCTGCCATTCCCTGGGTCTCAACACCTGCCTCAACAGGGTGTCTGCTCAACCAGCCCGGGATGTAAACTGCCCTCAATGAGAAGTGTTTCCCCTGGGCCCAAAGAGGAATTGGTGCGCCAGCCTGCGCGCAGACCTCCTAGATGGTTGATGTAGGAGACCACCGCAGTATTGTCCGTACGGACCAACACGTTTTGACCCCTGAGGTCCGAGAGGAAATGCTTCAGTGCTAGAAGCATGGCCAGCATCTGTAGGCAATCGATGAGCCAGCGTAGATGGGGCACCTCCCACAGACCTCTGGGGGAGTGACCACTCATGACCGCTCCCCACCCCGTGAGGGACGCACCCATTGTTAGCATTAAGCGACGACCGGGGACTCCCAGCACAGGGCCCAGAAATAGGAACCGGGGATCTCTCCAAACATCTAAGGAAAGTAGGCATCGCCACGTGACCTTGACAGTGCGGAGGGGGTTGCCCTCCATTAGAACCAGCAGGTCCTGGGCCACCACAGAAGGGGACTCATGTACAGCAGGCCAAGTGAAATCACACTGGAAGCAGATGCCATAAGCCCTAGCAGTTCCTGGAACTGTTTGACAGTGAGAGGCTGCCCTTCTCTGATCTTCCTGACGGCCATAAGAATGGCCACAATGTGGGCAGGAGAAAGCTGCACACACAAAGTAGTTGTATCCTAGATGACACCAAGATAGGTGGTTCTCTGTAACAGAGAAAGCACACTCTTCCCGGCATTCAGCCAAAACCCCAATGCCTTCAGGTGGGTGAGAAAGACATCTCGATGTCGGATTGCCGACTGTTTAGAATGAGCTAGGATCAACCAATCGTTGATGTAGATGGGGATGCAGATGCCCTGAGATCTCAGGGGAACCAGAGTCGCATTCACACAGTCGTACAGAAGAACCCGGTATTGGTAAGCTTTGGCCCCGAAAACAAACCTCAGGAACCTCCTGTGAGAAGGTAGGAAGGATAAATGAAGTACGCATCATTTAGACCTACCGTGACAAACCAGTCCTCGGATCTTATTTGAAGCACGACCTGCTCAGTCTCATCAGAGAGCGGTTCAGCTGACATAGATCTAAGATAGGACACAACTCTCCGTCCTTCCTGGGAACTATGAAGTACCAGGTGTAAATCTGGACTCTCTTTCTGATGGAGGGACCACCTCGATGGCCCCCTTCCTCAGGAGAGTGTCTACTTCCTGTGCCATGACCAGAGAATGCTGGCTTCCCACCAGGGTGAGAAGAACCCCGTGAATCGAGTCGCCTTGCTCTACAGTTTGCAGGACCCACCGAGACACATCTGGAAGAGCTTGCCAAGCTGCCAGAAAGCGCCTTAGTCTCGCAAGACCGACCTCCAGTATGTCCAGAGCCAAGGAAGCACCCTGAGATGGCTCTAGGGGAGACAAGATCTCCGGGACCACAACGATGCCAAGTGGAGACCAAGGAGAGAGCTCGCTGGAGCTGGCCGTGCCCTGAAGCACCGAAGGTGGCATGGTTAACGGACCAGGTCCCTATGGGGGCCAGGACAGGATGAGCACCAGATAGAACGGTGTGGCATGCCCCTTTACGGCCAGATCCCCAGAAAGGTCTGTGTCAGGATCTCTCCATCAAAGCCGTCCTGTTGAAGATGACAGTCCTCAGATCTGTCAACTACGTGGCCTCGACGCGAGTGCCGCGCAGGATCCCTCACGAGAGAGAGCGAGTCACGACACTGCGTTTCTGCACTGCCCAATGGAGACGAGGGCCGCGGTCGGGGCTGTGTCCACTGACGGGGTCTCGAGGGAGGAAGCGATCCCGGGAGAGAGATAGCTCGCAAGCGTCTTTCCAACCCGCAGCATCGCTCCAAATCTGTATACTTTCCGCCCCATAACGTGACAATACAATGTTGAAAGGGGCTGAAGGGGCCATGCCTATGACCATAACACTTAGTGTACAGGCCTGGAAAGAACGGGAAAATACCAACATGGAGGTTGCAACCTGGTATCAGAAAATGTGCTCGTCCAGCTGGACAGAGGGACTTCCGGCACATGAGCCAGCCAAGATATGTAGCTCGGCCAGGGCTCACATACATACATACACATATATATATGTGTATGTATGTATATATATCTATATATATATATATATTAGCAGTAAGCGAACTATATATATATATATATATATATATATATATATATATATATGTATATATATATATATATATATATATATATATATATATATATATATATATATATATATATATATATATATATATATATATCGTTTGCTTACTGCTGATATATATATATATATATATATATATATATATATATATATATATATATATATATATATATATATATATATATTAATAAACATATATAAAAATATATATTCATTATTATTATTAATATTATCAATTTTTTTTTTTACTGAGAGCACGGCACAATGAGCGCGGTGCAATATGCGCAGATCGTGCACGGAATGTGCAGAGAATCTGCGCCGAAAGTGAGCAGAATGTGCGCAGCCGAATCCCTCGGGAAGCGACCTAGCTCCGCCCCCAACTCCATAGCTTTATGAGCCTAACCCTCCCTCCTCCTCAAAGAAAGAGAGGCGGAGCTAATGCTCTCGTTGCAGGAGGAAGAATCCGCCGAAAGGCGTGCTTCTGAGCCTGCGAGTGCGTGCTGAACCAAGCAGGTGAGGTTGGAGAAAGGGACAAGCCCGTCTCGAAACCATCTGCGAGGTCCATGCGAGCCCAGGAACTGCCGCGCCGCTCTGCCTTAACGAAAGCGGGGCAGAACTCGAGACGTGAGCTCTCTCCTCAGAGAGTGCCGCTCGGAAACGGAGCAATGTCAATGACATGCAGCCGGATCTCTCGAGAACCGACTAGCGTGCTCTGCTTTTTTTTTTTTTTTTTTTTTTTTTGACAAACAATCTGACAGACAACACAACACACAGAGCGCTTTCTGAACAACAGAAGCTGCTGCCAGTGTTGGGGGTAACACGTTACAAGTAACGTGCGTTACGTAATAATATTACTTTTTTGGAGTCAAGTCAAGTTTATTTATATAGCGATTTTTACAACAGACATTGTCTCAAAGCAGCTTTACAGAAATCAACAGTCAAGGAGAATGGTGTGCATTTATCCCTGATGAGCAAGTTATGGCGACTGTGGCAAGAAAAAACTCCCTTAGATGAAATGAGGAAGGAACCAGACTCAAAAGGGGAACCCATCCTCATTTGGGTGACATCAAGAGTTTAATCAAAAATCTTTCAACAAAACAGAACACTGGAGAGTGAGAACTAACATGAGCACTGGAGTATAAGATTATAAGTAAATGTTCTTTCTACAGTCTTTGGTATAAAAGTAAGAGCTACTGAGCTCAACATTTGTGATCATCACAGATCCAGCATCAGCTTCTCCATGCCAGAGCCTTTAAACCCTCCAGGAGGTCCAATGTCAAAACTCCACACATGTAGTGGGATCCAATTGGCACTGGTACGTCTCTAGATGGTTCAGGATGTTTGCGAGTTTGGCATCTACTTCTTTAAAGTCCATAATCTTCCCGAGGTGGGACGTGACTGGAGCTGGCCAAACCTCAGGAAGCCTCGGGATGGGGAGAGAAAGAGAAGCAGTGGAGCGCAAATAGCTGAATTGTGAAATTTTGCTTATGAAAATGAAAATTCATTTATTTATAATATATTCTTATGAAAGACTATTTCTTGAGTATGAAAATTCATATTTTCATAATAACTATGATACTTTTTGTAGATCGAAACCAAAAAAAAATATTTTATCGTGAATTTCCTTTTGTTTTTTTCCATTCACTTATTGCCTTTTTTTAAGGTTATTCATGAAATGATGACAATACAGAAATTCATATTTTGATAATAATCATTTTTGTTTGAAAAAAAAATCATAATTTCAAACTATGATTTCTTAAAAGTAATGTTTTTAACAAAACTTTATTTTTTAAAGCCATTTTTCCCCCGACCTTTATTTGCTTATGCAAATAAAAATTCCTATATTTTTATATTTAAAAAAACGTATATTTTCGTCAATATTTTATCATGTCATGGTTCCAAAATGTTGCTTCTGAATATGAACATTTATATTTTTATAATATCAGTTTTTCATGAAAAAGTATATTTGTCAAAATGTAATATTTAAAGACAATATTTTTTGTTCACTTACTGCACCCTTTTACGTTTTTTTTTCTGAACTTTTGATTCTGAATATGAAAACTTATATTTTCAAAATAACTATCAAACCTTTTATAAAAAAAGTATTTTTTTTCCACAACAAATATGTCGTCACCATTATCGTTTACTTTTTTATCAAATAATTTAAAAAATGTTAATATCTATATATATCTATATCTATAAATATTTGTATACATATATTATTCATATTATTAATATTATTATTATGAAAGTGTGAAATTCTTGTTAAAACCTGATTTTTGCTCAACTTTTTCATTCTTTATTTCTTTTTTAAAGGTTATTAATAACATATTTATAAAATATTTATATTTTCCCAATAACTATGCTACTTTTTCTGAGGGAAAAAAACTTTTGTTTAAAACGAATTTTCATGTCAATTTTATAAATTCATGTCAAGTATAAACGTCTTACCTTTTTTTAATCCATTATTCCACCTTTTAACATGTTTTAAAAAAATTTGCAAATGAAAACAATTAATTGTATTAAATTTTGTCACACATGGTCATAACAAATTTTTCGTGTTTTATTATATTAAATATTTATAATATTTCTGTTATAACAATTTGTCATGTCAATTTTTCGTTTGTCATTTCCATATTATAACAGTTTTTCATAGAATTATGATTATGAAAAAGAAAATTGATATTTTCATAATGACTATCATATATTTAAGATCAGTCACATTTTTTTTATTGGCATTAATACGGTTATTGGTGAAATTGTTTAATTTAAAAAGCCATATTTTCATAATAACTGTCATATTGTTAAGATAAAAAAGTTAAATTTTTGTCAAAAACTCACATACATGGCATGTGGTGTTGAGAGGTTTTTGATGAATTATGACGTTTTACAACTGATTTGTTCACTTTTTACAGTTTTTCATCAAATTATGATTATGAATGTAAAAATTCATATATCATAATAACTATCATATTTTTACAAAAAAAGTGCTATTTTTGTCAAAACATGATTTATTATGTTCTTTCCCATCATAAACATGTAAAAACATTATGGTCAAGTGCATGCAATATGTCCAAATATAACATGGTTCGAAAACATCTCTAGGTTACGTATGTAACCCTAGTTCCCTGAGGGAACGCGCCTGAGTGTTCATGCTCTGAATAACGTGTGTAATCAGTCAAAAATTGGACGCTGGCCATCACCGATGAGGTGACGTCACGACCAGAAGTATAAAGCGCATATGAGAGAAGCCAGCGGCAGCTTCTGTAAGGGAGAAGGAAGCGCTGCAGGGACGCCGGAGGTGTGGCATAGAGACGCAGCGTCTCGTTCCCTCAGGGAACTAGGGTTACATACGTAACCTGGAGACGTTCCCTTTCAGGAACTCGAGCTGTGTCGAAACGCTTTGGGAACGAGTGTCCAATCATGCCAGACTGACCAGTCCCTGCCTAGTGTGTGTCTGTCACCACAGCTAGAGAAGGATTGAGGACCGCACAAAAGGTCAGTGGGGTGGACAAACACGCAGCGTCACATAGGTCTTGGAGGGAACTCCAGAGGACCGAGACATTGAGGCAGCCACACTCCGGGTGGAGTGAGCTCTGACCCCGAATGGAGCGGGGAGACCAGAGGACTCAAAAGATGCGATCCCATCAACAATCCACCTGCTCAGACCCTGCTTAATAGCAAGGATGCCTCTCCTGGGAGGGCTGTAGCAGACGAGCAGCTGATCGGTCCTTCTCCAAGGACCCGTCCTGTGGATGCGCGCACCGGACAAAAACGGTTCAGTTTCTCCTGGTCTGGAGCCTGGAATGAAAAAGGATAGAATGCCTGTAATCTCATGGGTCGTGGGACGACCGAGGGCACCATGGGGATGTAACAACATGTACGGGGGTAGAGGAAGGCACCTGCCATACTTGGAATAAACTCCAGGAAGGAAGGGGGGGGGCCCACAGACAGGGATTGCAGGTCCCCTACTCTTTTGATAGAGCAGATGGCCAACAAGAATGTGGTCTTGATTGAAAGGTGCCACCAAAATGCCTCAGATAAAGGCTCGAAGGGGGGTTCAGAAAGACCCCCCAAAATGACGGCCAGGTCCCACCCAGGCATTCTAGTTTGCACCGGGGGCCTCAGCCAGCTTAGTGCTCACACCACAAGCAGAACAGACGCAACCTCCCCAGCGGGGCTAAAGGAGTAAGGGAGAACCAGAGGGGACAGTGTGACGTCTCTTGTGACGTCTCTTGAGACACAAACAGATCCACCTGGGCTTTTCCAAATTTCTCCCAAACATGCTCCACCACCTCGGGGTGGGGCTGCCATTCCCTGGGTCTCAACACCTGCCTCAACAGGGTGTCTGCTCAACCAGCCCGGGATGTAAACTGCCCTCAATGAGAAGTGTTTCCCCTGGGCCCAAAGAGGAATTGGTGCGCCAGCCTGCGCGCAGACCTCCTAGATGGTTGATGTAGGAGACCACCGCAGTATTGTCCGTACGGACCAACACGTTTTGACCCCTGAGGTCCGAGAGGAAATGCTTCAGTGCTAGAAGCATGGCCAGCATCTGTAGGCAATCGATGAGCCAGCGTAGATGGGGCACCTCCCACAGACCTCTGGGGGAGTGACCACTCATGACCGCTCCCCACCCCGTGAGGGACGCACCCATTGTTAGCATTAAGCGACGACCGGGGACTCCCAGCACAGGGCCCAGAAATAGGAACCGGGGATCTCTCCAAACATCTAAGGAAAGTAGGCATCGCCACGTGACCTTGACAGTGCGGAGGGGGTTGCCCTCCATTAGAACCAGCAGGTCCTGGGCCACCACAGAAGGGGACTCATGTACAGCAGGCCAAGTGAAATCACACTGGAAGCAGATGCCATAAGCCCTAGCAGTTCCTGGAACTGTTTGACAGTGAGAGGCTGCCCTTCTCTGATCTTCCTGACGGCCATAAGAATGGCCACAATGTGGGCAGGAGAAAGCTGCACACACAAAGTAGTTGTATCCTAGATGACACCAAGATAGGTGGTTCTCTGTAACAGAGAAAGCACACTCTTCCCGGCATTCAGCCAAAACCCCAATGCCTTCAGGTGGGTGAGAAAGACATCTCGATGTCGGATTGCCGACTGTTTAGAATGAGCTAGGATCAACCAATCGTTGATGTAGATGGGGATGCAGATGCCCTGAGATCTCAGGGGAACCAGAGTCGCATTCACACAGTCGTACAGAAGAACCCGGTATTGGTAAGCTTTGGCCCCGAAAACAAACCTCAGGAACCTCCTGTGAGAAGGTAGGAAGGATAAATGAAGTACGCATCATTTAGACCTACCGTGACAAACCAGTCCTCGGATCTTATTTGAAGCACGACCTGCTCAGTCTCATCAGAGAGCGGTTCAGCTGACATAGATCTAAGATAGGACACAACTCTCCGTCCTTCCTGGGAACTATGAAGTACCAGGTGTAAATCTGGACTCTCTTTCTGATGGAGGGACCACCTCGATGGCCCCCTTCCTCAGGAGAGTGTCTACTTCCTGTGCCATGACCAGAGAATGCTGGCTTCCCACCAGGGTGAGAAGAACCCCGTGAATCGAGTCGCCTTGCTCTACAGTTTGCAGGACCCACCGAGACACATCTGGAAGAGCTTGCCAAGCTGCCAGAAAGCGCCTTAGTCTCGCAAGACCGACCTCCAGTATGTCCAGAGCCAAGGAAGCACCCTGAGATGGCTCTAGGGGAGACAAGATCTCCGGGACCACAACGATGCCAAGTGGAGACCAAGGAGAGAGCTCGCTGGAGCTGGCCGTGCCCTGAAGCACCGAAGGTGGCATGGTTAACGGACCAGGTCCCTATGGGGGCCAGGACAGGATGAGCACCAGATAGAACGGTGTGGCATGCCCCTTTACGGCCAGATCCCCAGAAAGGTCTGTGTCAGGATCTCTCCATCAAAGCCGTCCTGTTGAAGATGACAGTCCTCAGATCTGTCAACTACGTGGCCTCGACGCGAGTGCCGCGCAGGATCCCTCACGAGAGAGAGCGAGTCACGACACTGCGTTTCTGCACTGCCCAATGGAGACGAGGGCCGCGGTCGGGGCTGTGTCCACTGACGGGGTCTCGAGGGAGGAAGCGATCCCGGGAGAGAGATAGCTCGCAAGCGTCTTTCCAACCCGCAGCATCGCTCCAAATCTGTATACTTTCCGCCCCATAACGTGACAATACAATGTTGAAAGGGGCTGAAGGGGCCATGCCTATGACCATAACACTTAGTGTACAGGCCTGGAAAGAACGGGAAAATACCAACATGGAGGTTGCAACCTGGTATCAGAAAATGTGCTCGTCCAGCTGGACAGAGGGACTTCCGGCACATGAGCCAGCCAAGATATGTAGCTCGGCCAGGGCTCACATACATACATACACATATATATATGTGTATGTATGTATATATATCTATATATATATATATATTAGCAGTAAGCGAACTATATATATATATATATATATATATATATATATATATATATATATATATATATATATATATATATATATATATATATATATATATATATATATATATATATATATATATATATCGTTTGCTTACTGCTGATATATATATATATATATATATATATATATATATATATATATATATATATATATATATATATATATATATATATATATTAATAAACATATATAAAAATATATATTCATTATTATTATTAATATTATCAATTTTTTTTTTTACTGAGAGCACGGCACAATGAGCGCGGTGCAATATGCGCAGATCGTGCACGGAATGTGCAGAGAATCTGCGCCGAAAGTGAGCAGAATGTGCGCAGCCGAATCCCTCGGGAAGCGACCTAGCTCCGCCCCCAACTCCATAGCTTTATGAGCCTAACCCTCCCTCCTCCTCAAAGAAAGAGAGGCGGAGCTAATGCTCTCGTTGCAGGAGGAAGAATCCGCCGAAAGGCGTGCTTCTGAGCCTGCGAGTGCGTGCTGAACCAAGCAGGTGAGGTTGGAGAAAGGGACAAGCCCGTCTCGAAACCATCTGCGAGGTCCATGCGAGCCCAGGAACTGCCGCGCCGCTCTGCCTTAACGAAAGCGGGGCAGAACTCGAGACGTGAGCTCTCTCCTCAGAGAGTGCCGCTCGGAAACGGAGCAATGTCAATGACATGCAGCCGGATCTCTCGAGAACCGACTAGCGTGCTCTGCTTTTTTTTTTTTTTTTTTTTTTTTTGACAAACAATCTGACAGACAACACAACACACAGAGCGCTTTCTGAACAACAGAAGCTGCTGCCAGTGTTGGGGGTAACACGTTACAAGTAACGTGCGTTACGTAATAATATTACTTTTTTGGAGTCAAGTCAAGTTTATTTATATAGCGATTTTTACAACAGACATTGTCTCAAAGCAGCTTTACAGAAATCAACAGTCAAGGAGAATGGTGTGCATTTATCCCTGATGAGCAAGTTATGGCGACTGTGGCAAGAAAAAACTCCCTTAGATGAAATGAGGAAGGAACCAGACTCAAAAGGGGAACCCATCCTCATTTGGGTGACATCAAGAGTTTAATCAAAAATCTTTCAACAAAACAGAACACTGGAGAGTGAGAACTAACATGAGCACTGGAGTATAAGATTATAAGTAAATGTTCTTTCTACAGTCTTTGGTATAAAAGTAAGAGCTACTGAGCTCAACATTTGTGATCATCACAGATCCAGCATCAGCTTCTCCATGCCAGAGCCTTTAAACCCTCCAGGAGGTCCAATGTCAAAACTCCACACATGTAGTGGGATCCAATTGGCACTGGTACGTCTCTAGATGGTTCAGGATGTTTGCGAGTTTGGCATCTACTTCTTTAAAGTCCATAATCTTCCCGAGGTGGGACGTGACTGGAGCTGGCCAAACCTCAGGAAGCCTCGGGATGGGGAGAGAAAGAGAAGCAGTGGAGCGCAAATAGCTGAATTGTGAAATTTTGCTTATGAAAATGAAAATTCATTTATTTATAATATATTCTTATGAAAGACTATTTCTTGAGTATGAAAATTCATATTTTCATAATAACTATGATACTTTTTGTAGATCGAAACCAAAAAAAAATATTTTATCGTGAATTTCCTTTTGTTTTTTTCCATTCACTTATTGCCTTTTTTTAAGGTTATTCATGAAATGATGACAATACAGAAATTCATATTTTGATAATAATCATTTTTGTTTGAAAAAAAAATCATAATTTCAAACTATGATTTCTTAAAAGTAATGTTTTTAACAAAACTTTATTTTTTAAAGCCATTTTTCCCCCGACCTTTATTTGCTTATGCAAATAAAAATTCCTATATTTTTATATTTAAAAAAACGTATATTTTCGTCAATATTTTATCATGTCATGGTTCCAAAATGTTGCTTCTGAATATGAACATTTATATTTTTATAATATCAGTTTTTCATGAAAAAGTATATTTGTCAAAATGTAATATTTAAAGACAATATTTTTTGTTCACTTACTGCACCCTTTTACGTTTTTTTTTCTGAACTTTTGATTCTGAATATGAAAACTTATATTTTCAAAATAACTATCAAACCTTTTATAAAAAAAGTATTTTTTTTCCACAACAAATATGTCGTCACCATTATCGTTTACTTTTTTATAAAATAATTAAAAAAATGTTAATATCTATATATATCTATATCTATAAATATTTGTATACATATATTATTCATATTATTAATATTATTATTATGAAAGTGTGAAATTCTTGTTAAAACCTGATTTTTGCTCAACTTTTTCATTCTTTATTTCTTTTTTAAAGGTTATTAATAACATATTTATAAAATATTTATATTTTCCCAATAACTATGCTACTTTTTCTGAGGGAAAAAAACTTTTGTTTAAAACGAATTTTCATGTCAATTTTATAAATTCATGTCAAGTATAAACGTCTTACCTTTTTTTAATCCATTATTCCACCTTTTAACATGTTTTAAAAAAATTTGCAAATGAAAACAATTAATTGTATTAAATTTTGTCACACATGGTCATAACAAATTTTTCGTGTTTTATTATATTAAATATTTATAATATTTCTGTTATAACAATTTGTCATGTCAATTTTTCGTTTGTCATTTCCATATTATAACAGTTTTTCATAGAATTATGATTATGAAAAAGAAAATTGATATTTTCATAATGACTATCATATATTTAAGATCAGTCACATTTTTTTTATTGGCATTAATACGGTTATTGGTGAAATTGTTTAATTTAAAAAGCCATATTTTCATAATAACTGTCATATTGTTAAGATAAAAAAGTTAAATTTTTGTCAAAAACTCACATACATGGCATGTGGTGTTGAGAGGTTTTTGATGAATTATGACGTTTTACAACTGATTTGTTCACTTTTTACAGTTTTTCATCAAATTATGATTATGAATGTAAAAATTCATATATCATAATAACTATCATATTTTTACAAAAAAAGTGCTATTTTTGTCAAAACATGATTTATTATGTTCTTTCCCATCATAAACATGTAAAAACATTATGGTCAAGTGCATGCAATATGTCCAAATATAACATGGTTCGAAAACATCTCTAGGTTACGTATGTAACCCTAGTTCCCTGAGGGAACGCGCCTGAGTGTTCATGCTCTGAATAACGTGTGTAATCAGTCAAAAATTGGACGCTGGCCATCACCGATGAGGTGACGTCACGACCAGAAGTATAAAGCGCATATGAGAGAAGCCAGCGGCAGCTTCTGTAAGGGAGAAGGAAGCGCTGCAGGGACGCCGGAGGTGTGGCATAGAGACGCAGCGTCTCGTTCCCTCAGGGAACTAGGGTTACATACGTAACCTGGAGACGTTCCCTTTCAGGAACTCGAGCTGTGTCGAAACGCTTTGGGAACGAGTGTCCAATCATGCCAGACTGACCAGTCCCTGCCTAGTGTGTGTCTGTCACCACAGCTAGAGAAGGATTGAGGACCGCACAAAAGGTCAGTGGGGTGGACAAACACGCAGCGTCACATAGGTCTTGGAGGGAACTCCAGAGGACCGAGACATTGAGGCAGCCACACTCCGGGTGGAGTGAGCTCTGACCCCGAATGGAGCGGGGAGACCAGAGGACTCAAAAGATGCGATCCCATCAACAATCCACCTGCTCAGACCCTGCTTAATAGCAAGGATGCCTCTCCTGGGAGGGCTGTAGCAGACGAGCAGCTGATCGGTCCTTCTCCAAGGACCCGTCCTGTGGATGCGCGCACCGGACAAAAACGGTTCAGTTTCTCCTGGTCTGGAGCCTGGAATGAAAAAGGATAGAATGCCTGTAATCTCATGGGTCGTGGGACGACCGAGGGCACCATGGGGATGTAACAACATGTACGGGGGTAGAGGAAGGCACCTGCCATACTTGGAATAAACTCCAGGAAGGAAGGGGGGGGGCCCACAGACAGGGATTGCAGGTCCCCTACTCTTTTGATAGAGCAGATGGCCAACAAGAATGTGGTCTTGATTGAAAGGTGCCACCAAAATGCCTCAGATAAAGGCTCGAAGGGGGGTTCAGAAAGACCCCCCAAAATGACGGCCAGGTCCCACCCAGGCATTCTAGTTTGCACCGGGGGCCTCAGCCAGCTTAGTGCTCACACCACAAGCAGAACAGACGCAACCTCCCCAGCGGGGCTAAAGGAGTAAGGGAGAACCAGAGGGGACAGTGTGACGTCTCTTGTGACGTCTCTTGAGACACAAACAGATCCACCTGGGCTTTTCCAAATTTCTCCCAAACATGCTCCACCACCTCGGGGTGGGGCTGCCATTCCCTGGGTCTCAACACCTGCCTCAACAGGGTGTCTGCTCAACCAGCCCGGGATGTAAACTGCCCTCAATGAGAAGTGTTTCCCCTGGGCCCAAAGAGGAATTGGTGCGCCAGCCTGCGCGCAGACCTCCTAGATGGTTGATGTAGGAGACCACCGCAGTATTGTCCGTACGGACCAACACGTTTTGACCCCTGAGGTCCGAGAGGAAATGCTTCAGTGCTAGAAGCATGGCCAGCATCTGTAGGCAATCGATGAGCCAGCGTAGATGGGGCACCTCCCACAGACCTCTGGGGGAGTGACCACTCATGACCGCTCCCCACCCCGTGAGGGACGCACCCATTGTTAGCATTAAGCGACGACCGGGGACTCCCAGCACAGGGCCCAGAAATAGGAACCGGGGATCTCTCCAAACATCTAAGGAAAGTAGGCATCGCCACGTGACCTTGACAGTGCGGAGGGGGTTGCCCTCCATTAGAACCAGCAGGTCCTGGGCCACCACAGAAGGGGACTCATGTACAGCAGGCCAAGTGAAATCACACTGGAAGCAGATGCCATAAGCCCTAGCAGTTCCTGGAACTGTTTGACAGTGAGAGGCTGCCCTTCTCTGATCTTCCTGACGGCCATAAGAATGGCCACAATGTGGGCAGGAGAAAGCTGCACACACAAAGTAGTTGTATCCTAGATGACACCAAGATAGGTGGTTCTCTGTAACAGAGAAAGCACACTCTTCCCGGCATTCAGCCAAAACCCCAATGCCTTCAGGTGGGTGAGAAAGACATCTCGATGTCGGATTGCCGACTGTTTAGAATGAGCTAGGATCAACCAATCGTTGATGTAGATGGGGATGCAGATGCCCTGAGACCTCAGGGGAACCAGAGTCGCATTCACACAGTCGTACAGAAGAACCCGGTATTGGTAAGCTTTGGCCCCGAAAACAAACCTCAGGAACCTCCTGTGAGAAGGTAGGAAGGATAAATGAAGTACGCATCATTTAGACCTACCGTGACAAACCAGTCCTCGGATCTTATTTGAAGCACGACCTGCTCAGTCTCATCAGAGAGCGATTCAGCTGACATAGATCTAAGATAGGACACAACTCTCCCTGGGAACTATGAAGTACCAGGTGTAAATCTGGACTCTCTTTCTGATGGAGGGACCACCTCGATGGCCCCCTTCCTCAGGAGAGTGTCTACTTCCTGTGCCATGACCAGAGAATGCTGGCTTCCCACCAGGGTGAGAAGAACCCCGTGAATCGAGTCGCCTTGCTCTACAGTTTGCAGGACCCACCGAGACACATCTGGAAGAGCTTGCCAAGCTGCCAGAAAGCGCCTTAGTCTCGCAAGACCGACCTCCAGTATGTCCAGAGCCAAGGAAGCACCCTGAGATGGCTCTAGGGGAGACAAGATCTCCGGGACCACAACGATGCCAAGTGGAGACCAAGGAGAGAGCTCGCTGGAGCTGGCCGTGCCCTGAAGCACCGAAGGTGGCATGGTTAACGGACCAGGTCCCTATGGGGGCCAGGACAGGATGAGCACCAGATAGAACGGTGTGGCATGCCCCTTTACGGCCAGATCCCCAGAAAGGTCTGTGTCAGGATCTCTCCATCAAAGCCGTCCTGTTGAAGATGACAGTCCTCAGATCTGTCAACTACGTGGCCTCGACGCGAGTGCCGCGCAGGATCCCTCACGAGAGAGAGCGAGTCACGACACTGCGTTTCTGCACTGCCCAATGGAGACGAGGGCCGCGGTCGGGGCTGTGTCCACTGACGGGGTCTCGAGGGAGGAAGCGATCCCGGGAGAGAGATAGCTCGCAAGCGTCTTTCCAACCCGCAGCATCGCTCCAAATCTGTATACTTTCCGCCCCATAACGTGACAATACAATGTTGAAAGGGGCTGAAGGGGCCATGCCTATGACCATAACACTTAGTGTACAGGCCTGGAAAGAACGGGAAAATACCAACATGGAGGTTGCAACCTGGTATCAGAAAATGTGCTCGTCCAGCTGGACAGAGGGACTTCCGGCTCATGAGCCAGCCAAGATATGTAGCTCGGCCAGGGCTCACATACATACATACACATATATATATGTGTGTATGTATGTATATATATCTATATATATATATATATTAGCAGTAAGCGAACTATATATATATATATATATATATATATATATATATATATGTATATATATATATATATATATATATATATATATATATATATATATATATATATATATATATATATATATCGTTTGCTTACTGCTGATATATATATATATATATATATATATATATATATATATATATATATATATATATATATATATATATATATATATATATATATATATATATAATAAACATATATAAAAATATATATTCATTATTATTATTAATATTATCAATTTTTTTTTTTACTGAGAGCACGGCACAATGAGCGCGGTGCAATATGCGCAGATCGTGCACGGAATGTGCAGAGAATCTGCGCCGAAAGTGAGCAGAATGTGCGCAGCCGAATCCCTCGGGAAGCGACCTAGCTCCGCCCCCAACTCCATAGCTTTATGAGCCTAACCCTCCCTCCTCCTCAAAGAAAGAGAGGCGGAGCTAATGCTCTCGTTGCAGGAGGAAGAATCCGCCGAAAGGCGTGCTTCTGAGCCTGCGAGTGCGTGCTGAACCAAGCAGGTGAGGTTGGAGAAAGGGACAAGCCCGTCTCGAAACCATCTGCGAGGTCCATGCGAGCCCAGGAACTGCCGCGCCGCTCTGCCTTAACGAAAGCGGGGCAGAACTCGAGACGTGAGCTCTCTCCTCAGAGAGTGCCGCTCGGAAACGGAGCAATGTCAATGACATGCAGCCGGATCTCTCGAGAACCGACTAGCGTGCTCTGCTTTTTTTTTTTTTTTTTTTTTTTTTGACAAACAATCTGACAGACAACACAACACACAGAGCGCTTTCTGAACAACAGAAGCTGCTGCCAGTGTTGGGGGTAACACGTTACAAGTAACGTGCGTTACGTAATAATATTACTTTTTTGGAGTCAAGTCAAGTTTATTTATATAGCGATTTTTACAACAGACATTGTCTCAAAGCAGCTTTACAGAAATCAACAGTCAAGGAGAATGGTGTGCATTTATCCCTGATGAGCAAGTTATGGCGACTGTGGCAAGAAAAAACTCCCTTAGATGAAATGAGGAAGGAACCAGACTCAAAAGGGGAACCCATCCTCATTTGGGTGACATCAAGAGTTTAATCAAAAATCTTTCAACAAAACAGAACACTGGAGAGTGAGAACTAACATGAGCACTGGAGTATAAGATTATAAGTAAATGTTCTTTCTACAGTCTTTGGTATAAAAGTAAGAGCTACTGAGCTCAACATTTGTGATCATCACAGATCCAGCATCAGCTTCTCCATGCCAGAGCCTTTAAACCCTCCAGGAGGTCCAATGTCAAAACTCCACACATGTAGTGGGATCCAATTGGCACTGGTACGTCTCTAGATGGTTCAGGATGTTTGCGAGTTTGGCATCTACTTCTTTAAAGTCCATAATCTTCACGAGGTGGGACGTGACTGGAGCTGGCCAAACCTCAGGAAGCCTCGGGATGGGGAGAGAAAGAGAAGCAGTGGAGCGCAATTAGCTGAATTGTGAAATTTTGCTTATGAAAATGAAAATTCATTTATTTATAATATATTCTTATGAAAGACTATTTCTCGAGTATGAAAATTCATATTTTCATAATAACTATGATACTTTTTGTAGATCGAAACCAAAAAAAAATATTTTATCGTGAATTTCCTTTTGTTTTTTTCCATTCACTTATTGCCTTTTTTTAAGGTTATTCATGAAATGATGACAATACAGAAATTCATATTTTAATAATTATCATTTTTGTTTGAAAAAAAAATCATAATTTCAAACTATGATTTCTTAAAAGTAATGTTTTTAACAAAACTTTATTTTTTAAAGCCATTTTTCCCCCGACCTTTATTTGCTTATGCAAATAAAAATTCCTATATTTTTATATTTAAAAAAACGTATATTTTCGTCAATATTTTATCATGTCATGGTTCCAAAATGTTGCTTCTGAATATGAACATTTATATTTTTATAATATCAGTTTTTCATGAAAAAGTATATTTGTCAAAATGTAATATTTAAAGACAATATTTTTTGTTCACTTACTGCACCCTTTTACGTTTTTTTTTCTGAACTTTTGATTCTGAATATGAAAACTTATATTTTCAAAATAACTATCAAACCTTTTATAAAAAAAGTATTTTTTTTCCACAACAAATATGTCGTCACCATTATCGTTTACTTTTTTATCAAATAATTTAAAAAATGTTAATATCTATATATATCTATATCTATAAATATTTGTATACATATATTATTCATATTATTAATATTATTATTATGAAAGTGTGAAATTCTTGTTAAAACCTGATTTTTGCTCAACTTTTTCATTCTTTATTTCTTTTTTAAAGGTTATTAATAACATATTTATAAAATATTTATATTTTCCCAATAACTATGCTACTTTTTCTGAGGGAAAAAAACTTTTGTTTAAAACGAATTTTCATGTCAATTTTATAAATTCATGTCAAGTATAAACGTCTTACCTTTTTTTAATCCATTATTCCACCTTTTAACATGTTTTAAAAAAATTTGCAAATGAAAACAATTAATTGTATTAAATTTTGTCACACATGGTCATAACAAATTTTTCGTGTTTTATTATATTAAATATTTATAATATTTCTGTTATAACAATTTGTCATGTCAATTTTTCGTTTGTCATTTCCATATTATAACAGTTTTTCATAGAATTATGATTATGAAAAAGAAAATTGATATTTTCATAATGACTATCATATATTTAAGATCAGTCACATTTTTGTTATTGGCATTAATACGGTTATTGGTGAAATTGTTTAATTTAAAAAGCCATATTTTCATAATAACTGTCATATTGTTAAGATAAAAAAGTTAAATTTTTGTCAAAAACTCACATACATGGCATGTGGTGTTGAGAGGTTTTTGATGAATTATGACGTTTTACAACTGATTTGTTCACTTTTTACAGTTTTTCATCAAATTATGATTATGAATGTAAAAATTCATATATCATAATAACTATCATATTTTTACAAAAAAAGTGCTATTTTTGTCAAAACATGATTTATTATGTTCTTTCCCATCATAAACATGTAAAAACATTATGGTCAAGTGCATGCAATATGTCCAAATATAACATGGTTCGAAAACATCTCTAGGTTACGTATGTAACCCTAGTTCCCTGAGGGAACGCGCCTGAGTGTTCATGCTCTGAATAACGTGTGTAATCAGTCAAAAATTGGACGCTGGCCATCACCGATGAGGTGACGTCACGACCAGAAGTATAAAGCGCATATGAGAGAAGCCAGCGGCAGCTTCTGTAAGGGAGAAGGAAGCGCTGCAGGGACGCCGGAGGTGTGGCATAGAGACGCAGCGTCTCGTTCCCTCAGGGAACTAGGGTTACATACGTAACCTGGAGACGTTCCCTTTCAGGAACTCGAGCTGTGTCGAAACGCTTTGGGAACGAGTGTCCAATCATGCCAGACTGACCAGTCCCTGCCTAGTGTGTGTCTGTCACCACAGCTAGAGAAGGATTGAGGACCGCACAAAAGGTCAGTGGGGTGGACAAACACGCAGCGTCACATAGGTCTTGGAGGGAACTCCAGAGGACCGAGACATTGAGGCAGCCACACTCCGGGTGGAGTGAGCTCTGACCCCGAATGGAGCGGGGAGACCAGAGGACTCAAAAGATGCGATCCCATCAACAATCCACCTGCTCAGACCCTGCTTAATAGCAAGGATGCCTCTCCTGGGAGGGCTGTAGCAGACGAGCAGCTGATCGGTCCTTCTCCAAGGACCCGTCCTGTGGATGCGCGCACCGGACAAAAACGGTTCAGTTTCTCCTGGTCTGGAGCCTGGAATGAAAAAGGATAGAATGCCTGTAATCTCATGGGTCGTGGGACGACCGAGGGCACCATGGGGATGTAACAACATGTACGGGGGTAGAGGAAGGCACCTGCCATACTTGGAATAAACTCCAGGAAGGAAGGGGGGGGGCCCACAGACAGGGATTGCAGGTCCCCTACTCTTTTGATAGAGCAGATGGCCAACAAGAATGTGGTCTTGATTGAAAGGTGCCACCAAAATGCCTCAGATAAAGGCTCGAAGGGGGGTTCAGAAAGACCCCCCAAAATGACGGCCAGGTCCCACCCAGGCATTCTAGTTTGCACCGGGGGCCTCAGCCAGCTTAGTGCTCACACCACAAGCAGAACAGACGCAACCTCCCCAGCGGGGCTAAAGGAGTAAGGGAGAACCAGAGGGGACAGTGTGACGTCTCTTGTGACGTCTCTTGAGACACAAACAGATCCACCTGGGCTTTTCCAAATTTCTCCCAAACATGCTCCACCACCTCGGGGTGGGGCTGCCATTCCCTGGGTCTCAACACCTGCCTCAACAGGGTGTCTGCTCAACCAGCCCGGGATGTAAACTGCCCTCAATGAGAAGTGTTTCCCCTGGGCCCAAAGAGGAATTGGTGCGCCAGCCTGCGCGCAGACCTCCTAGATGGTTGATGTAGGAGACCACCGCAGTATTGTCCGTACGGACCAACACGTTTTGACCCCTGAGGTCCGAGAGGAAATGCTTCAGTGCTAGAAGCATGGCCAGCATCTGTAGGCAATCGATGAGCCAGCGTAGATGGGGCACCTCCCACAGACCTCTGGGGGAGTGACCACTCATGACCGCTCCCCACCCCGTGAGGGACGCACCCATTGTTAGCATTAAGCGACGACCGGGGACTCCCAGCACAGGGCCCAGAAATAGGAACCGGGGATCTCTCCAAACATCTAAGGAAAGTAGGCATCGCCACGTGACCTTGACAGTGCGGAGGGGGTTGCCCTCCATTAGAACCAGCAGGTCCTGGGCCACCACAGAAGGGGACTCATGTACAGCAGGCCAAGTGAAATCACACTGGAAGCAGATGCCATAAGCCCTAGCAGTTCCTGGAACTGTTTGACAGTGAGAGGCTGCCCTTCTCTGATCTTCCTGACGGCCATAAGAATGGCCACAATGTGGGCAGGAGAAAGCTGCACACACAAAGTAGTTGTATCCTAGATGACACCAAGATAGGTGGTTCTCTGTAACAGAGAAAGCACACTCTTCCCGGCATTCAGCCAAAACCCCAATGCCTTCAGGTGGGTGAGAAAGACATCTCGATGTCGGATTGCCGACTGTTTAGAATGAGCTAGGATCAACCAATCGTTGATGTAGATGGGGATGCAGATGCCCTGAGACCTCAGGGGAACCAGAGTCGCATTCACACAGTCGTACAGAAGAACCCGGTATTGGTAAGCTTTGGCCCCGAAAACAAACCTCAGGAACCTCCTGTGAGAAGGTAGGAAGGATAAATGAAGTACGCATCATTTAGACCTACCGTGACAAACCAGTCCTCGGATCTTATTTGAAGCACGACCTGCTCAGTCTCATCAGAGAGCGGTTCAGCTGACATAGATCTAAGATAGGACACAACTCTCCGTCCTTCCTGGGAACTATGAAGTACCAGGTGTAAATCTGGACTCTCTTTCTGATGGAGGGACCACCTCGATGGCCCCCTTCCTCAGGAGAGTGTCTACTTCCTGTGCCATGACCAGAGAATGCTGGCTTCCCACCAGGGTGAGAAGAACCCCGTGAATCGAGTCGCCTTGCTCTACAGTTTGCAGGACCCACCGAGACACATCTGGAAGAGCTTGCCAAGCTGCCAGAAAGCGCCTTAGTCTCGCAAGACCGACCTCCAGTATGTCCAGAGCCAAGGAAGCACCCTGAGATGGCTCTAGGGGAGACAAGATCTCCGGGACCACAACGATGCCAAGTGGAGACCAAGGAGAGAGCTCGCTGGAGCTGGCCGTGCCCTGAAGCACCGAAGGTGGCATGGTTAACGGACCAGGTCCCTATGGGGGCCAGGACAGGATGAGCACCAGATAGAACGGTGTGGCATGCCCCTTTACGGCCAGATCCCCAGAAAGGTCTGTGTCAGGATCTCTCCATCAAAGCCGTCCTGTTGAAGATGACAGTCCTCAGATCTGTCAACTACGTGGCCTCGACGCGAGTGCCGCGCAGGATCCCTCACGAGAGAGAGCGAGTCACGACACTGCGTTTCTGCACTGCCCAATGGAGACGAGGGCCGCGGTCGGGGCTGTGTCCACTGACGGGGTCTCGAGGGAGGAAGCGATCCCGGGAGAGAGATAGCTCGCAAGCGTCTTTCCAACCCGCAGCATCGCTCCAAATCTGTATACTTTCCCCGCCCCATAACGTGACAATACAATGTTGAAAGGGGCTGAAGGGGCCATGCCTATGACCATAACACTTAGTGTACAGGCCTGGAAAGAACGGGAAAATACCAACATGGAGGTTGCAACCTGGTATCAGAAAATGTGCTCGTCCAGCTGGACAGAGGGACTTCCGGCTCATGAGCCAGCCAAGATATGTAGCTCGGCCAGGGCTCACATACATACATACACATATATATATGTGTGTATGTATGTATATATATCTATATATATATATATATATTAGCAGTAAGCGAACTATATATATATATATATATATATATATATATATATATATATATATATATATATATATATATATATATATATATATCGTTTGCTTACTGCTGATATATATATATATATATATATATATATATATATATATATATATATATATATATATATATATATAATAAACATATATAAAAATATATATTCATTATTATTATTAATATTATCAATTTTTTTTTTTACTGAGAGCACGGCACAATGAGCGCGGTGCAATATGCGCAGATCGTGCACGGAATGTGCAGAGAATCTGCGCCGAAAGTGAGCAGAATGTGCGCAGCCGAATCCCTCGGGAAGCGACCTAGCTCCGCCCCCAACTCCATAGCTTTATGAGCCTAACCCTCCCTCCTCCTCAAAGAAAGAGAGGCGGAGCTAATGCTCTCGTTGCAGGAGGAAGAATCCGCCGAAAGGCGTGCTTCTGAGCCTGCGAGTGCGTGCTGAACCAAGCAGGTGAGGTTGGAGAAAGGGACAAGCCCGTCTCGAAACCATCTGCGAGGTCCATGCGAGCCCAGGAACTGCCGCGCCGCTCTGCCTTAACGAAAGCGGGGCAGAACTCGAGACGTGAGCTCTCTCCTCAGAGAGTGCCGCTCGGAAACGGAGCAATGTCAATGACATGCAGCCGGATCTCTCGAGAACCGACTAGCGTGCTCTGCTTTTTTTTTTTTTTTTTTTTTTTTTGACAAACAATCTGACAGACAACACAACACACAGAGCGCTTTCTGAACAACAGAAGCTGCTGCCAGTGTTGGGGGTAACACGTTACAAGTAACGTGCGTTACGTAATAATATTACTTTTTTGGAGTCAAGTCAAGTTTATTTATATAGCGATTTTTACAACAGACATTGTCTCAAAGCAGCTTTACAGAAATCAACAGTCAAGGAGAATGGTGTGCATTTATCCCTGATGAGCAAGTTATGGCGACTGTGGCAAGAAAAAACTCCCTTAGATGAAATGAGGAAGGAACCAGACTCAAAAGGGGAACCCATCCTCATTTGGGTGACATCAAGAGTTTAATCAAAAATCTTTCAACAAAACAGAACACTGGAGAGTGAGAACTAACATGAGCACTGGAGTATAAGATTATAAGTAAATGTTCTTTCTACAGTCTTTGGTATAAAAGTAAGAGCTACTGAGCTCAACATTTGTGATCATCACAGATCCAGCATCAGCTTCTCCATGCCAGAGCCTTTAAACCCTCCAGGAGGTCCAATGTCAAAACTCCACACATGTAGTGGGATCCAATTGGCACTGGTACGTCTCTAGATGGTTCAGGATGTTTGCGAGTTTGGCATCTACTTCTTTAAAGTCCATAATCTTCACGAGGTGGGACGTGACTGGAGCTGGCCAAACCTCAGGAAGCCTCGGGATGGGGAGAGAAAGAGAAGCAGTGGAGCGCAATTAGCTGAATTGTGAAATTTTGCTTATGAAAATGAAAATTCATTTATTTATAATATATTCTTATGAAAGACTATTTCTCGAGTATGAAAATTCATATTTTCATAATAACTATGATACTTTTTGTAGATCGAAACCAAAAAAAAATATTTTATCGTGAATTTCCTTTTGTTTTTTTCCATTCACTTATTGCCTTTTTTTAAGGTTATTCATGAAATGATGACAATACAGAAATTCATATTTTAATAATTATCATTTTTGTTTGAAAAAAAAATCATAATTTCAAACTATGATTTCTTAAAAGTAATGTTTTTAACAAAACTTTATTTTTTAAAGCCATTTTTCCCCCGACCTTTATTTGCTTATGCAAATAAAAATTCCTATATTTTTATATTTAAAAAAACGTATATTTTCGTCAATATTTTATCATGTCATGGTTCCAAAATGTTGCTTCTGAATATGAACATTTATATTTTTATAATATCAGTTTTTCATGAAAAAGTATATTTGTCAAAATGTAATATTTAAAGACAATATTTTTTGTTCACTTACTGCACCCTTTTACGTTTTTTTTTCTGAACTTTTGATTCTGAATATGAAAACTTATATTTTCAAAATAACTATCAAACCTTTTATAAAAAAAGTATTTTTTTTCCACAACAAATATGTCGTCACCATTATCGTTTACTTTTTTATAAAATAATTTAAAAAATGTTAATATCTATATATATCTATATCTATAAATATTTGTATACATATATTATTAATATTATTAATATTATTATTATTATGAAAGTGTGAAATTCTTGTTAAAACCTGATTTTTGCTCAACTTTTTCATTCTTTATTTCTTTTTTAAAGGTTATTAATAACATATTTATAAAATATTTATATTTTCCCAATAACTATGCTACTTTTTCTGAGGGAAAAAAACTTTTGTTTAAAACGAATTTTCATGTCAATTTTATAAATTCATGTCAAGTATAAACGTCTTACCTTTTTTTAATCCATTATTCCACCTTTTAACATGTTTTAAAAAAATTTGCAAATGAAAACAATTAATTGTATTAAATTTTGTCACACATGGTCATAACAAATTTTTCGTGTTTTATTATATTATATATTTATAATATTTCTGTTATAACAATTTGTCATGTCAATTTTTCGTTTGTCATTTCCATATTATAACAGTTTTTCATAGAATTATGATTATGAAAAAGAAAATTGATATTTTCATAATGACTATCATATATTTAAGATCAGTCACATTTTTTTTATTGGCATTAATACGGTTATTGGTGAAATTGTTTAATTTAAAAAGCCATATTTTCATAATAACTGTCATATTGTTAAGATAAAAAAGTTAAATTTTTGTCAAAAACTCACATACATGGCATGTGGTGTTGAGAGGTTTTTGATGAATTATGACGTTTTACAACTGATTTGTTCACTTTTTACAGTTTTTCATCAAATTATGATTATGAATGTAAAAATTCATATATCATAATAACTATCATATTTTTACAAAAAAAGTGCTATTTTTGTCAAAACATGATTTATTATGTTCTTTCCCATCATAAACATATAAAAACATTATGGTCAAGTGCATGCAATATGTCCAAATATAACATGGTTCGAAAACATCTCTAGGTTACGTATGTAACCCTAGTTCCCTGAGGGAACGCGCCTGAGTGTTCATGCTCTGAATAACGTGTGTAATCAGTCAAAAATTGGACGCTGGCCATCACCGATGAGGTGACGTCACGACCAGAAGTATAAAGCGCATATGAGAGAAGCCAGCGGCAGCTTCTGTAAGGGAGAAGGAAGCACTGCAGGGACGCCGGAGGTGTGGCATAGAGACGCAGCGTCTCGTTCCCTCAGGGAACTAGGGTTACATACGTAACCTGGAGACGTTCCCTTTCAGGAACTCGAGCTGTGTCGAAACGCTTTGGGAACGAGTGTCCAATCATGCCAGACTGACCAGTCCCTGCCTAGTGTGTGTCTGTCACCACAGCTAGAGAAGGATTGAGGACCGCACAAAAGGTCAGTGGGGTGGACAAACACGCAGCGTCACATAGGTCTTGGAGGGAACTCCAGAGGACCGAGACATTGAGGCAGCCACACTCCGGGTGGAGTGAGCTCTGACCCCGAATGGAGCGGGGAGACCAGAGGACTCAAAAGATGCGATCCCATCAACAATCCACCTGCTCAGACCCTGCTTAATAGCAAGGATGCCTCTCCTGGGAGGGCTGTAGCAGACGAGCAGCTGATCAGTCCTTCTCCAAGGACCCGTCCTGTGGATGCGCGCACCGGACAAAAACGGTTCAGTTTCTCCTGGTCTGGAGCCTGGAATGAAAAAGGATAGAATGCCTGTAATCTCATGGGTCGTGGGACGACCGAGGGCACCATGGGGATGTAACAACATGTACGGGGATAGAGGAAGGCACCTGCCATACTTGGAATAAACTCCAGGAAGGAAGGGGGGGGGCCCACAGACAGGGATTGCAGTTCCCCTACTCTTTTGATAGAGCAGATGGCCAACAAGAATGTGGTCTTGATTGAAAGGTGCCACCAAAATGCCTCAGATAAAGGCTCGAAGGGGGGTTCAGAAAGACCCCCCAAAATGACAACCAGGTCCCACCCAGGCATTCTAGTTCGCACCGGGGGCCTCAGCCAGCTTAGTGCTCACACCACAAGCAGAACAGACGCAACCTCCCCAGCGGGGCTAAAGGAGTAAGGGAGAACCAGAGGGGACAGTGTGACGTCTCTTGTGACGTCTCTTGAGACACAAACAGATCCACCTGGGCTTTTCCAAATTTCTCCCAAACATGCTCCACCACCTCGGGGTGGAGCTGCCATTCCCTGGGTCTCAACACCTGCCTCAACAGGGTGTCTGCTCAACCAGCCCGGGATGTAAACTGCCCTCAATGAGAAGTGTTTCCCCTGGGCCCAAAGAGGAATTGGTGCGCCAGCCTGCGCGCAGACCTCCTAGATGGTTGATGTAGGAGACCACCGCAGTATTGTCCGTACGGACCAACACGTTTTGACCCCTGAGGTCCGAGAGGAAATGCTTCAGTGCTAGAAGCATGGCCAGCATCTGTAGGCAATCAATGAGCCAGCGTAGATGGGGCACCTCCCACAGACCTCTGGGGGAGTGACCACTCATGACCGCTCCCCACACCGTGAGGGACGCACCCATTGTTAGCATTAAGCGACGACCGGGGACTCCCAGCACAGGGCCCAGAAATAGGAACCGGGGATCTCTCCAAACATCTAAGGAAAGTAGGCATCGCCACGTGACCTTGACAGTGCGGAGGGGGTTGCCCTCCATTAGAACCAGCAGGTCCTGGGCCACCACAGAAGGGGACTCATGTACAGCAGGCCAAGTGAAATCACACTGGAAGCAGATGCCATAAGCCCTAGCAGTTCCTGGAACTGTTTGACAGTGAGAGGCTGCCCTTCTCTGATCTTCCTGACGGCCATAAGAATGGCCACAATGTGGGCAGGAGAAAGCTGCACACACAAAGTAGTTGTATCCTAGATGACACCAAGATAGGTGGTTCTCTTTAACAGAGAAAGCACACTCTTCCCGGCATTCAGCCAAAACCCCAATGCCTTCAGGTGGGTGAGAAAGACATCTCGATATCGGATTGCCGACTGTTTAGAATGAGCTAGGATCAACCAATCGTTGATGTAGATGGGGATGCAGATGCCCTGAGACCTCAGGGGAACCAGAGTCGCATTCACACAGTCGTACAGAAGAACCCGGTATTGGTAAGCTTTGGCCCCGAAAACAAACCTCAGGAACCTCCTGTGAGAAGGTAGGAAGGATAAATGAAGTACGCATCATTTAGACCTACCGTGACAAACCAGTCCTCGGATCTTATTTGAAGCACGACCTGCTCAGTCTCATCAGAGAGCGGTTCAGCTGACATAGATCTAAGATAGGACACAACTCTCCGTCCTTCCTGGGAACTATGAAGTACCAGGTGTAAATCTGGACTCTCTTTCTGATGGAGGGACCACCTCGATGGCCCCCTTCCTCAGGAGAGTGTCTACTTCCTGTGCCATGACCAGAGAATGCTGGCTTCCCACCAGGGTGAGAAGAACCCCGTGAATCGAGTCGCCTTGCTCTACAGTTTGCAGGACCCACCGAGACACATCTGGAAGAGCTTGCCAAGCTGCCAGAAAGCGCCTTAGTCTCGCAAGACCGACCTCCAGTATGTCCAGAGCCAAGAAAGCACCCTGAGATGGCTCTAGGGGAGACAAGATCTCCGGGACCACAACGATGCCAAGTGGAGACCAAGGAGAGAGCTCGCTGGAGCTGGCCGTGCCCTGAAGCACCGAAGGTGGCATGGTTAACGGACCAGGTCCCTATGGGGGCCAGGACAGGATGAGCACCAGATAGAACGGTGTGGCATGCCCCTTTACGGCCAGATCCCCAGAAAGGTCTGTATCAGGATCTCTCCATCAAAGCCGTCCTGTTGAAGATGACAGTCCTCAGATCTGTCAACTACGTGGCCTCGACGCGAGTGCCGCGCAGGATCCCTCACGAGAGAGAGCGAGTCACGACACTGCGTTTCTGCACTGCCCAATGGAGACGAGGGCCGCGGTCGGGGGGCTGTGTCCACTGACGGGGTCTCGAGGGAGGAAGCGATCCCGGGAGAGAGATAGCTCGCAAGCGTCTTTCCAACCCGCAGCATCGCTCCAAATCTGTATACTTTCCGCCCCATAACGTGACAATACAATGTTGAAAGGGGCTGAAGGGGCCATGCCTATGACCATAACACTTAGTGTACAGGCCTGGAAAGAACGGGAAAATACCAACATGGAGGTTGCAACCTGGTATCAGAAAATGTGCTCGTCCAGCTGGACAGAGGGACTTCCGGCTCATGAGCCAGCCAAGATATGTAGCTCGGCCAGGGCTCACATACATACATACACATATATATATGTGTGTATGTATGTATATATATCTATATATATATATTAGCAGTAAGCGAACTATATATATATATATATATATATATATATATATATATATATATATATATATATATATAGTTCGCTTACTGCTGATATATATATATATATATATATATATATATATATATATATATATATATATATATATATATATATATTAATAAACATATATAAAAATATATATTCATTATTATTATTAATATTATAAAAATTTTTTTTTACTGAGAGCACGGCACAATGAGCGCGGTGCAATATGCGCAGATCGTGCACGGAATGTGCAGAGAATCTGCGCCGAAAGTGAGCAGAATGTGCGCAGCCGAATCCCTCGGGAAGCGACCTAGCTCCGCCCCCAACTCCATAGCTTTATGAGCCTAACCCTCCCTCCTCCTCAAAGAAAGAGAGGCGGAGCTAATGCTCTCGTTGCAGGAGGAAGAATCCGCCGAAAGGCGTGCTTCTGAGCCTGCGAGTGAGTGCTGAACCAAGCAGGTGAGGTTGGAGAAAGGGACAAGCCCGTCTCGAAACCATCTGCGAGGTCCATGCGAGCCCAGGAACTGCCGCGCCGCTCTGCCTTAACGAAAGCGGGGCAGAACTCGAGACGTGAGCTCTCTCCTCAGAGAGTGCCGCTCGGAAACGGAGCAATGTCAATGACATGCAGACGGATCTCTCGAGAACCGACTAGCGTGCTCTGCTTTTTTTTTTTTTTTTTTTTTTGACAAACAATCTGACAGACAACACAACACACAGAGCGCTTTCTGAACAACAGAAGCTGCTGCCAGTGTTGGGGGTAACACGTTACAAGTAACGTGCGTTACGTAATAATATTACTTTTTTGGAGTCAAGTCAAGTTTATTTATATAGCGATTTTTACAACAGACATTGTCTCAAAGCAGCTTTACAGAAATCAACAGTCAAGGAGAATGGTGTGCATTTATCCCTGATGAGCAAGTTATGGCGACTGTGGCAAGAAAAAACTCCCTTAGATGAAATGAGGAAGGAACCAGACTCAAAAGGGGAACCATCCTCATTTGGGTGACATCAAGAGTTTAATCAAAAATCTTTCAACAAAACAGAACACTGGAGAGTGAGAACTAACATGAGCACTGGAGTATAAGATTATAAGTAAATGTTCTTTCTACAGTCTTTGGTATAAAAGTAAGAGCTACTGAGCTCAACATTTGTGATCATCACAGATCCAGCATCAGCTTCTCCATGCCAGAGCCTTTAAACCCTCCAGGAGGTCCAATGTCAAAACTCCACACATGTAGTGGGATCCAATTGGCACTGGTACGTCTCTAGATGGTTCAGGATGTTTGCGAGTTTGGCATCTACTTCTTTAAAGTCCATAATCTTCACGAGGTGGGACGTGACTGGAGCTGGCCAAACCTCAGGAAGCCTCGGGATGGGGAGAGAAAGAGAAGCAGTGGAGCGCAATTAGCGTAGCTGCTGTTCATGATATTAACAGCACAAGTTGATAACGCGCATGTAATCAGATGGTCTGGAGCACAAGGTTATGATGTGAGACGTATGTTATGTGTAGGCTTTGCATATGTGAATATGCTCTACTGCCTTTAGTGGACTGTAGTGTCTTAAACGTATAGTATCTTAAATGTGTAATATCTAAAAGCCTTAACTCATACAATTCTACAAATGGTGAAAGTCCTGAAAAGGCCAAAGTTAATTACTGAACCATCTGGCCAGATGTTTTCCTTTAAGCCAAATGTATGAAAGGCCCATAGTGCTTATCTTATGAGCCGTGACTGAGAAAATGAAACGGATGGTCGTCCTTAAATCAGTATAAGCCGAAGTATAGAATATGATCCAGGATGCACATCCTCTTGGGAAAAGACCTCTGACCCGTTCTCACTGTATGTTAAGATGAATGGTCTGGGAAAGTTAGCGCTGGTACATTTGAGATATATTAAATCTGGACAAAGACAGGTTTCTCTTTAAGATAAACATTATTGCACAGTAGGCTCATATACATCTGTTATGCATTAAGAGGCGGACCCAGAGAATGATCAGAATATATAATGAGTGTGCAGCCATGGATCGGGAGTCAGACTTTGAATCAGAGCGTGCTGACTCCAGGCTTGACTGGAAGGCCTGTAAAGATGCTATATTTCTGTGCTGAATAAAAATCATTATTTACACGAAATAACTGCGTCTACGGAGATTCCTTCCAACCGACAGCTACACTCCATCAAGACGACGAAATAGACAACATTTCCTGGCGTCACGAATCCTGGGCGGTTTGCGGCCTTCTCAGCTTCGCGGATCTGCTCCGACGGCGGCTCCCTGATCTGTCCGGCCGGCTGAAACGGTGAGCGTTTGGGGTTCCGTTTATCTGCTGTTGGGTCGCACCGTTAAAGGCCTGTGTGTGTGGGTTATTGGGTTGTTATGTGTTGTGATTGTCGGTTTGGGTGGCTCTCCGTTCTAAAATTTTTGCACTGCTGGGCAGCGCAAAAGGGGGGATTTGACTGTAATAATGCTTTAAGGAAAATTAAACATTGAATTACAATAGAAAAGAAGCGAAGTAAAAAGTTCAAGAGAAAAAAAAAAGGAACAGGAATAAAGAGAGAAGTGAAGAAAATAAGAGTTGAAGCTAAAGTAAAAAGTAAAAGGTGAATGACTCTGAGAAAGAGTTAAATATGGTAAAAAGTTGAGGAAATAAAGGAAAACAGGAATATAAAGGTTGAAATAAAAAGGGAAAAGTAAGAATAAGGTTTAAAGAGGAAGCCGCAAGATTTGGACAAAAACCCTCAGGGAGGTGACATTTAAGTCAGGCCACAAAACCTGGACATTCACTAGGTGGATTTCAGGTCAGTTCTGGGAACTGGATGATGCAGAATTAAAATTCAATTGAAGTTCCCACTCTGACTAATTAGCTGACGAGCTAGGTGATGATGCAACTGTCATTTGAATTTCTGCATATCAAAGAGGTAGCATAAATTTAATAAAGGAAGGAAATAAAGAGAAAATAGAATAAAGGTGCGGCAAAATAGCATGCTATAAGTTTGTATGACTGAGTCGACTATAGTGTATGTGGAATTTGTGTGTGTGTGTTGAGGAAAACGTGTGTGCGCTTTGAAAAAAAATAAAAATAAAAATAAAAATAATAATAAGAGAAGATAAGGGGTGTCTCTCCCTTTCTGGAGCTAAGTGTGTGTTTGTGTTTGCGTGTGTGCGCTCAGCTACGAGTGAAGTCCCTCTTCCTCCGCTGTGGGCGAACCCCCCCCTCTCTTCCTCTGCTTTTTTGTCTCTCTGCGTGTGAGGGTCTGCGCTCCGCTGCAGGCGGGCGGGACCCCCTCCCTTTCTCTCTCTTTCTCTCTCTTTCTCTCTCTCTCTCTCTCTTTCTCTCTCTCTCTCACTCTCTGGAAAATTTGTGTGTGCGTGACTGATTGCAATATGTGCTGAGATGTGTGATATATAGATATGAATAAATACATAGGAGAGTTTAGGTGGAAAACAAGGGTTAGTTTCTAGTAACTATAAGGATAATATTTATCTTCTATTAAGAATAAAACAATGAGCCTCATTACATGAGAGGACTGAATCTGTTAAAACTTATGAGCTTCCTTCGGAAGACCTTTTTCTGTTAAATAACAAAAGACAAGATAAAAACAATGAGCCTTTTTGGGAAAATATTTTATGGCTAAATAACTTTATGAGCCTCCAAAGAGGACCTAAATACGAAGTCAAAGCCCCTTAATACTGAATGAATAAAGATATCCCTACAGTGAGACAAAACACTCCCCTGCCACGAATGAATAATATAATTCCCAAAAAAGGACATTTTCAAGTAGAGAAATTAATGAGGGTGTGTGTGTGTGTGTGTGTGTGTATGAGCAACTATTATAATAAAGTGATTATTGTATATGTATATGTATTGTTTGTGAGTAATACTGATTGATGAAAAGTTGGGGTGATTATTAAAGTAAAATAAATCAAAGTTTAAGCAATAATGATGTTTAGAGGTTAAAAGGAGATAAGCAATCTGTAGAGTATAAAATCCTGGCTGTTAATGAATGTTGTGTGTGTGTGTGGAGCATGTGGTACTAAGACCCTGTCTGTTTTCTCTGTGTGATTTGTGGTACGTGGAACTGCTGTCCAGAACGACACATGAATAGAGGCCCACGACCGGAGCAACATGATCAACGCATGGCTCCTGTTTGATTGAGGCTAGTGCTGTTTTGTCCACAAAATTTTAAGTATTTGGATGTGTATGTGAACATATGTGCGCGTATTCGAAAATATAAATTTTTACTGTGCCGTTTGATCTCTCTACTTGAGAAAGAATGCAGTTTAAAAGGAGACTTGGCAACGGACTGACCAGTCGTGGTATTTAACTAGTGAATTATTTGATTTGTACTCGGTCAAGCGTTGTTGTCGTAAGTTTTACAATTTATCTGTGGGTTTTTTGTTGAAGTTAAATTTAAGTAGTATTTAATTTGGCAGTTGGTATCAATTTATGCGTACAAAAGTACAGAAAGTTGTAATAATGTCGAAAATAATTACTCCTGTAGATGTGGTACAGAAGTATAATCCTTTAATTAAGGGCATCGTAAAGATGATGGAGAAATGGCATAAGCGATGGCCTGATATTGAACGACCATGGCCCAAAGAGGGGACCTTTAACCCCGAGGTGATCCAGACAATGCATGTGCTTATATCAACGTATAAAGCGGGGCAGAAAAACGGTAAGAGAGGGAAAAAGCGTAATGATAAAAGACAGATAGAGCTGGGTATTCTCAAGTTATTTGAAAATGAGGGACAGAAGCGGTCAAAGGCTGTTAATGATGAGAGAAATAAGGGTGTGGAGACCATAGCAAAAAGTGTGAAAGAGACAGAAAAGTTGATGGCAAAGATTAATGCACCTTTCTCTCATGTGGATTTAGTAAAGGATCCCCCACCATATGAGAAACAGGTAAAGTTTGAGGACATTTATCCTCAGCTCCCAGTAATTAACCAGGAAGGTGGTTACAGTATCAGAGACGATAATGATCGGATAATAGAAACAGGGCAGGCAGATATGACTATAGAAATGTATCCAAGTACCAAAAGTAAGGGAAAAGCAACACGTTTGGGAAACAAGGGGAATCTGAGGGTTAGAAGGACAAAGGTTATGGATGATGGTGATCAGAGTGAAGGCGGAGCATTAGGTGGATATCATTCTGCTGTCAGGCGTATATTATCCAAGGCAGAAAAACAAGGAGATAGAATGAGGGATAGAGAGTTGGTAAGGAACGATAGCTCTACAGATAGTGAGGAAGGAGATAGTGATGAGGATTTGGAGAATAAGAGTGGTTTGAGAGAATTTTATTCAAAGAAATTTAGCCCGGGATTAGAGGAGCGCCAAGATAGTGCCTCAACAGAGATTGAAGGAAGCATGAGTCGACGGCTTTCGCATCTGTTCACCCCTAGGGAGTTGGAGAGGTCATATTCAAAGCAGAAAGGGTCACAGGAGAGAGAGTCTCGGAAAACAGAGAAGCATTACTCTTTACGCTCTAAAGTAAAGGATTGTGATGCACTGTGCCCAGTACTAATAAGAGGACAAAATCTAGAGTATAAGCCTTGGCAGAATACAGATATGTCTGACATACTTGAAAAGTTGCCTACTCTACAGAGTGGAGCATACCCTTGGATTTCAAAGCTGGAAGAGATTATGGTGGGAACACAAATGGCTATAGGAGACATTAAGAGATTATTAGCCAGTCTTCTTGGGGTTCAAGGCATGGAGGAAGTCCTACAGAGGGCAGGACTTAATCGTTATGTGGGAACCGCTGTTAATGATTCAGAATTGTTTTCTGCAAACAGAGGTCGTGTGTGGAGAGCTTTGAGGGATATATTTCCAACGAATGTACATCCCGATAACATTTTTATTGAGCCGCTAGGTCAGGAAGAGAATCCGAGGGCCTATGTGTCAAGAGCTCATCAGGTGTGGAGAAGCATCACAGGAAATGATCCAGATTTGAACCAGATGGAGCAGTCTATTTTAAGAGCTAAAATAGAGAAGGGACTGCCCCAACCAGTAAGGAGTAAGTTAGCCGAAGTGGTCGGTCTTAGGAATGCTGTAAAGGGGACATATATAGATAACATAGCTTATCAGGTGGAATTATATCGTAAAAAAGAATTTGATCAGAAACAGCAGGACCTAGAGACCCTTAGGAAGCTTAATCAGATACAGTTGGTGGATAGTAAAAAGAAAGAGAAAAAGCAGGCTGTGATTGTGCAGGCTCCGCCCCCGGTGGATCAGGCACAATCTCAGCCATATCAGTTTCAGTATCAATTACCGCAGCCACCATCGGCAGGTCCAGCGATTTCTTATCCACAGCCAGCTCCAGGTCAATTTCAGACCTGGAGAGGTCGAGGTCGCGGAACTTTTGGGAGAGGTAGAGGAGGAAGATTTAATTCAAACTTCCAACAGCCACAGGAAGCATGTTACAATTGTGGACAGATTGGTCATTTCGCCCGTGAGTGCAATAGACAAGGAGATGTCAGCTGGTAGTATCGGGGCCGGAGATAGATCCAACAATAGTGGTGAAAGTAAACAATAAACCATTAGAAGTAATGGCAGATAGCGGAGCTGCTTCACCTGTATTCGGCCTGAAGATGCTACACATCTCCCCATGTCTGGTCAATTGATTCGGACAATCGGGTTTGAGGGAATAAAACAGCTGATTCCTCTCACGGAACCAATCGAGCTCTGCTATAAAAATCTGAAAACTACAATATCTATATTAGTGTCAGAACATACACCTATTGCACTTTTGGGAAGAGATGCTATGTGTAGATTGAATTGTACTATAAAATGCACACCTGACGGCTGTCGGGTGGAAGTGCCAAATGACACTGCTTGCGAATTGTTGATGACTAAGGAAACTGAAGCTTCCTCTGTATTCTGGGTTGAAAGTCTTAGTGCTGAATTTTTGGAGCCTGCTAAGTTGTGGGAAAAATTTATTATGGCAAATATGCCCAATGTGCAAACTCCCGAGTATCCACTACATTGCACGCTTAAGTATTTTAAGAATACTGCTCAAACAAGCCCAGATGAATGGTTGAGGAGTCAGCCATACCAAGTTCAACTCAGTTCGAGCTGTATCATTTTAGGACCACAAGGAGCAGCTATGAAGGTGCACGTGGATGATTATTTGGAAAAGGAATTTGATATTAAGAACAGTGTTCCACATGTGACTTTGTTGGTAGCTGAAGAGTATGATCAGAAGCATGTAGGAGAGATGATGGCAGAAGCAGGGAAAGCCGTTTTTGTGCCGTTAACAGAGAATTTAACCATATGGAAGAGTGAAGATCAACGATTTATTAAGATCATGATCTCTGCTCAAGGTTTGGGACAGCCACAAACTGTGCGGCTGACACATGAGTCAATTTGTAATGTCAAAATAGACTCAGACCCCATGAGAGAGGAGATGTTGAAGCAAGTCCCAGAAAGTCTGTGGTCTCAACATAGCACGGATATAGGACTTGTGAAGTCAGCACAACCAGTGAAAGTGGAACTTAGACCAGGAGTTAAACCCCCGTGGAGAAATCAATATCCACTGAAAGAAGAGGCAATAAGAGGGATTGGATCACAAATTGAGGGACTTTTAAAAGCCGATGTTTTGAAAATAACTCAAAATCCACAGAGTAATACACCGTTGCTATCTTTGCGGAAACCTGATAATTCTTATCGTTTGGTGCATGATTTAAGAGCAGTAAATGACATAGCAGCGGATTTTCCGGCAGACGTACCGGATCCACATACTTTATTAGCTCAAATTCCGCCTGATGCAACACATTTTACAGTTTTAGATTTGTGTGGTGCATTTTTCAGTGTCCCACTCAGTGCTGAAAGTCAGGGATTGTTTGGGTTTACGTACAATGGACAGAGTTATGAATACAGAAGATTGCCACAAGGGTTTAAACATAGTCCTCATATTTTCAACAAAGTATTGAAGGATGATTTGACAGGGATAGATCAGGTATTGAAAAGTACTGTTGTTAAATACGTGGATGATATTATTATTTGTTCACCAGATAAGGAAACGTGTCACAAGGACTCAATTAAATTGCTACAGATACTGGCTGAGAAGGGACATAAGGCCTCTCAGAAAAAGCTACAGTATTGTCAAGAGAAGGTAGTTTATTTGGGTCAGACAATAATGCAGGGACACAGAAGCATCTCCAGCAACCAGGTAGAAGCCATCCGTAAGGCCCCAAAGCCTAGGACTGTCAGAGAGTTGATGACATTTCTTGGTATTGCTGGTTATTCCTCAGCATGGGTAGAAGATTATGCTAGTTTAACAGGGCCTTTGAGAGCTATGATTAAAGACACTGGCAATGCTCAGCTTCATTGTAATCTTACCTGGACGCAGGATGGCCTTTTGTCATTTGAAACGATTAAACAGAGACTGCAGGAGGCTCCAGCGTTAGCACTTCCTGACTACACAAATAATTTTTTGTTGTATGTATCTACTTCAACCGGAGGTAAATATGCATGTGCAGTTCTTTGTCAGCCAACAGGTATTGGGACAAGCCCCCAACCCATTTCTTATTATTCCACCGCATATTCAGAAGTAGAGCTAGGGCTACCGTGGTGTTATCGTACAATGGTAGGGGTCTATTTGATGTACGATAAAGCTTCATCTGTCACTATGGGTTACCCAGTAACAATCCTTACCCATCATAGCCTTAGAAATCTCTTGAATTATGGTAAATACACATTAACTATGCCTAGACTCAGAGATTACTATAGACTCCTAGAGCAGGAAGATGTTACTCTAGTGAGATGTGCTACAGTGAACCCAGCTGAAACTTTGCCAACTCTAGAAGATGGCGAACCCCATAACTGTGTACAAGAAGCAGAAAAATATTCCAGGCTTAGATCAGATCTGCAAGCTCTCCCGCTGCGTGAGTCAGATTTGGAGTACTGGACTGATGGGTCCTGCTATCGGGTGGAAGATAAATTGAGTGCTGGCTACGCAGCGGTAAGAGCACAAGGAGCAGGGTTTGTAGTAGAAAAGGCTGAAGTTATACCACAGCCTGCATCTGCTCAGCTTGCTGAACTTGTGGGGCTGACTGAAGCATGTCTGCTAGCCGAAGGCAAGCGAGTGACAATATATACTGATTCCGCGTATGCGCATAATGTGTGCCACTTGTTTGGAGCTGTATGGAAGAACCGAGGGTTTAAGAAGACAGATGGTTCTCCAATACAACATCATGCTCAAATAATGAAGCTGTTACATGCTATGATGAGACCTAAGGAAATAGCAATAGCTAAGTGTGCAGCACATAGGATGGATATGTCAAGGGTCACTCAAGGGAATAAGGCAGCTGATGAAGCTGCTAAGGCTGTCACAGGAGCGGACAAATTGGGTAAAGTGTTTCTGATTACTCATGGAGTGGATTTGGAAGACAAAATTACCATTAGAGATGTGATTTTAATGCAGGAAGCTGCTCCCGCCATGGATAAACAGTTGTGGCTAGATCGAGGTGCTACTCAGGATTCTGCTGGTCTCTGGAGAAATCATGAGGGACTGATAATAGCACCTCCAGATTTGTTAGGTCTGTTGATTCAGGAAGCACATGGGTTAGCTCATGTGGCAAGGGGGGAAGTTAGAAGGAAAATCATGAAGGAATATGGTTTTTGGGCACCCTGTTTACTTGAACAGATCGATTATGTCATAGGTAGGTGCGTTATCTGTTTGAAAAATAACGTTCGAAGGTGTGTGCCAGTTCCTCCTGGGCACATTCCCACTCCGAGGGGTCCTATGCGCGAATTAGTTGTGGATTTTGTTGATATGATAAGACCAGTTGAAGGGAAAAGGTATATGTTGGTCGTCGTGGATAGGTTTTCTCGTTGGCCTGAGGCCTGTCCAACTAAGCGAAAGGATGCTCAGTCTGTTGCCAAGTTCTTGTGTAGAGAGGTTATAAGCAGGTGGGGACTTCCGGATCGAATATCCTCAGATAACGGTAAAGAATTTGTGGATAAAACAGTCAAATTAATCTTACAAAAGTTGGGAATTAAACAGCGTCTTGGAGCAGTGTACCACCCACAAAGTCAAGGAATGTGTGAAAGAATGAATGGTGTTTTAAAGAATCGCATTGTTAAGATCTGTCAGCATACGGGTTTAAATTGGGTAGCAGCGCTTCCGTTGGCACTGATGGCGTGTCGATCAAGTGAGCTGCGTGATTTGCATATGACACCTCATGAGTTGCTAACGGGAAGACGGATGCCGACTCCTTGTTTGCGTACCAGTGGGAAAGGTCCAAGTCTAGCACTTTTGGAAGACGAAATGCGAACTTATGTAACATATATGGTCAGCTTACATAAAAAGATATCCACATATGTTTTTGACAGGCAGAGGAAAGACGAGGCGCAGCAGAAACTTGATGAGCAAAAGAGCACCACAGTGCAACCCGGAGACAAGGTGTTTGTGAAAGTGTTTAGAAGAAAGTGGTATAACGAACGTCGGGAAGGACCATTTGAAGTGGTCCGCAGTACTGGAACAGCGGTCCAGGTCAAAGGGTCTCCAACGTGGTATCATTTATCACATTGTGTTAAAGCACCAAAAGAGGAGATAACGTGTTCCCAGAGTCAGGGTGTTGAAGGTTCAAGAGAATTGGAAGAAGGTATGGGTGAGCATGCAGCAGGAGAAGAGATGCATGACAATAACCAGAGTCAAATCCCAGAAGGGGAGATTGTCCGTGATATGGGCAATGGTGATGATGATGTGTATGCTTTTGATGATGCCAGAAATGACAGTACAGTTAACGGACAGGAAAGAACATTTGGGGACATTGATTTCCAGCAGGTTCCCGAATCAGCAGAGCCTGTGGCGGTGGAGAGAAATGCGTCACAGGTTAAGAAGGACTGTAACTCAACTGCAGGAGAATCAAGAGAGACAGCTGACAGAAGGAGTCCGAGGCCGGCTCGGAGAAGGGTTAGACCAAAACGATGCGAGAACTAGAGCCCATGTGGCTATAGTTTCTCAGCAGATCGCTACAACACCCTCTCCTCCGAAGGTTGTTATCAGAGCTAAGTTAGGGAAAGCGGTTGTTCTTCCTTGTCAATGTGGAAGATGGAATGTTGGTAGTACTAATCCTCCTAAGTGGAGGAATAATCGTGGTGAAGATGTGTTGTTGACAGGACCCGGATTTGAAAGTGTGCCTCGCGATCAAAGAAAGTATTTTTTGTACAATGACATGAAGTTGGTGAAGATGCAGATGGATTGTTCACTAGTTTTGCGTAATGCTACATGGGAAGATGCAGGTGAATATGTGTGCACTTATTTAGAACCAGCATTTAAATTTGTGCCAATTCTTAATTATTGGGAGGATGATTATGTAACGCGTAAAGTGACACTTGTGATAAAAGGTTTGGAACCTAGTGGGAATGTCGCGGATATTACAAAGGTTCAAGATCAATCTAATGCAATGACTACTCCGAGAATGAATAATTCTCAAACGGAGCTTGTTACAGTAGTGCTGGGTACAACTAAGAATGTTGATACATCAACCCAGACTACTACTTTGTCACAGATAAAGCTTGTCACTACAGCTCTGGATACAACTACGAGTGTTATTACATTAACCCAGACTACTCCTACTTTATCTACGATTGTAAAAGAGTATAATGATACAATAGTGCCAATACCTTTGATGCCTGTGAAGTTTGTAAACGTAACACAGGCGCCGGATGTAGTGACCTTAGAATCGACAGAAGTGTAAAATATGACTCAGGAACCCATGTTAAAAACAAAGCCTACAGTAAATGGTAGAGGAGAGACCTTTGAGGCCGGGAAACAGATGTGGGATGAGCATGTTGTAGCCTCAGCTGAGATAACTCAGGAAAATATATCAGATACAATGAGTGACTATTTTAATTCTACTCAAGTTCGTACTTTGCAAAAGAGAGACAGTGACTGGAAAGCATATGGTTTCGATTCATCGGTGTTACAGATTGCTGACCCCTGGGCAAGTAGGAACTTATGGTTCCAGCAGATAACTCATTCTGTTAGATCAGTTAGAAATTTGAATTGTCCATGTGTGGTGAAAGTTTCATCACCAGGCACATGGCCTTCAATTTTAGAAACGGTGCCAGAACCACTAACTATTAGGTGTCAGTCCTTTGCATTATCATGGTTGTTGTTTCAGCAGCAGGCATCGACGGATATAATAATGGCTTTGTCAAGTAGTCTGTTTAGACCTAAATATGATTGTTCATGGTTGGAAGAATTACCTTATGTGAATCTACTGGATCAACATGAAAATATAATAACAGCAGTCCCTGAGCCGATGGAAGTGACACCTGTGAAAGCTGCTGGTTGTTTCTGTTCAAATGAAACGTATACTGGTTCGGGGATGTATATGGGAGTATCTGATTGTGACAGCTATTTGATGAATTTGGGCCAACATGATAATAAAAATATTAGTAAGTTGTATGAAGTAAAGTTTCGTGCGCCACATCAGAAATATAGTAAAACTTTGATGGTAAGGAATCAAGATTTGCCTGGAAATGTGACAATAGGAAATTTTAGAGATATTTGGTGGGTTTGTGGTGATAAGGCATATATATTTCTGCCTTATGGATGGATAGGATGCTGTTACATGGCAAAACTGAAGCTCCCATATGAGGTTTTTACAGTACAGAAGGGAAACGGTCCTGATACAAATCAGTCAAATGTTGTTTCTGCTAATAGGAGGAAAAGAGCATTGGCACAGTTCCATAATTTGGAGTCATACCATTGGAGAATAAGCCTAGGAGAAAAGTGGGGTATAGGACTGTTCCCATGGTATGGTGTGACATTTTTAGCTGATCATATTGATAACATCACTTATAAATTACAGGGTTTCGCCAATGAGACAATAAGGGGATTTGATTTTCTGTCTAATACTCAAAGAAGTCACAGATTGACCCTGCTAAAGCATGACATGGCGTTAGATTATATATTGGCCAAGCAAGGTGGCCTATGTGTGGCTTTGAACTTAACTGGTGACGCATGTTACACCTTGATCCCCGATTCTTCTGATAATATGACTAGTGTTATAGAGGCATTGCGAAACATACGAGATGCCTTCGGTCCAGCTGAAGGAGCCGGATGGTCTGCCAATTCTTGGCTGCAAGACAAATTAGGTCCGTTAGGTGCTGTCCTAGTACAGATTTTTATGGCAGTTGTCGTATCGTTGTGTGTGATGTTTTGCTTTTGCACGCTGTTGCTGACTTTTGCGAAAGCAATGATATTGCGATGGGTTGGAGTTGTGATGCCTGGGGACGGTACCCAGATGGCGCTGCTGCGAACAACAGATGAGGATGGAATGGAATTAGATGGTGAACTGATGGAGAAGTATCCGTTTTGATATTAGTTCTTATTGTGATTCTTCATGTTATTTGGCTATAGGCTTACTTTTTGATAGTTTCCCCCTATACTGTGTTCGGGTGAAAGGGGGGAATGGAATGTGATATGATTCATTTGTTGCCTGAGAAGACGATACTGGTTGGTTTTTTTTTCTTTTCTTCTCTCCAAGGAAACAATATTGGGGGAGATTTGAAGGCTCGGAACAAGGAATGCTGTGATTCTACACATCGGCGACCCCATACTGAGAATCAACGGAGCCGCGGATGGACATTTTCCCCCATACACACATATATATGTTTATTATAGGATTTTATGTGTTACAGTATATCCAGTGACATTGATAGAAAATGTTTATACTAGTAGTAATCATAGTAAGTCATGATAGTTTTTAAGTTTCTTCTGATACATAACCAATGCATATGTATTACTTCTTGTTAAAATCTTGATTGGGCTGGAGTACAATTTGTGGCCACCTGGGGCAGAGGGGCCGTGAGAGCGGTTTTCCTGTCTTGATTGTTTGAAGGATATCTAAGGAGAAACGGCTGCCTGACAGGTTTTTTCTCTCTCACACTCCATAAATTCATTATATTGTTAAGGTTCTGTGACAGAATGTATTATTACTATTTCTGTAACCAATGATGAATATGTATGTTATATTTTTTTGTTTATCGTGGGATTATTGATCCCCCGAAGGGGGGAAATATGTAGTGTCTTAAACGTATAGTATCTTAAATGTGTAATATCTAAAAGCCTTAACTCATACAATTCTACAAATGGTGAAAGTCCTGAAAAGGCCAAAGTTAATTACTGAACCATCTGGCCAGATGTTTTCCTTTAAGCCAAATGTATGAAAGGCCCATAGTGCTTATCTTATGAGCCGTGACTGAGAAAATGAAACGGATGGTCGTCCTTAAATCAGTATAAGCCGAAGTATAGAATATGATCCAGGATGCACATCCTCTTGGGAAAAGACCTCTGACCCGTTCTCACTGTATGTTAAGATGAATGGTCTGGGAAAGTTAGCCCTGGTACATTTGAGATATATTAAATCTGGACAAAGACAGGTTTCTCTTTAAGATAAACATTATTGCACAGTAGGCTCATATACATCTGTTATGCATTAAGAGGCGGACCCAGAGAATGATCAGAATATATAATGAGTGTGCAGCCATGGATCGGTAGTCAGACTTTGAATCAGAGCGTGCTGACTCCAGGCTTGACTGGAAGGCCTGTAAAGATGCTATATTTCTGTGCTGAATAAAAATCATTATTTACACGAAATAACTGCGTCTACGGAGATTCCTTCCAACCGACAGCTACACTCCATCAAGACGACGAAATACACAACAGGACTTTGCTATTCTAGGAACTACTCGAAGCCCAGAGTAACGAGTAAAGTCGTGCATTACTTTGTAAATTTACACATTAATATCTGTTACTTTTTAAAAAAAGTAATGCGAGTTACTTTTCAGTTAAATTATTTTGCATGAAAAAATAAATACTGAATTAAAATGAACGTAGTCACGTAGAATCGCGCACTCATACGTGCGAGCCGCGGGAACAGAAGCTGGTCAGAAGCGGAGATGGCAAACCAGAGAATTACATTACTGTGATGGAAGTATTCTTATTATTTTAAAATAGTCGAGGAAAAGGAAAAAGGTATAATCGTTAAGTGTAGATTATGTGTTGGTGAAAAGCTCTTGTCAACTGCAAAAAATACCACTTAAAAAAAAAAGAAAACATCTGCATGCAAAGCACAGCGTAGTGGGAGACACATGTACGATGCCATCGCAGCGGAGAAATAGAGCAAATTCACAGCTCGTTTGCTTATTGTGGGAAGATAAACTGCCACGGTCACTGATAATAGCGCGAACTTTGTAAAAAGCGTTCAGAATGTTTCAAGCTGATAATGAAGCAGAGAATGATGTAGACGAGGACGAGGTCATATTTACGGAATTGCACGAAGTTTTACGTGATGACAGCGAAAGGTCCTCCACATCACCGGTGTGCAGCCCACACCCTTAACCTTATATACACGAACGATAGTTACATTTCTGACGGCCAAGGCAGATTGCAAAGCAGTGTACAGATGAGTGCGACTGAAAAGTGTACAGCCTTGTGGTCAAATTCTGGTCGATCATCTTATTGTTCTCAGAAGTTATTAAGCATTTTAAATGTTTAAGACATGTCTTTTGCCCTAATATAACTGATTTCTTAATGGCAATTATCTATATTACACCTGTTACACCTGTAGGGCGTAAAAGAGATACAAGTAACGCAAAAGTAATATAACGCATTACTTTCCATAAAAAAAAAACTAAGTAACGTAATTAGTTACTTTTTTGGGAGTAACTCAATATTGTAAAGCATTACTTTTAAAAGTAACGTTGCCCAACAATGTTCAGAGCATGAACACTCAGGCGCGTTCCCAAAGCGTTTCGACGCAGCTCGAGTTCCTGAAAGGGAAACCGTTTTCCTTTCGTCCTGCAAGGCTGAGACTTGCGGAATCACATTTTCAGCTCTTAGGAGGCTCATTCATTACAGCACCTACACGGCTTCGCTAAACTATTTTTTTGTATGAAAAAAACTCAAACGTCATGAAAAGTCATGTTTTTGACAAAACTTGATTTTAATGTCGTTATTTACCCGTATTCCACTTTTTAACGGATTCTAATTGAATTATGGTTATGTATATTAAAATAAAAAAATGTAATATTTCACATTAGGTGGCATGTTACATTTTCAGTTTTTTCGTTTACTCATTGTACTTTTTACGGTTTTTCATGAAATTTTCTTATGAAAATGCAAATTCATATATTTATAATATATGAATATATGAAGATATTATAATTATATATATTTGCATTTTCATATATTTATAATATATTAATATATTTATAAATTATATTTGAAAAAAATCATATTTTTGTCAAAACTCTGTCATGTCACTTTTCATTGACTTAAATTTTTTTTTCCTGAAATGTACCTTCAAAATAAGATTATATCGTCAGTATTTTCGTTAACTTGTTGCACCATTTTACTTTTTTTTTTCATTAAATTATGCTTATGAATATATTCATATTTTCAAAACAACTATAATATCTTGTATAAATAAAACGTAATTTATCTCAAAACAAATTTGTTGTTACCATCATCATTCACATTTTGCAATTTTAACTGGTTTTCAATGAAATTATGCTCATTATTATTTTCATATTATTCTATTTTTCTGAAAAAAATTTTGTTCCATTGTTTCACTTTTAATGGTTTGTAATACATTTTGCTTATAAGCCTGAAAATGTATACTATCCCACCTTTTCTGGAAATTTTTATCCTAAACTTTTTGTAAAATAATTACTGCAATTTGTAGTTTTTTTGTTCACTTAGTGACTTTTGTAATGGTTGTTCATGAAATTATGCTAACTGATATAAAAATTCATATTTTCACAATAACTAATTTTTGTATGAACAAGTCAATGTCAAAACATGATTTATGAAAAGTCATGTTTTTGACTAAACTTGTCATATTTTTTCCGCTTATTCCACTTTTTAAAGGTTTCTAATGAGATTATGCTTATGTATATGAAAATTAATATTTTCCCAATAGATGAAAAAAGATTAAAAAGTAATATTTCTGTCAAAACATTGGCATGTAACATTTGTAGTTTTTTGTTCACTTATTGCCTTTTGTTAAGGTTATTCATTAAATTATGCTACTTAATATAAAAAAAATCACATTTTTATAATTACTCATATTTTTGTATGCAAAAAGTTCACAAAACTTGATTTTTAGTGTTCTGTTTTTTTTTTCAACTTATTCCACTTTTTAACGTTTTTTAATGAAATTATTCTTATGAATATGAGAAATCATATTTTCCCAATTAACCAAAAAAAAAAGAAATGAAATAAGTATGAAAAAAATCATAATCCTGATTTGTCGTCAGCTTTTTTCGATCCCTTTTTCTTTTTTTTTATTGATTTTTAATAACATTTTGCTTAGGAGTATGAAAATTTATATTTTCATAATACCTGTACTACTTTTTCTGAGACAAAATACATCTATTTCTTAAAACATGATATGTCAATTTTTAGTTTTTTTTTTTTATTCACTTTGTAACAGTTATTATAAATATAAAAAAATATATATTTCCAATAAATGAAAAAAGATAAAATTACGAAAAAAGTCATATTTCTGTCAAGACATAATTTGGCATGTACCATTTTTAGTTTTTTCGTTTAAGCATTGTACTTTGTAATTTTTTACATGAAATTTTGCTTATAAAAATAAACTTTTATATATTTATAATTTTTTTTATGAACTAACTCATATTGTTGTCAACATTGTATTTGCCATGTCACTTGTTCATTTGCTAGGTCACCTGAAGTTTTGCACTTTTTAATGTTTTTTCCTGAAATGTACCTTTGAAATACAAAAATTCATATTTTCATAAAATAATCAATTTTTTCAAAACGTGATATATTATGCTTATGAGTATGAATTTTTTATTTTTATAATAACTATCCTACGTTTTATGAGAATAAAGCCATCTATTTTTCAAAACCTGATTCCACATTTTAACGGTTTTTAATGAAATTATCCTCATGAAAATGAAAAATCATATTTAGATTTTTTGTGTAATTACTGTACTATGTAACGGTTTTTCATGAAATTCATAATATATTTAGAATGTTTTTATGTAGAAAACTCATATTATTGTCAAAACATTATTTGTCATGTCATGTTGCCTTTGTTGAACTTTAAAAAAAAATTCTAAAATGTTGCTTCTGAATATGAAAACTTATATTTTTCAAATAACTATCATATTTTTATAACAATAGACATTTTGTCAAAACATGATATTTCATGTCAGTATTTTCGTTATTTATTGCACCATTTCACATTTTTTTCATGAAATTATGCAAATTTGACCAATTTTTTTGTTCATTTATTCCACATTTAATGGTTTTTAATAAATTTTTACTAATGAGCATGAAAACTCGTACTATCATACTTTTTCTGGAAAACGTCAACCTTTTTTTTTTAAAACATGATATATTAATTTGTAGGGTTTTTTTGTGTTCACACTGCCTTTTTAATGGTTATTCATACAATTATGCTAATTGATATATACATTTACATTTTCATTCAAAACATTATTTTTGAAAAGCCATGTTTTTGACAAAACTAGATTTTTTTAAAATGTCGTTATTTCCCCTCATTCCACTTTTTAACGGTTTCTTATTGAATTATTCTTACGAATATGAAAATTCATATTTCCTAACAGATTAAAAAAGATGTATAAAATTATAAAAAACCTCATATTTCTGTCAAAACATTAAATGCCATGTAACATGTTTTTTTGTTTACGCATTGTATATTGTAACAGTTTTTAATGAATTTTTCTAATGAAAATGCAAATTCATATATTCATAATATTTTTTTAAAAACTCATATTTTTGTCAAAACTTTATTCGTCATGTCATGTGTTTCACTGTCTTCTCGAGTTCATAATTACTTGGATTTTTGAATAGGAAAAATTCCATGTTTTTGACAAAACTTGATTTTCACTGTCATGTATTTTCTCCTTATTAAACTATTTAACGGTTTTTAATGAAATTATGCATTTTATATGAATATGAGAATTCATATTTTCCCAAGAAATAAATATGTAAAAAGTATGAAAAAGTAATATTTCTGTAAAAACACGTTTTTGCATGTGACATATTTTAGTTTTTCGAGTAAATATTGTACTTTGTAACAGATATTAATATAAAAATTAAAAAATAATTTATAAAAATAATTCATTAAAATGTATATTTTTATATATTTATATTAAAAATATATGCGCGTTTTTCCAAAGCCAAACAATGAGACAGTTCTTGTAACCATTGTTTAAAATGAGGGCCTTCTGTATTTTTCAAATGACAACCTAATACAAGTTTTGCTTGTACTAAACATTATATTAAAATATTCTTATCCTAGCTAGTAAAGGTGCACGTTGCAGATAAAATATATAGTATACAGAGTTTAGGACACTTGGGAACATTTTGTTTCAACACCAGGGATAAAAAAAAGTGCAGATATATATGTTGCATATTTACAGCAAGTGATATATATATGTAAGCATATGTACAGTGAATAATTATAAAGGCTATAACAGTGCAGAGATGCGTGGACATCATTAAGAAGTACAGAAATGGTTCTAAGGCTATGGCATTGAAGAGCAAATGTGCCGAAGTGAAAGGTTACAAGATTATGGCATTTAAGAACTGTGCAAGCTGAATAAATAGTCTAATATAAATATAAATATAAAATCTGTTACGACCCAGTCTAGGGTTAGGCCGGGTATTTAGCTCGGGATTCAAAAAAGAAAGGATCTTATAAAGCAGCAACCCAAACACACCACAAACCACAAACACACACAAAAAGGTTTGCTACAAAGGTGTTGGTATATTGTAACACATATATATGTACACAGACTTACAGGCTTGTCTTCAGGGTGGGCAAAGGCCAAAACAATAAACAAAAAGGTCTATTTTGGGGAAGCTACCTTTCCTAAAAATAAAGAAAAGAAAAATACAAATAGCTTCCCTAACTTCCTGCTACAAGAACAAAGACAAAACAATCCCTCACTCAAAGTAAATGGCAGCCGCACCCCTAATGCCATTGAAATAAATATGTACAGTGCCCAAATATATTACAATATAATACAAAAGAAATATATACAAACAAAAGTAGTCAAAGGGGCAAAACAGGCTCAAAGTCAATAAACAGGCCGAGGTCCAAAAACACTAACATCAACAATTAAGCTATAGCCTGAACACCAAAACAAACAATCAAAACCCTCACTACTTACAACTACAACTACAACTACAACAAGCCTCCCCGATTGCCTCACTCCTTCGTTGTTAAATAGCAAACTGGTGGGTGATGTTGTCGGATCTCAGAATCCCCTCTGAGACCAAACACCTCAGGAGTGCTCCAAGTTTACCTCTTTGGTTCTTAATTAATACTAACTCGGTCAGAACTCCCAATAAAAAGGCCCAGAGACTTGGATGAGAAGGACAGCAAAATACAAGTTTATTTCTTTTCTCTGCAGAGAAGATCAATCACCAAAACAGATATAATCCAAAAGAAAAACTCCTTTTCAGAATAATAGATGCTTGCAAGCGCTTCAAAAGGAAAGTCCCCAAAACCCTAATGGGAGAATCACCTAAGGTGATTTCCACCCTGAACTTTTAGGTAGTTTCCAAAATCAGAGCTCACCAAAAAATGAAAGTACCAAATAAAATCCCGAAAAGAACGTCTTCAGACCGGTCCTGAAGGTAACCCTACTGCTCAAAAAGAGACTGCTCCTAGAAGAGACTAAAACTCGACTACGACCACACTCTTTTCTGCGAGCGTCTCTTATTTATGTGCAGGCGCCTCTAGGCGCCTCCTACCTTAATTTACATGGTTCTACTCGAAATCCCATTATTTCTGACCTACCCAATTTTTGGGCCCTTCCTACTCATTATTATGCATCACGTGGTGAATCCTAATTCCCATTATTTTCGTTCCCTCCTGGTTCTTCCTCTTCCCTTCGTCATTTCCTCCACGTGATCCCTCTTACCTATATCCCCTTATTTTCGGGCCTTCTTGGGGTTTTATTTTTTAAAACTTGTCCTATCTTCCTCATTCTTGTCTTACCGCTTGTTTGAGCAACACTATTTTGGACTAGCCTTCAGTTCCTTTGGATATTTTCTTATTTTCTTCTTCTTGATTATGCGTAAGTTTCTTCTCTTATTTTACCTTATTCTATGATTATATATTTCTCCTTAGACCTTCATTTTAATGCTCTTATGTACCTTTTCCTGCTAATGCTATGGTTATAGTTGATTATATGGCTGTGTGTTAGATATTTTTCTTAAGCTTGGCTGTGCACTAGTTCAGTACCTAGTGTACTAGACTGGTTCTTCCTATTTAGTTGCCACCATGCTATTTATTGACCTTGGTCTTGTTCTCTTCTTTCTGTGTGTTTTTCTAGCTCGTTACAAGACCACTAGACGCAAGAGGTCTCTCCCTTACTCTAGGGTTTGCACTTCTCCCATTTCTCCCTATCGCCATTTTCAGATCTCCCGTTTGCTTGATGACTTGGACAACTATTTGGTCAACCCTTGTGATGGTCCTGATCGTCCTACTTCTTCCCCTACTGCCCACACCTCTCCTTCTTCCGTTGATGTGGGCACTCAGACTGACCCTGTGTTGATTCTGCCTGTCAGTCCTCCTCCTGGGGCTCCCCTCTCTTCTGACACTGACAGTGCACCTGATTCTGGGCCTGACTCAGGGCCTAGTTCGCCTGATCTTCCTCAAGGTGCTTCTCCTTCCTATTCCCCTACTTCTCCCTGCAATCCTCCTCATGGGCCCTCTTCTCCTCCTACTCCTTGGGCATCTCCTGACAGTGTCATCATGGTTGAGTCTGAGCCTGAGCCTGGCTTTGGGCCTGACCCCTGTGGGTCCCTTTCTCCTGAGCCCTACCACAGCCTGTCTCTTAACAGTCCCTGGCTGGTTTGTCGTCCTTGTCATCTTTTCCCTAAGTGTTCCCACTGGGAGTGTCATCCTTAATAAACATGGTGGTCTTTTTCTAAATGGTTTCTGTTGTGGTTTCTTTATAAGCAAGCCATAGGCTTTGGTTACATTGGTCTAAGGTCAACCTGTTAGGCAGGTGAGTTAAAGCAAATATATACTTAGTCTATTAACTGATACTAAAACAACTTAACTGATAATTATTTTCTAAATATAGACTTGGTTGTGTTGATGCCTATCAAAAAATTCCACATTACTTCCCCCTCTGAAACTGAAAAGTTTCACACAATCTATTCTTTTCATGTTGGCGCTTGCATGCATCTTTACAGACCATAGATAAACGAAAAATAATAGTATACACATCAACATGTTGCTGATAGTAAAACATAGTAAATGAATCTTATGTGTCTAACATATGCTCTGTAGGTAAAGTAAATCAACAGACCATGGCTACTAAGCCCTGGCCCTAAAACTACACGAGCTGCCAAGAAGTTAAAATGAAACGTTAAACAGTAACAGTACTTAAAAAAAGGTTATATTCCCGTCAGTAAAGTATTACCAATAGAAACCAAATAGCATATTCCAATATAAAATCAATACACTTCCACCTTAAAAATAAAATCAATATACTTCCACATTAAAAATCAATATACTTCCAAACAATATACTTCCAAAAATCAATATACTATACTTCCAAATAAAATCAATATACTTCCACATTACTGACCCCCTACATTACTTATTACATATCAGAGACATACTGGCCTTCTCGAACATGGATCAGGAGTGGGCGAAAAACCCTCAGTAGCCGATCGTGAGGGAAAATTCCCACTCTGCCCGCCGTGGCGCGACAGTGTGAAAGGATCACCAGATCCGTGGTTTGCAGCATGTGAAGGGGCTTTATGTGGGGTATCAATGCCAGTACCAATGGTGTCGTGGTGTCACGTGACGAGTCCAGAAGGGCAAGGGGGCGGTAATCCTGCAGTCCGCCTCCATTCGGGCCCATATGTCGAACTTGTCGGTGGTTGTGAGATGTGCACGTGACGAAACATGTATGGACGAGTCCGTATTGTAAAACAGTGGGTGAATAGGTGGCTGTCTGGGTATGGTGTTCCATATCCGCACTTCGTCCTTGGACAGGCTGGACCACAGTTTGTATCCTGCCAAGGAAACAGAGTGATATTCCACGCAGGCTTCCTGCAGGATGTCTCGGGTGAGCAAAAACGCGTGTGTGGTAATACCACCGTACGCCGAGGCTACAGATATGAGGCGGCGTAAGGTGTATGTGTGAGTGGTGAGTGTGAGTGGACGTGTGTCGTGAATCGAATAGTCTATGCAACTATTGTGTTCGTGGATCCAGTGTTGACTGGATAGAGTGAAATCAGCGTGTTTTAAAATGAGGGACAGAGGTCGAGGGCCATCTTCAGCGAGCGTGGTCCACTGGAGCTGTTGGTTCAAGCCCTGGATGTGGGGGTCCGGTGGGTACGGTTGAGCCATGCTGCGCCGGACGATGTGGGTTGGGAGCTGCTGTAGGGATTGTGGGGTGAGCCAGGTCGAAGGTGCCTGAGCATAGCGTGCGATGGTGTGGCAGGCTCCGCAGGGGCAGTTGTTGGAAAGGAAGGTGTAAGCATAGCGGGCGTTGCCTGGTGACTGCGAAGGGTGGCCCGGATCGTAGACGCAGCGAACAGTACAGGATAAGAAGTCAAGGCGCAGGACACTCGCCTTGGGCGTGATGGAGGCAAGGGCAGTCCAGGAGGTAAGCGGGCGACTGCCATTGTCTGGACCTGTACAGAAACATACATATACAGAGCAACAACACAGAAAACATCGGAATGGCTGAAGTGTCTGGCCCGGCTACCACCACCACTCGTGGTGTGGTGCCAACTGTTTCATGCTGAGGGGTAGAGGAACGTTCAGTTTGTGTCCAGCCCGAAGGTTCTGCCATACATCTCGTTTCGTAAGGGGTTGGTGCCGGAGTATAGGTGACACACACACAATGGAGTCCACACCGGCTGGGACACGGTATGGTGGTTTCCTCGGGAGTTGTTGCAAAAGGCGTTTGCAGTGCGGAGTTAGTGACGTCCATAGCTGGTAGCCACAGAAGGAGACGGTGTGGTATTGGATCAGAGTCTGTAGTGGGATATTCGGGGTAATAAGGAACGCGTGATGGGAGTGGCTTCCATAGGCGTGTGCCACTGTGATAATGCGACGACATGTGTAAGTGTGTACGGTGAGGGTGAGCCTGGATGTGAGAGGGAAGGACATGTCAGTGGGTCCATCATGGATCCACTGTGTATATCGCAAGGTGATATCAGCGTGTGCCATAATGTAAGGAAGCGGTCGATAGTCTCTTCGGTTGCAGTTATGAATAAGGAAGGAGACATATCGGTCAGTGGTCAGGGGAGACCAGGTTGCATGGTTCAGTTCTGTAACCTTAGCCAACGGGGGGTAGGGGTGCGCAGTAACTGCGTTGGCAAGTGAGATAACTTCTAACATAACTAGCTGAAGACTGGGATCTGGCAGGGGTCGGAGATACATTAACAGGCGTTGGCAGGCACCGCAGCCGAGGTTGTGTCGTGTGAAGAAATGGTAATGTCTGTGAGGTTGCATATCTGTGGGACAAACGCAGGATGAGGTGCATGTGAGGTAACAGGTACCAAAGGGACGTTGAATACTTTGCGGTAAATGTCTGGCGTGCGTTCGTAAGGGACCTCGCTGTTGGAGTGCCATGATCTGAGGGAAAGAGACACACAAAGCGACTAACTAGAAGGGGGTTAAGCAAAGGGCAGGGTACATGTATTTATACAGTGATTTGTCTCTTTAAGCCTTGTCATCCTCTGCCAGGAGCAGAGGGTAGAGTGTGTCGGAGTGGTTCAAAAGTGCCTGATTGTCCTCGTCGTCGTCTGACAATCTGCCGTTCATCATGAGATATTGGCCGAAAAGGGAATGTACAGTCTTGTCAATAAGAGAGCGAATAAGTGGGATGCCACAGCATACTACTGCTAAGACCGCTAGTAGGACGAATCCTGCTATTGTAAGAATTCTTATCAGACCCGCCAACCAGTCACCTGACATTAACCATTTGTACCAGGCGGGGTCGGGGGATGCATTATTTTGAGTCATTTCCTTACGCATTGCTTTCATTTTGTTGAAGACAGTATTTAAAGGTCCTGCTGGGCCGGTATGTAAGGGTATTAGTGCACAGCAGTCTGAGCCGAAAAGAGTACAAACCCCTTGGTCTGGACCGCGCATGGTGTCTAAAGCAAAGCGGTTTTGTACAGTCATCATTGTGGTGGCATGGAGTTGCTCTGCCATAAGTCCTAGGGCCGATATGGTGTGATTAATAAATCGTTGCTGATTGTACCATATGTAATTAATCCACTTCATGTTTCTATGTGCTTGTACGTGGGGGAGGAATATAGTCCAGGCCGTGGAGGATGCTTCTTGTAGGGCGCGATATTGTTCTGGTACGCCGGCTGGTTCTCCGGACCAGTCTACATATATGAGAGCGTCAGTATCCCACTGCGGTAGGTGTGTGGAGTTACCTAATGTAAAGTACTTATTCAGGGTTATTCCATTCAAGGCCGTGGAGACATCACGGCGAGTGCGCGCGTGTGCGGGGTGCTTGAGGAGTTGCTCCAGTCTGGTCTCATTTAGCTCGAATACAGTGAGATGTCCCTCCAGCAGGACTGGCGTGCAAAGTCCACCCCAAAACTTCGGGAGGACCTGCAATACTTGTGGTTCTCCACAATACCAGAATACGTCAGCCAGCGGTAAAGTACCTAGTTTAAGGTGAGGGATGATTACTTGGACGGTGGTGTTGGGCTCACACCCGTACTGTGAGGTGTTACAACTGGACATCATGTTAATGATGGGATAGTTAGCCTCCAGTGTATCTAGACATGCTGTTTTAGCAACACTACCTACGGCTATGGGTCCTCTTCCTTTAATACAGAGTGGGAATTTCTGGTCTGGATGGACACGCACTCGTATATCTGTGGGGGTCTCAGTTGTATCCGGTGTGTATGAGCAAGATCTGCTGTAATTCTTCATCCATTCTGCTCCATGTGTGTGAGCGGCTGCTCCTAGTAAACATGCCGCGGGACATAAGTGGGTGCTATTATAAGGGGTCCTTGCGCATTCGCGAATTCCTCTAGTGGGCATTGCATAAGGTATGTGCCTTGATCGTTTATGACATACAACGCACGTGCTGTTGGGGTGCGCTTGACGAGCCGTGTCTTGAAGCCAGGCGTAGTACAAATTTGGTGGAGTGGCATGATAGTCCGTATCATTGTATATGGTGACGCTGAGGAGGGTGACGGTTGACGAAACATTTGGGGGAAAGACGGGAGCGTCATTTTCATTATAGCGACCATCAATTCCCCAGACTCTACCTTCCGGCGACTGGCAAGTGTCTGGGCAGGAGCCGTTTAGGGCCATATGAAGAAAGAAATGGCTTAGGTTCCGGCCACTGTGACATGGAACATAGTACGAAGTGAAGTTCTGGCCTTTGAGCCCGGGGAACAGGGATGGTTGACTGCTGTCTGATCCTTCGCATTTGATTGCGAAGTCTATAGCAGCCTGGCGGGGTTGGAGGCCTGGTTGGCCCCCAGGAGCATAGACTCGGGCTCCTGTGTCAAAATCCACGCTGCTTGTTTGTACTGATGCGGATCGAGACAACGAGTGTTTCGTATAATAATAATGTAGCCAAATGCCATGGAGCCGCTTACAGGCACCATGCTTGGGTCTTCCTGTAATTACAATGGCTATTGTTGGATCACTTAAGTCGTTTAGCACGTTTGGCCGTCGCACGCCTGCCTCCACTGTAAGTAGAAAATCCGAATTGGATGCATTGTCGGCCCAACTTTGTATGTCTACATTGTGCGGAATGGCGGGGCCGGTGTAACTAACCGAATAGCTAATCTGATACCAGTGTTCATTTCTAAACAGGGCCGCAGTTTGGGCAATTTGAGAATGGTTAGCTGCTACCATTAGATTTAGAGCACACCACATATGATTACCTATTGAGCCGTTTGCTGGTGGCCACAAGTCAGGGAGTACTGGGGTGAAGTTTGAACGAAACACTTCGACCCCTGCTATGTAGGCAAATCCCTGCCCTGCCTCCCTACGTTTCCTGGAATGATTCGTTTGCGGCGCCTGCGTAGGGTTGGTCATGTTGGGGTGGGTTTCATTGGAGATTACGGTACCGTTTTGCGGGGTACTTTGTACCCATGCTAATGTTGTGACCGTAATAGCATATAATGATGCTGTCACAATCATCATGATAATAATTACATGTTTCGATTCGTTAGGTCTATATCTTCTCAGGTATAGTCTGTGCTTGGGATCTAATATTCCGGCCTGCAACTTAGTCATACTGGTGTTCCCAGGCTATGTCGGCGGGGTTTAGGGTGTCGTATAGCGGTGGTGGGTCAACTATAGCAAAGGGGGAAAGCGTGGGCGTGACTGGGTCGTTTGATGGTTCTCCTGTATATTGTGATGGATCTGGGAGGTCTAATGGTAAAAAGTCAGACGGGGAAAACGGGAGTGGGAGGTATACGTCTGGTGCCTCTGGTTGGATATCTGCAGGGACGTTTGTGATGGCTGCACTGTCGTCCTGTGCGTCTGCTGGTGTGAGTTGTGAAGTTGGAGATATCGGACGCGTCAGCTGTGGGGCGGCCGGGGAGTCTTCAGTCGGTGGTTCTGGTGTCGCCTGCTTTTTGGCTAGCTTCTCTGCTTTCTTCTTCTCTTGTGCACGGGTACGTCTCGCTGGTCCTTGCGAGGTGCTCGGGCCGTCTTCGTCGTCCGAGTCGTCGTCGTCTGAGGGCTTGTCTTGTGCACTGGTTGTGGGTTTCTGTTCTTCCACGTGAGCCCTGCAACAATGATTCAAATGATACCAGTGTTGCTTACCTTCAACTTTTACTGCGGTAGGGGTTGCCAACACCACTTTGAACGGGCCTTCCCGCCTGGGTGTCTTCCAATGTTTCTTTTTAAACACCTTAATGTAGACAAAGTCCCCAGGCTCAACTCTCGCGAGCTTCTTTGCCTCTTTGTCTGTTGGACCCTCACTTGCCTGTGTGGCCGCGCACACCTGTGGGTATACAGTTCTATGGATTTCGGTTAGGTGCTTCACATAGCTAGACATCTCTTTTTCCAATTGCTCTAATCCTGGACCTTTATAGGGTCCTCTTGTGAACGACATTGGCATTGGCCGTCCTGTCACTATCTCATGAGGTGACAGATGTAAGGTCCGGTTTGTCTGCGCCCTCATTTTCATCAATGCCAATGGTAATGCCTGTACCCAATTTAACTTGGTGCTTGCACATATCTTTGCCACTTTTGCCTTGATAGTGCCATTTGCCCTCTCCACCATTCCCTGGGATTGGGGATGGTACACGCATCCTAGTTTTTGTTTTACACACAATGCTCTCAGTACCTCCTTCATTATCTGATTGGTAAAATGTGGTCCATTGTCTGACTGAATCTGATCAGGGATTCCAAATCTAGGGATCACTTCCCTACACAGAAATTTAGCGACTGTTTTTGCAGTATTGTCAGCTGTTGCTATCGCTTCCACCCATCGACTGAATCTGTCCACTACCACCAGGATGTATCTTTTCCCTGATACCCTATCCTGCATATCCACAAAGTCCATTACCAAGTGTCGAAATGGTCCCATCGGGACTGGAATGTGACTGATGGGGGCTGTGAAGTTCTTTCTAACGTTGTTCCTGGCACATACTTCACACTGTCTCAATGCATGGTCTACCATGCTTGCCAAATAGGGCGACCACCATTCTTGCCTGATTGTGTCAATGATTACTTTTCTATTGCAGTGGTCTGGTCCGTGCACCTCCCTGATCAGCATGGGTAGTAGCGCTCTTGGTGCCACCCATATACCATCTGCACTTCTCCATATCTTTTCGTCTTCTGCCTGCCATGCCCCTCTCTTTTTCCAACACTCTTTCTCCTCTGGGCTTGCTGCCTCCTGTCCTTGAACTATCTCTTCAAGTGTTAGATTTTCTGATCTCTCTTCTGGTTCTCCAGGTATCAATACTGCCATTACACTCTGTTCGCCTACTGCTGCTCTTTTCGCTGCTTCATCTGCCGCTGTGTTACCTTTGGTCACCATTGTTCCATCTGTTTTGTGGGCTCTACACTTAACTATTGCTAGTTTCTGTGGCAATTGTATAGCATGCAACAAATCTGTTATGGCCGGCCCATGAGTAATTGTAGACCCATCTGCACGTTGGAACCCTCTCTGTGCCCAAATTGGTCCGAACACGTGACATACCCCATAGGCATATGCAGAGTCTGTGTACACTGTGCATGTTTTTCCTGCAGCTAGTTTGCAAGCTGCAGTTAGTGCCTTGATTTCTGCTAGTTGTGCTGAACATGGCTGTGGGACCTGGGCTTGTGCTATTGGTCTGTGGTCCTGTGTCTTGGGGTCATACTCTATTACTGCATACCCTGCTTTGTTCCCTTTCATTGTCCGGTAACATGAACCGTCCACAAAAAATATCCGCTGTGATTCTTCCAGCGGTTCTGGTTCTAAATCTGTTCGTGCTTTTAGAAATTTCTCTGACTCTTCTCTACAGCAGTGCGGTGTGCCATCGTTGGGCAGCACCATCCTCTCTGCTGGGTTTACTGTATTGCAGCGTTCTATTGTCAATTCTGGTGATGACAAAATCACATCATACCCTGTTCTCCTTGCATTGGTTATTACGAACTTTTGACTTGTTAGGAGCGAAAACAGTGCATGTGATGTGTACAGGGTTACTGGGTGCCCCATTGTGATGGATGAGGCCTTTTGGTAAGCGAACGCTGCTGCGCTTATAGCCCTGTAGCATGGGGGCATGCCTTTTTCTACTGTGTCTAGCGCGGTGCTAAAATAGGCGATGGGTTGGTTCCCCATTCCTTCCTGGTGCTGCATTAGTACAGCCGACGCAAATCCCTGTCGTTCAGAAACATACAGGTGAAATGGTTTGCTGTAATTTGGACATGCTAAGGCTGGAGCCGAAGCCATTGTGCTCTTTATTAATTCAAACGCTGCCTCACCGTCTGATGTCCATTCTAGTTTTGCACTGGGTTTATTCTGGCCTGCTGCTTTTATCATGTCTCTTAGTGGCTGTGCTTTGAGTGCAAAGTCACATATCCACGGTCTGCTAAACCCTGCCATACCCAGGAATGACAGCATTTGACGCACGTTTTCCGGTCGTGGTGCATTTCTTATCGCCTCTAGGTGTGCGGGCGAAATCTTTCGTGTCGTGCCTTCTAGTACCCTTCCCAGATATTCTACCTTTTTGCTGCAGAATTGCAATTTCTCTTTACTGACCTTGTGTCCATTTTTCGCTAAGGCTTTTAGCACTGTCAGTGAGTCTTCTAAACACTGTTCTTTCGTTTCCGAACAGATGAGTAGATCGTCTACGTATTGCAGGAGACGGCTTGAAATTTGCAAGTTTTGGAGGTCACGCGCTAACACCTGATTAAAGATTGATGGACTTTCACAGTACCCTTGTGGTAACCGTGTATACGTGTACTGTTGGCCCCCATATGTGAACGCAAACAAATGGCGCGAGTCTGGGTGCAGAGGGATACTAAAGAATGCAGAGCATAAGTCTATCACTGTGTACCATTGGGTACTCTCTGGAATGTTTGACAACAATGTGTGAGGATCTGGGACCACTGGAGTTTCTGCGATTACAATTTGGTTTACTGGTCTCAGATCATGCACTAACCTCCATTTGTCTGAATTTGGTTTTCTCACTGGAAAGATGGGAGTGTTGCAGTGACTTTGAGTTGGGATCAATACCCCTGCTTCCACTAAGCCTTTTATGGTTGGTCCTATCCCTTCTACAGCCTGTTGTGATATAGGATACTGTCTTTGGTAAGATAAGGTAGCTTCGGGTTTAACCTGAATTTTGACTTGTCCTGATGATTTGACTAAACCTACATCCGTGGCGTGCTTTGTCCACAGCTGTTCTGGGATTATTTTTAAGGCGTTTTCTTTCTCTTGTTCTGTTAGTTCCTGTTCTGCCGACACTAGGGTCATTTGCGTTTCCGCTTTTTCTTCTCCCTCACTTTTATTTTTATGGCTAACCAGCACTTGAGTTGCCACTACTTGTTCTGTGCCTTCCCCTTTGATCCTCAAATACTTCCTATCTTTAGTTATTGTTACATTTGTGTTATATGTCTGACACCATTCCTGTGCTTCTTGTGCTTGTCTAACCATTGGCCCTAAATCTTTGGATTCAAAATTCTGCCCGATCATCAGAGTGATGTGAGGTGCTGCCTGATCTACTTGGTACCATTCTTTTACTTCTTCCGCTAGTTCTACTTCAGCGGCTATTCCTTCTGGCCCTACAATGATGGACTTGATTTTTAGTCCACACCTTCTTCCTTCTTGGGTTTGATCCCACAGTTTGTTGTATTCTTCATCTTGTTCCCCCTCATCATACTTCATTGTGCAATGTAATGGGTCTCTAGCATCGCGACAATCTGGTCTCATGAGTTGGAGCCATGGTTTCCATTCACTGAATATTTTCCAGAGATTTGATCTTTCTTTCTCCCAGATCTCTAGCCAATAGACTTTGTCTAAGTTTGGACAGTCTTCTTCTCGTTCTCTCCATAATACTGGATACTGGGATGTGATTGCATCTGGTAGTGTGACCCATACACCGGTGGGCCCACAATGTATTTTGGCTCCTAATTTACATAATGCGTCTCTGCCTAATAAATTTACTGGTGTAGCTGGTGAGAAGAGCAGAGGTGTTTGGATGCTTATTCCGGCGACTGTTATCCACTGGGGTTCCGTGAAACGTAAGGTCTGTGTTTTTCCCGAGATGCCTACTGTTTTTATTGCCTTACGGGTAAGGGGGAGTTTCGAGCCTTCTTTTCCTATCGATGAATACGTTGCCCCAGTGTCTACCAGAAATGGCGCTTTTAAGTCGTCTCCAATTACCACCATCATTGTTGGCTCTTGAACTGGATGCAGTGAGATGGCACACTGCACCAACTCCCCTGTTGGCTTCTCTGGGCATCTTCATTGGTTTCCTGGGGCTGGCCCCATAGGGCTGCCTCCAGGTGGGACAGGGCCTTGGTTATGGGCCGGTCCCATCCATTGCCCTCCCCAGTTGTTTGGTCCTTGGGGGTTTCTTCCCATTCCTCCAGGTGGGCCTGATTGTCCCATATTCTGCTGGTAGGGGCAATCTCGTTTCAAATGACCTGTATTGTTACAGTTCCAACAGGCTCCTGGTTGTCCTCCTTGGCCCCACTGGCCTCTGGACATGGGTCTTGGTGGTCCCCCTCTTCCTCTTCCTCTGGGGTTTCCCCAATTTCTTTGTTGGGGGTATTGGGGCCCCATTTGATACTGAGGGACCATTTGGTAGTTCCCCGGCGCCATCATTATTTGTGGCTGTAGTTGTGGCTGTGGCATCATGACAGGTTGGGGCGCTATCGGCACCGCTGGTTGATGAGGTATTTGCATCATCGGCTGCACTGTCGCCGGTACCATCATGGCTGCTTGGGTCACTGGTTTGTCATCTTTTTTCTTTTCTTCCTGACCCTTCTGTTTAGTCCTTGCCAATTCCCCCAACTGTGCCTTGTGGAGTTGCATTACCAGGTTCTCAGCTGCTTTTCTTTCCTCCTTTTCTCTTTTTCTTTCTAGCTCCACATAGTGAATTACATTGGCTTCAAAGGTTGACCAGGGTATGGTGTTCAGCCCTACCACTGCCTCCAGTTTCTTCTGTACTTCTTCCGGGAGGGCTCTTTTCAGCATCATTCTGAACAGAGCCCGGTTGGTCTCCGTTTCATCCCATCTTGACCCCATTTCCTCTCTCCAGGCATTTTGTAGGTTCAAGATGAACTGAGCTGGTCTTTCGTCGTCTTGCAGTTTCATCTTTTCCACCCTTCCTGGGTCTGCTTTTGTTGGATATAGTACCCTCAGAGCATCCCACAATTGTTGTCTCACTTTTCCCAGTGGGACATGGTCATAGCTTGGATCATCTGCTGTCTTGGGGATATGGGCCTGGACCAGGATCTCTATCATTTTTGCTTTTCCTAGTATTTGGGACAGGATAGCTTTTATGTCTCCCACAGCCAAGCATTGGCCCATTGTTTGTTCTTCCAGCTTGGTGATCCACTTCTGGGCTCCCTCCCATATGTTCGGGAGGCGGCCTATCAGGCTCGTCAGATCCATAAATGTCCATGGTATGTACGTCACTTTCTTGTCTTTGACCAGCAGGGGGAGCATTTTTGTGTGAGGTAGTTCACTGGCTTCCTCTTCTCCATCCATTTCCTCGTCCTCGGATCTTGGTGTTTCTTCCCCACTGCTGCTCGTATCTTCGTTGACGTGACCTTGGTTTCTGGAATATTCTTCCTTCTTTTTTCCTCTTTGCTTCTGCTTGGTCATGGAGCGGGTGCTTATTCGGGATGTTGATATTATGAAGGGTTTATGCAATCTTGTGGTTGTTTTGGATTTGGTATGGTTCTCATGACCCTTTGCTGCTCCTTGCTCTGTCTTTACTTGTTCCACTCGTCTGTTTAAGTGGTACATAGCTTCTGCCTGTGCTTCTCTTGTTTGGTGTTCTCTGTTCACTGCGGCCTTCTGCTCCATTCTTAGTTTGGACATACTTTGGTTCATTTCATCCAGATTTTTTAGCATGCTATGGCTTAGTTCCAGGAGTTGTTGTGTTCCCACTTTTCCTTTCTCCATAGTTTTCGCTGGGACTAGTCGCATTTCTCCTTCCAGATGTACTATTTCTCCCAGTCCTTGCTTTCTTTTCTTGTCTTCCGGCCGCTTTAACTGTACCCCCACGGGGTCCCAGTCCAGGTCATCATATTCCATTTTTCCTTCTTCCCAGCTCTGTCGATCTTCTCTTGGGTCTTTCTCTTTTGCTGGCCTTTTGCTTACCAGGGATCCCTCGCTACCAAAGTGCATGGGGGTTCCTAGGTTCACTGATTCTGATGACCTTCTTCTCTTTCCTCGTTCTTCCTTACAGGCATCTGCTAGTTCTTTTGGTGTCACACTTCTCCAGCTTTCTTCCTGTTCTTCCTGTGTGTCCCCCTGTTCCTGCTCTCTTTGTCTGCCTGAATATGGGGTGCTGTACTTGATTTGTTTATTCCTGCATCCGAGACCGTAGTTTTGCCATCCGGCCACTTTTTCTGTATCACTTTGGCACGTTCCAGGGTCCGAAACATGCCCTTCCGTCAACTCGTCTTCCTTGTTTCGGGGTCGTTCTCTCTCCAGCATGTCCTCTTGCTCCTCTAGGTCTTTTTCACTCCGGTTATTGCTCTCTCTCCCTCTTGGATGGACCCTCTCATCTTCAGCCATCTCTGGCTTGTTGTCAACGTTGTACCTTGTTCTGACAAGTCCTTCCACCATGCCACCTGTTAGTTCTATGGTGACTCGTTTCGGGTCTCCAAGTTCCTGCGGCAGCAGTGGATACAGCCCTGTTGTATATCCAGGCGGTTTCTCGTTGTAAGGGGGTGGCTTCAGCTGCTCCTCAAATTTCTCCCATGGTGGGGCAGTCCCTTCACTCTCCCTTTCCTTCTTTCTTTCTCCCGATGCCTCGCCGTTTTCACAACAGCAATCATTTCGGCAGTTGCATCGTGGTATTTTCTTTTCTTTTCCTTCTGCTGCATTTTTCATTCTTCTTCTCATTCCTTCTTCCTGAAACCAGTTAACTATCTCCCACTTTCTCTTCATCTTATCCAATTTTTCCTTTTTTCCTTCTCCCCTGTATTCTATCCAATCCTTCAGTTTTTTGCATTTTTCTTCATTAAACGACCCTTCCTCAGGCCACTGCACGCTCCCTTTTGTTTGCTCGTGCCACTTTTTCATGTACTTTTCTATCTCTTTTCCTGCATCCTTGTGCTGATTTATTATAATCCACACTGGGGTTACCAGTGGTGTGCATTGTTTCTTTTCCATCATGCACCCTTGCCTTGCCCTTGCTGCGTCTGATCTGGGTCCTGGGTTTCTATTTGATTCTACCCAATTTAGTTTTGCGTGTATTCTTTTTACTGTTACCCCGCTTCTGTATGGGTTTTTCCTAGTTAATCCCCCCAATGAATTTATTTTGTCTACTAGAATTGAGGTTGCCGCTCCTCTTTCCCACTGCACCACTCGCGGTTCAACGGTTATGGTTGCTGTCAGTCCTGAGCAAAAGTTATATTGTTCTGGCCCTGCCGCAAATACTTCTACAATTGGATCGCTATCTTCGTCCCACGGGTCTTGTACTAATTCTGCTAACGGTATTACTGCCTGTCCTGGTTTAGGTGTTTCTAACAACGTGCGTATTACGGGACTCAATACTCGGGGTCGCCAAAGTTCTCTAATCACCCTCTCCCAATTGTCTTCTGGGAATATCCTTTTTAGCGCCTGTAATTTGTCGAATGTTGTCAGTTCCCACAATTTGTCTGCTATTTCCTTTTCAGTCTGCCACTTCTCTACTCCGTTTATATCTAGGTACGTTCGTTCGTCGAAGAAATGTGTCCTGATTCCTTTCGTTTCTATCTCTAGCACACTCATCCACTCTCTATTATATTCTGCAACTTACTCTTGGTGGCCCAACACCCTAATCCCTTATCCTACTACTACACTCTTCTTTAATTTATTCAACTATCATTTGCATCAAACACACAGCATTTAGTTATTCATCAACACATCAACAACACATTTGCATTTCAATATCACAGTAATATCAATAACACATTTGAGCTTAATCACATATCATTCATAAACACATTTGCATTAAACACCGGGGGCCCCCCAACCACTGCTTCCGTGCAGCCCCTGGCTGTTTCATCGCCAGTAATTCAAACCACCTGACTATACCGTCAGCCCTAGCTGTTTCACCGCTAGTATCTTTTATCCCACTGCTATACCACAGTGCCTGACTATCCCGTCAGCCCTGGCTGATTCACCGCCAGTAATCTTTATCTTTTCACTCTGGCTGTTTTCCACAATCCAAGCCTCTCCCTTTGCCTTGGTTCTTGGCTTTGGGTCAGGTGCCGTCCACCCTTCTCCGGGGCCACCCCACCACAGCAGGCCACAGATATATCAAATTACACAGACTTTATATTTCAAAAAGGTGTCTGCTTACCTTGATCTGTTTTTAGGCCGGCTTCTGTAGACTGCTGGGTAAGTGGTCCCTGGATCAGGCTTTCAGGCTACCTGGTTCGATCCCTTGGAGAAGCTCCCGGGTTTCGGCACCAATAAAATGTCGGATCTCAGAATCCCCTCTGAGACCAAACACCTCAGGAGTGCTCCAAGTTTACCTCTTTGGTTCTTAATTAATACTAACTCGGTCAGAACTCCCAATAAAAAGGCCCAGAGACTTGGATGAGAAGGACAGCAAAATACAAGTTTATTTATTTTCTCTGCAGAGAAGATCAATCACCAAAACAGATATAATCCAAAAGAAAAACTCCTTTTCAGAATAATAGATGCTTGCAAGCGCTTCAAAAGGAAAGTCCCCAAAACCCTAATGGGGGAATCACCTAAGGTGATTTCCACCCTGAACTTTTAGGTAGTTTCCAAAATCAGAGCTCACCAAAAAATGAAAGTACCAAATAAAATCCCGAAAAGAACGTCTTCAGACCGGTCCTGAAGGTAACCCTACTGCTCAAAAAGAGACTGCTCCTAGAAGAGACTAAAACTCGACTACGACCACACTCTTTTCTGCGAGCGTCTCTTATTTATGTGCAGGCGCCTCTAGGCGCCTCCTACCTTAATTTACATGGTTCTACTCGAAATCCCATTATTTCTGACCTACCCAATTTTTGGGCCCTTCCTACTCATTATTATGCATCACGTGGTGAATCCTAATTCCCATTATTTTCGTTCCCTCCTGGTTCTTCCTCTTCCCTTCGTCATTTCCTCCACGTGATCCCTCTTACCTATATCCCCTTATTTTCGGGCCTTCTTGGGGTTTTATTTTTTAAAACTTGTCCTATCTTCCTCATTCTTGTCTTACCGCTTGTTTGAGCAACACTATTTTGGACTAGCCTTCAGTTCCTTTGGATATTTTCTTATTTTCTTCTTCTTGATTATGCGTAAGTTTCTTCTCTTATTTTACCTTATTCTATGATTATATATTTCTCCTTAGACCTTCATTTTAATGCTCTTATGTACCTTTTCCTGCTAATGCTATGGTTATAGTTGATTATATGGCTGTGTGTTAGATATTTTTCTTAAGCTTGGCTGTGCACTAGTTCAGTACCTAGTGTACTAGACTGGTTCTTCCTATTTAGTTGCCACCATGCTATTTATTGACCTTGGTCTTGTTCTCTTCTTTCTGTGTGTTTTTCTAGCTCGTTACAAGACCACTAGACGCAAGAGGTCTCTCCCTTACTCTAGGGTTTGCACTTCTCCCATTTCTCCCTATCGCCATTTTCAGATCTCCCGTTTGCTTGATGACTTGGACAACTATTTGGTCGACCCTTGTGATGGTCCTGATCGTCCTACTTCTTCCCCTACTGCCCACACCTCTCCTTCTTCCGTTGATGTGGGCACTCAGACTGACCCTGTGTTGATTCTGCCTGTCAGTCCTCCTCCTGGGGCTCCCCTCTCTTCTGACACTGACAGTGCACCTGATTCTGGGCCTGACTCAGGGCCTAGTTCGCCTGATCTTCCTCAAGGTGCTTCTCCTTCCTATTCCCCTACTTCTCCCTGCAATCCTCCTCATGGGCCCTCTTCTCCTCCTACTCCTTGGGCATCTCCTGACAGTGTCATCATGGTTGAGTCTGAGCCTGAGCCTGGCTTTGGGCCTGACCCCTGTGGGTCCCTTTCTCCTGAGCCCTACCACAGCCTGTCTCTTAACAGTCCCTGGCTGGTTTGTCGTCCTTGTCATCTTTTCCCTAAGTGTTCCCACTGGGAGTGTCGTCCTTAATAAACATGGTGGTCTTTTTCTAAATGGTTTCTGTTGTGGTTTCTTTATAAGCAAGCCATAGGCTTTGGTTACATTGGTCTAAGGTCAACCTGTTAGGCAGGTGAGTTAAAGCAAATATATACTTAGTCTATTAACTGATACT